>NC_044039.1:191417315-191724268 GCF_901765095.1 Microcaecilia unicolor | reverse complement strand
ACTGCAAGACTAGGGTGAAAGGTTGCAGCTGCCCTATTGGATGTAATTGCAGCCAGGACAAGAGCGAATGGGCATCACTTCTGCCTCCATAGAACCTCACCAGACCATCAGGGATTTGGGTGGCCCACGTGCCCTACAGGAGAGGGATGTGGAAGGAGGCCATGGGAGGGAGGGTGCTGTAGGGAAGGAGGGGTGTTTGCTCTTGAAAGGTGAGCAGAAGGGGGGACACAGGAAAGCAACAATAAAAGTTTTTGCTTTGCATTGTCCTCCCTGATTATGGGAGGGAATCCCCCCTGAAGTAAACTAGCATTTCCTAGCAACACAGAAACAACCACTAAATGAAAATTTTTTTGTCTGCCCATCTCTAATTTTCATAGTTTGATTGTACTCAGATTAACTGAAAATTGAAATTGTATAATTCAGTTCAGCTCCTGGCAGCGTTTGTTCATTGTGTGACCTACAGAAGTCAATTAGAAACTGATGATACTAAATTGGACAAGTGTAGTTGTACGAATCCTGGTATTTGGGGGACCTCTCCAATGGGCTTATAAGAATTTATATAATACATTAAACATTCCTTTACGGAACTGAGAGGAGCATCAGCGTGCACAGGACAGAGGAGCAAGAAGAGCAGGGCAGGAACATGGCTGCACTGGAGATGGCACGGAAGGAAGGCTTCGGCTGGCAGGGGTTGGGGACCTCCGCCAGCAAAGGTATTTGCGAGGCGAAGGGGGTGTGAGGGCAAGGGGGTGCGATGGAGGTTGAGGGGGGGTGCGAGATGGCGAGAGGCAGTGGTGGCGGGGCAGGAGGTGAGGCGAAGTGAAGCGAGGCATGGCAGTGGGGGTGGGGGGCAGAGCGGCACTCAAAATGTGCCCCCAACCTCGGGCTCTGGCCCCCTCTCACCATAAGGTCTGGCTACGCCCCTGGTGGAGAGTGCCTAAAACCAGGAAGCTGCAGTTAGGGCTGGTGTGTGTTACTGGCTCAAAGATCAGATGCTACAGCGACTTCTTCTTCAAAGGCTGTGTCCCCTAAAGCAGAAACCTGGCATGGAAATCAAACCAATTCCTCCACATGATAGCACGCAGTGTTGTTACTGAGGGTACGATGCGATAAAGAGCGCAAGGCTTTGTGCAGTGTTAGCATAACGTTATCACACAATTTTATGAGCGCTCAGATGCAAAAAGGGTTTTATCGTGTATCATTTTTCGTTTATTAGTTTTACTATACGTCTCTCTTGCAAGGTAAATCAGAACGGTTTACGATGACTATGTAGCAAACATAGAACATACTGTCTAAAGGAAATCTGTAAAATGATAGGAAAGTAAAAACAAAGTACATTCAAATTAACAAGAAAATACAATTCTAAGAGATAAAATTAAAAATTACAGCGGAATGTCTCCAACCATAAATCAACATTCCTAATAATTCTACATTGCAGGATGTCCACTAAGTCTCACATTTTGCTGAACGTTGCATTATTAGGAACCAAATACTAGTTGAAAGAAGTCCGTTTTCATTGTAGTATGGAATAGCATACATGATTTTTCCAGTCGTATAAATTGTGAGAGTGAATTCCACAGAGCCGTAGAGAGAAAGTAAAAGGCCGAAGTGTGTGTAGATTCCCATCTAGCCATGACAGGGGATGGCAAACCAGTCTATTGTCCGTGAGTAAGCAAAGAGTACATGTCAGAGTATAATGAATGGTTAGAGCCGCCAAGTAGGAAGGAGTCATGGTATATAAAGCCTTATGTGTCAATATTAACCCTTAAGTTTAATTCTATTTTCTATATTCAACAGGAAGCCGATGTGCAGGAACTAACCATGTGCAAAGCCTTGTCTTAAATACCAGCACACAGCATATTTAATAACCATGGTAATGAGGCTATTAACTAATCTATGCAGATGCAAGAGATGCACACAGAAGACTGAAAGGCTGAGCCACAATACTGGGGCTTTTAACAAAAGTCCGAGGAGACATTAGAATGGTTAGCTCATTCTTCTGCAGTTACAGTTTGTGAGGATTTAATGCCCTGTTTCTCTTTTTCTGCTAGCATACAGAACCGCAAACGTTTTTCTGACCTCCTTGAAGAGCCTGGGTTAATAAAAAAGACAGAACTGAGGACGGTGGTGTGCTGGAGGTCGGATGTAGGACTGTTAAAGCACAGGTTCCCTGCTAGGGGCAGCTATTGCTGCCCACAGGCCTCGAGCAGACGAAAATTATATCAGCACCACACCTGCACATGTGCTGAAATGCTATTCTACTACTTACTATAAATCATTTCTATAGCGCTACAGTCGTAAGGCAGCGCTTTACAATTTTAAGGAGAAGAAGAAGACAGTCCCTGCTCAAAAGAGCTTACAATCTAAATCAGGACAGACAGGACAGGACAAATAAGGGATAAGGGTAGGACAGACAGATAGGACATAGGGAAAGGGATTATTAAGAGAGCAGGGCATAGCCAGACACTCAATTTTGGGTGGGCCTGGGCCCAAGATGGGTGGGCAGAAGAACCTCCCTGTCCCACAGGTGATATGGTCTCTCCTCTCTCGCCTGCATGCCATAGGGTCTCTCAAACATCCCCCCCTCCCCGCATACCTTTTAACTAGCAGATTTTCACCAGCAGCGAGCAGCAACTAATACACACTGCTCATGTTGGCCCCACAGCCTTCCCACTGATGCAACTTCCTTGTTTCCGGCATAGGCAAGAATCCGTCAGAGGGAAGGCTGTTGGGGCCAGTGCAAGCAGTATGTGTCAGTCTCCGCTTGCTGCAGGCAAAGATCTGCTAGTTACAAGGTTTGCAGGTAAGGACAGTTCTTGGGACTTTTCGGCTGGTGGGGCCTCGAACACAAAGTGGGTGGGCCAGGGCCCACCCACGCCCACCCTTGGCTACGCCACTGAAAGAGAGGAAGACAAGATAAGGTTACGAGCAGGTGACAAGTTAGGAATTAAAAGCAGCATCAAACAGGTAGCCTTTAGCCCGGATTGAAGAATCAGTATTACAAATATTAGAATAACATTCCAGCACATGCGCAGATGTATTCTGACATAATTTTCTTCTGCTCAGGACCTGTGAGCAGCTCTGACTATCCATAGCGCAGACTTGTTAGCGCACAAGGTTTGCGCAACACCCATCTGCATACCATTTGGTTACTGCATTGACGAGGGAAAATTTTACACTACGCATGCATTAGAAAGCTATGCATTAAGATGTCAGCACATTGCTCTAATGCAAGACTTCTCAACCCAGTCCTCAGAACACACCAGCCAGTTTTCAGACTACCCCACAATGAACATGCATGAGATAGATTTGCCATACAATGGAGGTAGCGCATCCAACTTTATCTCATGCATTTCATTGTGGATATCCTGAAAACCCGACTGGCTAGGTGTGTCTCGAGGACTGGGTTGAGAAAACCCTGCTCTAATGCAAGCTTACTGCATCAGCCCCTGAGTCGCAATTTGCAACTAATATTTCAGGGATAGCGTAGGTGGGAAATTCCTTCTCCGTGGCATATCAATCCTAGTGTAAGCTTGCTCTGGTATTGTTTCGGTGGGGTGGCTTCTGGTGGTTCACACCTTCGAAAATACCTCTGATCCTGAGCTCTGTTTTCTTGAGTCCTACGGTGAACCTTAAAAGAAAGTCCACTTACCTTCACCATTTGTTAGCACAGTGAATCTCTTGAATTCAGTCAAATTGGGTTGTTCTTTGTCTATCTGTGGTCACCATAGCTACCATTTCATCTGTTAACATATGTGATAGTTTGTGTTCCTTACGCTTAACTCTTCATTCACACGGATTCCTTTCTGGCAAGATTCGTCTATGCATTTAATTTTCCTGTATTGGGGCGTTTTTTATACCATATGCTCCACTGTGTTCACAGGGAAAAACCACAGCAAAGAATTACTACAATATTAAACGATGACACAACTAGCAAATCAGTACAATTTTAACAGTTACTTGCTTACAGATTTGCATTTTTTTTTTCATGTAGAAACAGAGAACTAAAGGAGTTGATTCACCCAGTCTCAGGTCAGAAATGAACTGAGGCAGATAGCTATTAGGGGAGATCTGCAAATAAAGGAAATTAATGTTCAATGCTGGAGCAGAGGCTGAGTGGGAGACTAATTAGCCACAAAATTGGGCAGTAATAGGCATCTAATAGAACATTTACAGGGGAATTGTATAAAGTAGGAACTATCATTTATGCACCAGTTAACATCCACAAATGTGAAGCGTAGTATAGACGCCTGCATGTGTGCACAAACTCTTATACATGCCAAAAATGCACCTAAGCACTATTCTGTAACTATGCACCTGTCTTTAATAGTACAAACACATAGGCAGATAGCAGTTACACATAGGAAGGGTCTGGGTGGAGAACGGCGGGGCACACTTAGGCATGTAACTTACAGAATATACTGGAAGTTATGTGCATATCATGGGAATGAGGCACAAGAATTGAACATACATAAGAACATAAGTGTTGCCATACTGAGATAGACCGAAGGTCCATCAAGCCCAGTATCCTGTTTCCAACAGTGGCCAATCCAGGTCACAAGTACTTGGCAAGATCCTAGAACAGTAAACAGATGTTATGCTGCTTATCCTGGAATAAGCAGTGGATTTTCCCAAGGCCATCTTATTTATTTATTATTTATTTATTTATTTATTTATTTATTTATTGCATTTGTATCCCACATTATCCCACCTCTTTGCAGGCTCAATGTGGCTTACAATCCATCATGGATAGTGGAAGCTGTGAGAAGCTATACATTTAGCATTATAGAAGGATCTTGAGTACATGAAAAAGATTAGAACATACTAGTAGTTTAACAAGCAAATGTTGTAAGGCAGTTCTGGATATTTGTATTGGAGTTCATAATAATGGCTTGTTGAACTTTTCTTGTAGGAAATTATCCAAACCGTTTTAAACCCTGCTAAGCTAACTGCTTTTACCACATTCTATGCCAATGAATTCCAGAGTTTAATTATACATTGAGTGAAGAAATATTTTCTCCGGTTTTGTTTTGCAACCCTTCTCCTCCATCGCTAACTCCAGACTCACTCTTTCCATCTCGCCGTACCTTATGCCTGGAATAGGCTCCCTGAGTCATTATGTCTAGCTCCATCCCTGGTTGCCTTCAAATCCGGGCTAAAGGCCTACCTGTTTGATGCTGCTTTCGACTCCTGACTTGCAGTGGCGTAGGAAGGGGGGGCGGGTGGGGCGGTCCGCCCCGGGTGCACGCCGCTTGGGGGTGTCGGCGCCTCGCTGGTTCCTTGCTCTCTCTGCCCCAGAACAGGTTACTTCCTGTTCGGGGCAGAGAGAGCAAGGAACCAGCGAGGCGCTGACACCCTCCCAGCGGCGTGCGCTCGGCGGATTGACCCGCCCACCCACCCTCTACCGCCTTCGAGGTATGTTCTCGCGGGAGGGGGAGGGTGCGTCGCGCTGCACCCGGGGGGGGGGTGCGTAGCGGCGACTCGCCCGGGTGTCAGCTGCCCTCGCGACGCCACTGCTGACTTGTAACTTTTATCTTATCCTTATGTATCCTTCCTTATGTATTCTGTCTGTCCTTCCCTTATCCATTTTGGTCCTTTCTGTTTGTCCTAATTTAGATTGTAGCTCTTTTGAGCAGGGACTGTCTTCTTCATGTTCAATTGTAAGCGCTGCGTACGACTGGTAGCACTATAGAAGTGATTTATAGTAGTAGTAGTAGTAGTGTTTTAAATTTACTACTTAGTAGCTTCATTATGTGCCCCCTAGTCTAGTATTTTTGGAAAGAGTAAACAAGCAATTCACCTCTACCTGTTCCACTCCACTCAGTATTTTATAGACCTCTATCATGTCTCCCCTCAGCCATCTCTTCTCCAAGCTGAAGAGCCCTAGCTGCTTTAGCCTTTCCTCATAGGGAAGTCATCCCATCCCCTTTATCATTTTTGTCGCCCTTCTCTGTACCTTTTCTAATTCCACTATGGTACTCATTTTCAAAGCACATAGATTTACAAGTCTATGAGCTTTGAAAGTGAGCCTTTGAATCGATGTGGTGACCAGAATTGCACACAGTATTCAAGGTGCGGTTGCACAATGAAGCGATACAAAGGCATCATAACATTCTCATCTTTGTTTTCCATTTCTTTCCTAATAATTCCTAACATTCTATTTGCTTTCTAGCTACCGCTCCACACTGAGCAGAGGGTATCATCAACAATAACATCTAGATCCTTTCCTAAGCACACCACATGCCCGGGTACCAGATTATAGTAGGGTTCTATAAAGGAAAGTAGGTACCTACTTTCGGTTATAGAACATGTTCCAACCAGGTGCCCTCTGGGTATCTATATATAGGTACACGGTTGTAGAATTATCCTCTTAGTGCTCACCCTGCTGGCAAGCCCTCCCTGACAGCCACCCTAGCCCATCTCCTGCTGCAAGTCACAGGCATAAGGTAGCCACATTCAGAGGCAAATACTGAAGGAGCTCAGGATGCTCGTGAGGAGCAGCTGCAGCCACAATGAAGACAGTGGACACTAACTGTTGTACACAGTTTAAGCTTTTCGTTTTGCTCAAAATACAATGTTTTCTGATATAAGCACATAACGATCTGTGCCTCCATTCTCCAAAATATGTATTGATGCCCTGATATGCAAAGCTGACAACTGCTGTGGTTTAAACACTTACTAGCCAATCCCTGGGAAAGTGAGACTGTGAAACCTGGGGGTAGGGGGTTAGAGAAATGTCCAAAGAGCCCTCAGTGTCCATAATCAGAGCAGTTTCTCCTTAATGTCAAACACTCAACCAGGGCCGTGCCTAGGGTCTCCAGCGCCCCCCTGCAGTTGGCCCCGCCAGCGTGCCACCCCCCGAAAACGATCGCTACACTACCCGCCCTCTTCTCCCCAGATCCTTTTCCTTTTTGTTTAAATTTACCTCTCCGGCGCGCGGCAGCGTAGCGTTAGTGAGAAGGAGGCGGCGCTCACCCCGCCCCGACGCGTCTTCTTCCCTTCGCTCAGTGTCCCGCCTTCTTCTGACGTCATTTCTGACGTCAGAAGAAGGCGGAACCGAGCGAAGGGAAGAGGACTGACACGTCGGGGCGGGGGGAGCGCCGCCTCCTCACTAACGCTATGCTGCCACGCGCTGGAGAAGTAAATTTAAACAAAAAAAAAAAGGACAAGGATCTGGGGAGAAGAGGGCAAGGTAGCATGGTGCGGCAGGGTGTCCCCCAGAGGATGGCACCCTCCTGCCATGCTTACCCTCGCTTACCGTGTCGGCACGGTCCTGCACTCAACCAGAGAGTTGCCCAGTAGAGAGTGATCTAATTTGGCCTGCATCACAAAAAGCTCCAGTGGGACTCAAACCTCCTATCTGTAGGCTCCCAGGCCAAAGCCCAAACCATTATGCCCATGCTTCCAGTAGCTAGAAAAAAAAGGTGACAGGGAATGTCCTATCGGCTGCCACAGCCAGGAATAGCATTGAACCAAGGTGGCCACTCCAGCAGCTGACACAGGTGTAAGGCATATTTATTATTTATTTGTGACATTTATATCCACATGATCCCAAAGTATGTATGTGGCTTACAATATAGGCTCAGAGAAAGAGAATTCAAATATCAAATACAATGGGATTAAGTGCAAGGATTAACAAATTATTAATCAGAATATATCAATGTAAGAATTGATAAAATCAAAGTACAAAGAGGATACAAGATTGTCAGCCAATTAATCTGAGCTGAAAAACGTGGGCTAGTGTGATGAATTTTGGAACGAATTTGTAAAGGGATGAGTTTTTTAGCATCTTTCGAAATTGCGTGTAATTTGGATGGAATCTGACAGATTTAGGGAGAGAGTTCCAACATTTAGTTCCGATATAGGAGAAGTCTGCCGACAGTACTGATTTGTAGATGATACTTTCAAAGTTCGGCAAGCAGAGTCTCAAGAAATCTCTGGCTCCTAGGAAGGTATTACATGATGGTAGTTCTATTAAATGGTGCATATAGCCTGGAGCTATTCCATGTGGAAGATAAAGGTACAGAGCTTAAACAAAACCCCAGCTTTAATAGGGAGCCAATACAATCTGATTAGTAAAGGAGTGACTCTTTTGAAACATGGTCATTTATAAATATATTGGTCAGCTATACTTTGAGCAGTTTGGAGTCTTTTTAGAACCCACTCCTTACAACCTGAGTAAACAGCATTACAGTAGTCTAACTGTGATAGAACTAGAGATTGAACAAGGTTCCACAGTGGGGGGGGGGGGGGGGGGGGGGGGCGGGGAGGTGGGGAGAAGCGCACATGATTGCAGTCTCCCTTTCCAGACCTTCTCTCAGGGCATGGCTGTAGGGCATTTATGAGTGAGGGCTTCCCAGAGATGAGACATTAGGCCAGACAATCCCCTGCCAGGTCCTGGGGGCACCATGGTTACTTTGGTGGTGTGGAGATGGCTAAGGAATCTGTCTGAGACAGATGTGCAGTCTCATGATGTCTGGGGTTTACCTCTCTGATGCTGGGGACACAGAAAGAGAGCAAATGAGTTAGTTTTCCAGGTGGTGGTGGGGCTCTCTGAGTGCAAAGTGTGTGCAGTCAATGAGGCCTGTGACTGAGAGGAAGCAGTCTATGAGCTATGTTGTTTCTGGTTGGCCTGGGTGGTAGTGGGGAAGGTAAATCAAGGTCAGGTATACACAAAAGTAGCACATATGAGTTTATCTTGTTGGGCAGACTGGATGGACCGTGCAGGTCTTTTTCTGCCGTCATCTACTATGTTACTATGTTAATATACTATGTGGTGTGGGTGAGGAAGGCATCGAGGAAGTGGACAAGACAGTTGGAGATGGCGGGTTGGGTAAGGCTGCTAGCGCTGACTGAAAGGTGCAGTGGCAAGAAAGGCAGGAGAGGCTGTGACCTTAAGGAAGACTGGCACTAGATTATTCCTGCATGTCCTGGCCTGGAGGAGGGGTTGTAGCTGGTCACAGAGGTAGTGCTGTATGACTGCCCTATCAAAGCGGGTACATAGTAAGGTATGCCAGTGAGGTCCAGGAAGCAGGTCATGGGCCTAAATACTCTAAAAGTTACTAAAATGTTACTAAAAGCAGCAACAGCAGTGGTGGGAGGTAAGGAGAGCCTAGTGCGCCTCCTGGCCCTTCCAGATTTTTGGAGATACCAATGGCACCCATGGCTCCTCCCATTCCAATGCCTCCAGAGATTACAGAGTGATAAAACATGTTTTCCTTTTTTGTTTTAAACGTGCTTCTATGGAACGCAGGTATCCATTGCCCCTTGTAAGCCGCATTGAGCCTGCCATGAGTGGGAAAGCGCGGGGTACAAATGTAAGAAAAATAAAATAGATACTATTGGAGATTCTACATGGAATGTTGCTACTATTGGAGATTCTACATGGAATGTTGCTATTCCACTAGCAACATTCCATGTAGAAGCCTGCGCGGCCACATTGGTGATCTGCAAGGGCCGACTTCTAGTGGAATAGCAACATTCCATGTAGAATCTCAAATAGTAGCAACAGTGGAGAGTGGCCTAGTGGTTAGGGTGGTGGACTTTGGTCCTGAGGAACTGAGTTCGATTCCCACTTCAGGCACAGGCAGCTCCTTGTGACTCTGGGCAAGTCACTTAACCCTCCATTGCCCCATGTAAGCCGCATTGAGCCTGCCATGAGTGGGAAAGCGTGGGGTACAAATGTAACAAAATAAAATAAGATAAGATAGGGGTACCTCCACTGGGACCTCCCCTCCAAACTCTCATCCACATCCAGCAAAGCATCAGCCACAATAGCATTCAACTCATCCATTACTGAGGTGCAGGTGTCCCACCACCACAGGTACAATCCACTTATCCCGGTAACACCACTGTGCACACTTCCACCTTTGCACCTAGTGAGTGCCAGCACCAGCAGGAAGCACTCACTCTCCTCCCAGCAGAAAACAGTCCTCATACACAGCAGCAGCACACCTCTGTTGAGCAGGGGCTGTCTTTTCATGTTAATTTGTACAGCGCTGCGTAAGTCTAGTAGCGCTATAGAAATGTTTAATAGTAGTAGTAGTAGTGGTACTGGACAAACAGAGCAGCAATGAGAGACAGAAGACAAGCAGGTAGGGAGGTAGAATAGGAAGTGTGGGGGTTTGGGGACATTGAGGATTTATTGGGGGAAGTGGGCTAGATACAGAGCAAGGGATGGATGCGGCTAGAGGACTAGCAGGTGTGGGCAAAGACTTGAGGAGGTGAGACACAGAACTACTACTACTACTATTTAGCATTTCTATAGCGCTACAAGGCGTACACAGCGCTGCACAAACATAGAAGAAAGACAGTCCCTGCTCAAAGAGCTTACAATCTAATAGACAAAAAAATAAAGTAATCAAATCAATTAATGTGAACGGGAAGGAAGAGAGGAGGGTAGGTGGAGGCGAGTGGTTACAAGTGGTTACGAGTCAAAAGCAATGTTAAAGAGGTGGGCTTTCAGTCTAGATTTAAAGGTGGCCAAGGATGGGGCAAGACGTAGCGGCTCAGGAAGTTTATTCCAGGCGTAGGGTGCAGCGAGACAGAAGGCGCGAAGTCTGGAGTTGGCAGTAGTGGAGAAGGGAACAGATAAGAAGGATTTATCCATGGAGCGGAGTGCACGGGAAGGGGTGTAGGGAAGGACGAGTGTGGAGAGATACTGGGGAGCAGCAAAGTGAGTACATTTATAGGTTAGTAGAAGAAGTTTGAACAGGATGCGAAAACGGATAGGGAGCCAGTGAAGGGTCTTGAGGAGAGGGGTAGTATAAGTAAAGCGATCCTGGCGGAAGACAAGATGGGCAGCAGAGTTTTGAACCGACTGGAGAGGGGAGAGGTGACTAAGTGGGAGGCCAGCAAGAAGCAGATTGCAGTAGTCTAAACGAGAGGTGACAAGGGTGTGGATGAGGCAAGACAGAAAATGTGAAGGTCAAAAGGTTCAGCCTGGGACGGACAAACAAAGGTAACAAACCACTGGGCAACTCTCCCCTGTTTCTCATAAACCAATTCCACCTCTCCCCTCTTCAACTCAGCAAATTGACAAATGGGTTCAAAGACAGGTTTGGCCTTGACCTAAACGCTTTTAAAGCAGGTCTAAATCACATTATTCTTTCCGGCCCCAGGAAATAGTTTTGTTATCCATTATCACAAAAAAAAAGCCCATCACATAACGCCACCCATCTCACTCCCACAATACGCCCCCGAAACGCCCCTTCTTAAAAACATTTTGTTTTTCAGCAAATATCAAACTTAAACTTGTTTTTTGCATGTTTGATTATATGATTTGAATGTTTTTGTGTGAGAAACATATCCATCTGCCACTTCTGCTATTTTTTGTACTTTTTAACTTTTGATTATTAGCCCCACTGAGTGAGCCAACTACCCCAAAAATAAAACAAATGGAAGAGGGGCTTCCTAACTGAGCCCCCTCCTTCTGTTTTTCTTTCAACACAGTGGCAACCTTTCGTAGAAGTAGATAACAGACTTCTCTGGTAAAACGGTTAAAAACTATTCTCTCACTCATAAAAATCTCTTTTCTTTTGATAAGGAGCTTTACCCTTGTCTGGGTTTTTTTTTCTTTAACTGATAAGTCAGTAAATAAGAATCCCTTCTTTTAAATGAAGGGAAGTAGGTTCCTTGACTTCTTTTCTATAGCCATCTCTACAAAGAAGGTAACTCTTTTCACACTTATCAGTCCCTCAACCCAAATCCCAGCTTGACTTTAGAAGAGAAAATTCAGATTCTAGGGCTTAATGTCTTCTCTTCTGTTTCTAATGCTCTGCCAAGCCTCTCCTCTGTTACCTTTTCTGAAATTACCAATTATACTACTCCTATCCAACCTTTTTGGTATTAAGGGCCCTGTTACTAAGCCACGTTATAGGTGCATTAATGTTTTCAACGCGCGTTAACAGTGTACACGCCTACAATATCCTTAAAGGCGCCTACACAGTTAGCGCACGCATTAATTGTAGGCGCGTTAAAAACGCTAACGTGCCTTAGTAAACAGGGCCCTAAGTTCCTTGTTTCTTATTTATTATAATTTTTTTCCTTAGATAAATCTCATTTGGCAAAGGCTTTACTAACAGTTCCTTTCACACTATGATTAACTTAGGAAGCAGTACTTTCAGTGTTTCAGTATTAACTAGATTCTCTTAAGTATTAACTAGCCAGGCATCCGCAACTATCCCATACATTTAAGGCTTTCTTGATTTAAATTTCCTTTTTGCTCTGGAAAAATTCACTTCTTCACATAAATTATTTTCTCTCTCTCTCTCATAATAGGATTCCTGTCTCAGTCACAAATTTCTTTTTGTTATAATTTCCATACATTTAGCACATTTATTCTTCCAGTCAGTTTATCTTATCCACACTCTCACTCAGTTCCAGAAAAAAATTCTTTGCTTTCCTTCCACACCTCTAACACAAATAGGAACCGCAGGGGGGTTGGTGGTAATCCCTGTGAATGATTTTCAGAGGACTGTGTTCACGAGGAGCTGATTAACTAAAGGTGGCAAAACGATGGGGCAGGATTGCATACATCCCAGAGTCCTGAAGGACTTAGGGAAGTCCTAGCGGCTCCGCTGGCTGAACTTTTTAATGCTTCTCTAGCTTTAATGCTTCTAGAATGGTGGGAGCGGTGGCGTAGCTAGGTGGGGTCCCTGGTTTTGCTGGCAGGGGTCCCCAGCCGCCACCAGCTGAAGCCTTGTCCAGTGCTGGTCTGGAGCGCTGCCGCGTTCCCTTCCCAGCTCTCTCTTCCTTCTGATATCCTGCACACTCCTTTAAGTGAAACTGAGTATGCTCAGTTTCACTTAAAGGAGTGAGCAGGATGTCAGGAGAAAGAGAGAGCAGGGCAGGGAATGCGGCAACGCCGGAGACCGGTGCTGGAGAAGGCTTCAGCTGGTGGGGGTCGGGGACCCCTGCCAGCCAAGGTATTTGCTGCTGTAGGGTGCAGCAGGGCAGCGGGGGGAGCAATGAGGTGGCGGGGGAGCGGCGAGGCGGTGGGGCGGGTGGCGGCAGACTAAAATGTGCCCCCCCCACCTCGGGCTCTGGCCCCCTCCCACCACAAGGTCTGGCTACGCGCCTGGTTGGGAGTGGACTGGAGAAGACCAGACGTGGTCCCTCTCCACAAAAGCAGAAGTATGGCAGAGGTTGGGAACTACAAGCCAGTAAGTCTGACTTCCGTGGTTAGTAAATTAATGGAAACACTTTTAAAACAAAGATCCAATGGATTACAAGACCCAAGGCAACATGGTTTCACTAGAGGAAGGTCTTGTCAGAAAAATCTGATTAATTTCTTTGACTGGGTGACCAGAGTGTTGGATCAAGGGAGAGCGCTAGATGTGGTGTATTTAGATTTTGGCAGTCTTTGACATGGTTCCACATAGACGACTAGTAAATAAACTGAATGCCCTCTACATGGGCCGTATAGTGACTGACTGCGTTGAGTGGAAGGTGACAGAGGATAGTGGTAAATGGCGCTCATTCTGAGGAAAAGGATGTTACCAGTGGTGTGCCGAGAGGTTTGGTTCTTGGGCCAGTTCTTTTTAATATTTTTTAAGCGATATTGCTGAAGGACTGTCTGGTAAAGTTTTGTCTCTTTGCAGATGATACCAAAAACTGCAATAGGGTAGACACCCCTGATGGTGAGGATAGCATGAGGAGGGATGTAGTGAAGCTACAGGAATGGTCTGGAATTTGGCAGCTTAGTTTTAATGCTAAAAAAATGCAGGGTCATGCATTTGGGCAGCAAAAACCTGAGAGAATGGTACAGTTTAGGCGTGGAGAACTTTTGTGCACGAAAGAGGAGTGGAACTTGAGCGTGATCATATGTGATGATCTTAAGATTGCCAAACAGGTAGAGAAGGCAATGGTGAAAGCTAGAAGGATGCTTGGGTGCATAGGAAAAGGAATGGCCAGTAGGAAAAAGGAGGTGATGATGCCCCTGTATAAGATTCTAGTGAGACCTCATTTATGAGCAGATGATGCAAAACCCTACGCTGTTCCAAACAGTGCTCTAAAAACAGCGTTGGAACAGCGCGGGGCATTACTGCCCCTATGATCAGAGATAATAACATGCAAATTTAAGCACGCTACTATCTCTGATCATAGGTAAAGTGTTGGAGGATTGTTCCTAAATCCTCCCGCACTTATTTGACAGGTCTGGGCTGTCAAAAGCCCAGACCTGTCAAACAAAGGGGCTGGAGGTCCTGGTGGTGTAGTACCCCTTCCCCGAGCCAAGCAACATGGGGGCTGGAGGTCCAGTGGACCTCCAGTCCCCCTGACCCCCCCAACACAAGTTATGGGGGGAGGCTGGCGATCCGGTGGGTCTCCAACTCCCCTAACCCTCCCTAGCATCCCCTCAAATAGAGCCCTGGTGGCCCAGTGGGCCATGAGTCAACCCCCCCCCCCCTGACCTGGTGGTCTAGCGGCCCTCTTCCCCACCCCCTACCTTCATTGGAGAAGGGAGGTAGCGCCGCCTCAAAAATGGCAGCGCCCAGCCCTGCCCAGTGCTTCATACCATATAAGGGAGTTTCTCCCTTATATAGTGTGAAGCCCCGCCTAGCACCCAGCGCATCCCAGGATGCACTGGGTAGGGCTGGGCGCCACCATTTTTGAGGTGGTGCTGATGGAAGAGAAGGCCACCTAGCGCTAAATGCTGAGATGCCCATAAGAATATAATAGGCATCTCAGCATTTAGCACCAGCTAAAAATGCTAGCGTCCTTAGTAAAAGACCTCTTAAAAGCGTCAAAATAAAAATGATGAAGATTCAGAACTTTAAGGCTTCATAGCAAACAATATATTACCATTTTATAGCAATACAGTAATCAAAACCCCCCACCCCCCACCCCCTACACACACGCACACACTTGTCCTACTCTCCCTTTCCCTTGCAAATGCTTATTCTGGAGCTGGAGTCAATTTTGTTAAGATTGTAAAATGCACAAAAATACAAATAAATCATAACTTCTAATAACATATCAGCAAGTTCCCCACAGCTCACAGTATACATACCCAAAATCCAGTAAATCACACTATAAGCTATCTTATATAAGCTATTTGCTATCTTTCCAGGCAGCTAGGTTTGGGAAAGAAATTTCAACTATAATTAGATTATCTGGCTCCTACATAGAATTTTGTCGCAATATTAAGTAGAGGAGTGTGGTAGCCGTGTTAGTCCACTCTTGTTATCAATAGAAATCAAACAAAATAAAACATGGAAAAGAAAATAAGATGATACCTTTTTTATTGGACATAACTTAATACATTTCTTGATTAGCTTTCGAAGGTCGCCCTTCTTCCTCAGATCGGAAATAAGCAAATGTGCTAGCTGACAGTATATATAAGTGAAAACATTCAAGCATTACTATGACAGTCTGACAGGGTGGGAGGATGGGGGTGGGTAGGAGGTATGCATGGGGACATCAAAGCATATCATTGATATTCTAACAGGATGAGTGTGGATAGGTGAGGGGTGGGGTGATCAACAGAGACATACAGCTTTATGGTTTATAATGGGCTAGGAACCCCAGATCCTTGTTGTCCTTTCTGTTGGGTGTTAAAATATTCAATCATTCTGACTTCAAAGGTCTTACATTCTTGTATGGTTTTAAAGTTACCTTTCTGGATTCTCACTGTGAAGTCACTGGTAGTGTCCTGGTCCTGTGCCTGAAGTGGGAATCGAACTCAGTTCCTCAGTTCCCCAGGACCAAAGTCTACCACCCTAACCACTAGGCCACTCCTCCACTCACTTAATGTATATTGTTATGTGGATGATATTCTTATAGTTGCTAAGGTAAATGTGTTGAATCCTGATCTGTCAAATCTTCAATTGTGTTTGTCAGCAATGGCCACTTGGCTGTAGGAACAAGCTGATTTAAAATATTTATAAAGCTAAACTTTGTTGGATTACTGGGCAGTTGCAACCATCTAATATTATGTCTGTTCTGTTCGGTAAGGTAATGATCCCAGTGCATAGTTTTAAATATCTGGGGGGTTGGGGGCCTCAGCACACAAGGTAAAATTCTGCCGCACGTCTTATCTACCGCGTGAACCGATACTCTCATATCACCCCTCTCCTCAAGTCGCTTCACTGGCTCCCGATCCGCTACCGTATACAGTTCAAGCTTCTCCTATTGACCTTCAAGTGCACTCAATCTGCAGCCCCCCATTACCTCTCTACCCTCCTCTCCCCTTATGTTCCCACCCGTAACCTCCGCTCTCAGGACAAATCACTCCTTTCTGTACCCTTCTCCACCACCGCTAACTCCAGACTCCGCCCCTTCTGCCTCGCATCACCTTATGCCTGGAACAGACTTCCTGAGCCCATACGCCATGCGCCCTCCCTGCCCATTTTCAAGTCCTTACTCAAGGCCCATCTCTTCTCCCTTGCTTTTGGTGCCTAACCACCTTCCCATTCCTGATACCTACACTGACTACATAGTTTTTACCTTTAGATTGTAAGCTCTCTTGAGCAGGGACTGTCCTTCCCCATGTTTAAACTTGTACAGCGCTGCGTAACCCTGGCAGCGCTATAGAAATGCTAAGTAGTAGTAGTAGTAGTAGTCATTGTGGATGATAACTTACGTATTGATGAACAAATGCCACGTTTTTCAGTAAGGGCTTTTATGCCCTTAGATAGAACAAAAAATGAAGTCAATAAGCGCATATAGGAACCAGATGATTCTTTATTGTCAGCAGCGATAACATCAGAAGGACCCGACACAGCTGTGTTTCGGCATAAACATATTCCTGCATCAGGGTCAAAACGAAATCTAAAAACATAGATCATAAAATTATTACACAAATAATACTAAAACATCTGTAGAAAAATATAATTAGTATAAAAAAAAGTAACAGACATATGAAACTATATGCATATTGGGACAGATTCTATATATGGCACCTAAAAAATCTGTGCGCAATTAAGCGTATTCTATAAAATTTAGGTGTGGTGTACAAAATACTCTTAGGCAATACCGTAGCACCTAAACCTACGCTCATCCATTTACACCAATAAAAACCTGGTGTAAATCTGTGCACACAGATTCTGGCACATTGACCCTTATTATGTAATTACGCATGGAAATTTTGGAACGTCCATAAAATGCCCATAAATACACCCATAAACACACCCCTTTTAAGCTATGCATGTTTATTTTGAACTGCGTGCTTTGCAATTTAGACACAGTTCTTTATAGAATATGCTCAGTGATTTCTGCGCGTAAAATTATAATTATTGCCAATTAGTGCTCGTTATTGCTTTTTAAAGTGCTGTTAAAAACGCTGATTACCTTGTTACGCCAATTAAGTTACGTGCCTATCTCTGCGCAGAATCTAGGCACCATATATAGAATCCGGGGAATTATGTCTTAAAATGATACAAACATGCTATGTGGAAAATCAGAAAAGGGATGAATAATAAACATTGAATCCCTATAAAAACAATGGATAGCTACAAAGACGTATGTAAAATAAATAAATAAACATGGACATCATACCCTCGCTATATAAAAAACTGTCCCTTAACCAAATAACAGTACTAAGAAGAAAAATAGCTCAGGAATATTAGAAAACTATATTTCTTTTTGTAAATGTTCAAGCAAGTGCTTTTAGTGGGAAAGTGCGGGATACAAATATAATAAATAAATATAAAATTACTGTAGACACAGACTGATAGAGGAATGAATCAGTAGCTGGTTCGTAATACTTACACTCCTTGAAACAGTTTAAAAACAGCACAGCAAGTGTTGGCGCTCTAAAAGAAAGATGAAGCATATGAGAAGGATGATCACATAAACAGTGCATACCTAAACATGCTTAAACCGTGGCTAAAATGAAACAATATTTGGATGAGGGTACATTGCATACATTAATTCATGCACTTGTAATTTCAAGGTTGGACTATGCAAGCGTGATGCAGGAATGACTCACGTCCATTAGGTTGTTAGGTTACCTTAAAAAATATGATCATATAACACCTTTATTTAAAAGTCATCATTGGTTACAAGTAATGCAAAGAATTAAGTTTAAGGTGTTAAAGTTGGCACATTTCGTGTATTATTATTGCCAATTATCTTATTTGCATGTATTGGAGCTAACATATTCCAAGTAGGATGTTAAGGTCTTCACAGGACCATAGAATACTTATACCTCTCCAAACTAGATTTTTAGGGGAATGGCACCATTAGAGGGCTTTTTTTTTTTCATTTAGCACCATATTGGTGAAATGATTTGCCTAAAGGGATTCGAGGTGAAGCTGATTTTAAAATTTAAAGTTTAAAACATTTTTATCTATTCAGGCTTATGGAAGTTGCGTGGCACTGTTTATTTATTTGTTGCATTTGTATCCCACATCTTCCCACCTATTTGCAGACTCAATGTGGTTTACAAAAATACATCCTAACAATCGTCAATCAAGAGTTGATAAAACCATTGGTTACATAAAGAACAAGTGTAACATAATGGATAAAATCAATTCAATAAATCAGAAAACAAAGAAGGCCTCCACAATTCTGCATATGTGTGAGGTTGTAGGGTTAGCTACCTTACGGCAGGTGGCGCTAAACTTGCCATGTCAGAGATTGAGTTGGGGGGCGGGGCTTAGGCCAGGAGGTGGTTAAATGCCCTAGAAAAGAGTGGATTAGGGATGCCCCAAGGCAAGATATCTCCAGGAGAGAGAGAGAGAGAGAGAGAGAGAGAGAGAGAGAGATCCCAAGAGCAGAGATCTCCTGGGGAGAAGCTCCAAGGGAAGAAACTCACCATAAAGTGTTGCTGGGCTGCAGGAGCTGTGGGGGAAGAGTTCCAGGGAAGTGAAGAGTGGCCCTAGCTCATAGGATTGCACCTTGTAGAAGCCCAGGGAATGCATGGATGAGGAACTGAAGACTGCAAAAGGTAAAAGAATGACTTTAATTGCTGTGAAGACCCAGGTCCTGAGTGTCCTAGTTGGAACCAGGCCTGGATTTCTGAGCAACTGGAACTGTATCGAAGCAGCTAGAAATATTAAGAGAGAAGGGAGTAATAGTGATTGCTGCCAAGGAGAAAGTGAGCCTGTGAGAAGAACAGACTGTCTTGCTATAATTAATTTCCAACAATTAAGTCTCTTTTTTACTTTATACCGAACTCTGCCTGTGAGGTTTCCATGCCTGTCCGTCGATCACGTTATCACAATATGCAATTTAATTATTGAGCGGTGAGTTTGTGATTCTCTGCTGTTTGTCTAGGCTTCTTTTAACGTTTTCAAAATAATTTAACGGTAAACTGCTTTATATTGAATAAGATATGCATGGGACCTGGTAATCTCACAAGACCTCCTGGCCCTGCACAGTTCTGACTACAGAAAGAAGCTGGCAGAGGACAAGGCAGCAGCACCCGGTAATAAATGCTCTTTAACTGATGCTTTCCGCTGGCTAGAGAAAGAGAGATAACATTTTGCTGATGACAGTCATGGATGGGACACATCCCTGGTTTCTTTTTGCAGCTGGAAAAATACTGCAGCACACCTGAGATTCCCCCAGGAAAAAATGGCATGCTGCAGCGCACTGTTTGGGAACATCTGGTCTAAAAAGTCAACTTTGGTGTCAGAATTATGGAAGTTAAGAACATAAGAATAGATGCACTGGTCAGACCAATGGTCCATCTAGCCTAGTATCCTGTTTCCGTGTCCAGTCCTGGTCACAAGTACCTGGCAGAAACCCAAATAGAAGTAGCATTCAATGCTACCAATCCCAGGGCAAGCAGTGGCTTCTCCATGTCTATCTCAATAGCAGTCTATGGACTTTTCCTCTAGGAATTTATCCAAACCTTTTTAAAACCCAGGTATGCTAACTGCTGTTACCATATCCACTGGCCATGATTTCCAGAGCTTAACTATTCTTTGAGTGAAAAAATATTTCCCCCTGTTTGTTTTAAAAGTATTTCCTTGTAATTTCATTGAGTGTCCCCTAGTCTTTCTATTTCTTGAAAGAGTAAAAAATAGATTCACTTCTACTCATTCTATACTACTCAGGATTTTGTAGACCTCAATCATATCTCCCCTCAGCTGTCTCTTTTCCAAGCTGAAGAGCCATAAGTACATAAGTATTGCCATAATGGGACAGATCAAAGGTTCATCAAGCCCAGCATCCTATTTCCAACAGTGGCTAATCCAGGTCACAAATACCTGGCAAGATCCCAAAAAAGTACAAAACATTTTATGCCGCTTATCCCAGAAATAGTGGATTTTCCCCAAGTCCAATTTAATAATGGTCTATAGACTTTTCCTTTAGGAAGCCGTCCAAACCTTTTTAAAACTCTGCTAAGCTAACCGCATTTACCACATTCTCTGGCAATGAATTTAAGTACACGTTTATTCACACCTTCAAAGAAATGAAGCAAATTGGTGAGGCAAGACTAAGACTTCCCTTGGCTGAATCTATGCATATTAAGGACAGCTCTATAAGCTGGAATGTAAGTTTAGGCAGCAATAGCATGCCAAGTGTACAGAATAGTGGCTCTTACACACTTTGAAAATGAGCACTTTGGTGTGCAACTGTCAGGGTGGGGGATGTACACATGGATGGAGCATGGTCATGTCACCAAATGACAAGTGCAACGTATAGAATACCATCAGTTGCACACTCATAGGTTCACCCACTTAAGCCAGCCGTCGACATGTCATTAAGGGGTTCTTTTACAAAGGTACATTAACAGATTTGGCATACGCTAATACTTAGCACATGTTAAATGATAAGACGCACATAGGAATATAATGGGCATCCTATCATTTAGCACGCTAATCTATTAGTGCAACTTAGTAAAAGAACCCCTAAATCTGTCCCCCCTAGGCATGCTCTTAAGCCATTCTAGAATTAGTGCTCAGCGTGCCTCATTGTGGTGTCCAAAATGAGATGCCAATTTATAGAATTTCCCTCATTCACATTCTTTAACAAAAAGGATGGCACATTTTTGTGCACCCTTTTGAATGGGTTTCTTCCGAGAGAGGTGGGGGGGGGGGGGGGGATGGGCCTGGGTCCACCTGCCTGAAGTGCACTGCAGTACCCACTAAAAACTGCTCCAGGGACCTGCATACTGCTGTGATGGAGCTGGGTATGACATTTAAGTCTGGCATAGAGGCTGGCAAAAAATGTTAAAAAAAAAATTTTTTTTGGGTGGGAGGGGGGTTGGTGACCACTGGGGGAGTAAGGGGAGGTGAATTCCTGATTCTCTCCGGTGGTCATCTGGTCAGTTCAGGCACCTTTTCGAGGCTTGGTCGTGAAAAAATTGGACCAAGTAAAGTCGGCCAAATGCTCGTCAAGGACGCCCTTCTTTTTTCCATTATCAACCGAGGATGCCCATCTCTTAACCACGCCCCCGTCCTGCCTTCGCTACGCTGCCGACACTCCCCTGTGAACTTTGGTCATCCACGCGACGGAAAGCAGTTGAGGATGCCCAAAATTGGCTTTCGATTATGTCGATTTGGGCGACCTTGAGAGAAGGACGCCCATCTTCCGATTTGTGTCGGAAGATGGGCGTCCTTCTCTTTCGATTATGCCGCTGTTACTGAAAAGAGAATCTGCATCACACCCAAAAAGACAGAGATATAAAAAAGTATTAAATGTCGGACAATTTAGAGAATCACAGAGAGGCAATATAAGAATGCCGGCATAGGAGTCAACTTTTCAAAATGATTAGGGGTGCTAAACCCATTGGAGGAAATTGTCTCTTCCTGGACACCATCAAGGAGTTTACTCAATATTGGGGGTGCTGGCACCTATGAATACTGGGCATGCTGGAAGGATCTAAGGCAGGGATATGATAGAATTTACAGAGAGACTCCTAAGGGAGAAAGCAGAGTCCATATCTGCAGATCTCACTGTGGAAAAATCACACTGAGATCTAAGTAAAGTAGTACAGTTGGGTGACAAGTTGAGACTCATCCTAGCCATGATAGAGTAACCTATGTAACTTTGTAAGCCTATGGGGTCCTTTTACTAAGACGCGCCTAAAAGTGGCCTGCGCTGGTGTAGGCCTGTGTTTTGGACGTACACAGGTCAATTTTTCAGCCTGCTTTGAAAAAAAGGTGCTTTTTTTGTGGCCGAAAATAGACGTGTGGGAAAATTAAAACCAGCATGTGTCCATTTTATTTTAGTTACATTTGTACCCTGTGCTTTCCCACTCATGGCAGGCTCAATGCAACTTACACAGGGTAATGGAGGGTTAAGTGACTTGCCCAGAGTCACAAGGAGCTGCCTGTGCCTGAAGTGGGAATTGAACTCAGTTCGCCAGGACCAAAGTCCACCACCCTAACCACTAGGCCACTCCTTGGCCTGAGACCTTACCACCACCCACTGACTTAGCAGTAAGGTCTCACGCGCTAACCAGGTTGTAAGCAGCCAGCATGCATAAACTGCCGATTAGCGCCGGGTATGCACCACACGGTAGAACATACAAAATATTTTCTACCGCATGTTTTGGGTGCACATCAAAAATGGAATTACCGCCCGGGGCATGCGGTAGCCGAGCGGTAGTTCCAATTTGGTACACGTTGGACGCATGTTAAGAGAGTTTCCAGGACCTATGGGGAAAGAAGGAAGAGGGAGAGGTGCTGGTCCTGCAAAGGGGAGACAAAGCAGGAACGATGGAAAAGCGAGGAACGCTAGACCCCTGGGGGGGGGTGGTCAAAGGAAGGGAAGAGAGGGAGAGATGCTGGCTGGGAGAGAGAGACAAGAGGGAAAGAAGAGAGAGAGATGCTGGCACTTGTGTGTGTGTGTGGGGGGGGGGGGGAGTAGGGTACAGAAGAGTTATGTTGGACAGGATAAGAATAGGGACACAGAGATGGGAGATGGAGGCATGGCCTACTGGCTAGAGCAGTGGTTAGAGCACTGCTCTTGACATCCCGAGCTGGTCAGTTCAAATCCCACTTCTGCTCCTTGTGATTTTGGGAAAGTCACTTAACCCTCCATTGCCTCAGGTACAAACTTAGATTGTGAGCCTCCAGGGACAGGGGAATAACCAGTGTACCTGAATGTAACTCACCTTGAGCTACTATTGAAAAGGTGGGAGCAAAATCTAAATAAATAAATGTAGGCGCCTACATGCCTTAGTAAAAGGGCCCCTTTGATAATGAGCCTCTAAACTGTTGCTATAAATGGACTACTAAGTCTGGCAAGTTGAAATACAAAGGGAAGTCAGTGCTGATCTTTTTCAGACTTTAGCCCAGAGGTAGATGAATGGAGAATGTTGTTCAGAAGGGTGAAAAAGCAGCTTCACACATGCATGGGATACAGATGACAATGATTCACCCGGCTAATTTGAGACTGGTATGGAAAGAGGAAATTATATTTTTTGCTGGGGTGAAAGAGGTGGGAAAACTTCTCTGTGACTACATTTTGCAAAAAAAAAAACAAAAAACCACCCTTCTTTCCAGAAAGATTAAAACAAACAAAAAGAATAGGCCAGGATATCCTTGCAAGCTCCAGTAACATGTACGGAATGAAGATTATAGAGGCGCATGTCATCAGTGATGTAGAGGAAAGCAACTGTAAGGATTAAGAGGCTGTCTAATGGTAGTGTGGAGACAAATGTGTTTTCTTTTTTTATTTGTGAATTTTCACATTTACATTTCTGTAATATAACATAAATTTGAATTTAGAAAAATAAACAAGAGATTCAATCCTATTAGGCAAATTACTCACTACTTTAGTCCACAAATATTCGATCCAAAATCTAGGTAATATAAATTTTAAAGCTCTTGGCTGATAGTTTTTTGGGGGTTCAAAGATAAATATATTTCCTGACATATCAAGGGAATCGCAGACTAGGAGGTGTGAACTCTTGGCTTTTAAGCCAAGAATCATTGCCCTAGGTGGGACCTTCCTAGAGCGATTCCCTTGTAAGTGTTTTATTTCCTGATTACTTATTTGTTGAACCCAAGAAATTACAAGAGTTTGTGGAGTTAAAAGAACAGATGAAGACCCTCTGCAGCAACTTCCTTTAAGTTACCACTGTACCGGCTGCAATTACCGATTAACCTTCCTCCCTCAGAAAATATGAATTGTAAGATTAACCATTCCGTGTTTTTCTTATTTTCTTTGAGATTGTTTTCCTGATCTTGGATCCCCCAATTGTGGACAATAATGTGGACTAACAAAGATGATATTTTTCCTTAATGTTTGTTTTAATTGATATTTTCTCTTTTCTTTCCCATTTATGTATTGGACATAAATGTAATATAAAATGAATAAATAAAATAATTTAAAAAAATAAATTTTAAAGCTCAATTAAATTGATTGAAACAATTACAAACTATAACAGAAGGAGCCTGAGTTACGCAGCCGAGACTTAGCGCTAGCGAACAAGAACTACTACAACATTATTCTTTAGAGGAAATAAATTCTATCAACTTCCCTGGGTCAAAAAACATATAATTTGTAGAATTCAAAGATATATTACATTTGCAAGGAAATTTTAAAAGGAAAGTCCCTCCTATTCAAAGAACTCTCGCTTTTAGTGACATAAACTCTTTTCTTCTTCTTTGTGTGTCTCTTGAGAGATCCGGGAAAATCTGTACTTTTGATCCTAGGAATAGTGAGTTCATGTGGCGGAAATAAAGTCTAAATGTATTATATACTCATATCACCCCTCTTCTCAGGTCACTTCACTGGCTTCCGATCAGATACCGCATACAGTTCAAGCTTCTCCTTCTTACCTACAAATGCACTCAGTCTGCAGCCCCTCATTACCTCTCTACCCTCATTTCCCCTTACGTTCCCGCCCGTAACCTCCGCTCACAGGACAAATCCCTCCTCTCAGTACCCTTCTCCACCACCACCAACTCCAGGCTCCGCTCATTCTGCCTCGCCTCACCCTATGCTTGGAATCAACTTCCTGAGCCCTTACGCCAAGCCCCCTCCCTACCCATCTTCAAATCCTTGCTCAAAGCCCACCTCTTCAATGTTGCTTTCGGCACCTAACCTTTATACCTTTCAGGAAATCTAGACTGCCCCTATTTGACTGACTGTACATTTGTCCTTTAGATTGTAAGCTCCTTTGAGCAGGGACTGTCCTTCTATGTTAAATTGTACAGCACTGCGTAACCCTAGTAGCGCTTTAGAAATGTCAAGTAGTAGTAGTAGTAGTAGTATTACGATCCAATTCCAGAGCAAATGTAACCAGCGGTGTTGTTCTCTCTGTTATAACTTCCACGGAATTCTCAAGAAAGTCTGTTAAATTTAGGTCAGGTTGAGGAGGGATAGGTAATCTTCCTATTCCACTACTGGAAATATATTGAATTCTGGTAATAGGTGGAAAACCCTCAAGGGGAACACCCAATACCTGCGTTGTATATATTTTTAGCATTTCTAATGCTGGAATAAGAGGAGACTTAGGAAAGTTCAAAAAGCGCAAGTTGTTTCTCCTTATCTGATTTTCTAAATATTCTATTTTACGCTTCTTTTATTAGCATTAACGTTGAGGGATTCACTGATTTTATTTCTTTATCAAAAACCTCCATTTTAGTCGTTTGCTCTTCTATTTTAGCTGATACTTCACCTTGAGCCTGCTTTAATTCCGCCACCTCACCCTGCAAAATACCTGACAATTGTTGTAGGTTGGTATTCAGTCCTTGAATCGCTTCCCATAGTATATCCAATGTAACAGTCACAGGTTTTAACATAACTCCAGTCTTCACGGAGAGTTCACCTTGCACTCCCAGCGACATGAAGCTTGGCTGGGACGTTGTTCCCACTGGCGTCGACGTGGCAACGGGGTCTCCACAAACAGCCGCAAGAGTCCGACTTCTGGGCTCAGCGTTCTGCTCACTCGCTGCCTCCGCTTCTCCTCCGGGTCTTGGGGGTGCTGTTATCGGGGGGTGGACTCAGTGACACTCCCTCAGCGCTATGGTCAGCGGTATCTCCTGGACCTCTCGAAGCGTCCACTCTGGCTCCCGTTGCTCGCAAGCCCGACTCCTCCAAAGTCGTCTGGCGCATGGGAGGGGGATTCGCCCTGCCTGTGGAGGTAGGCATATTGGGTTTCCCTTTCCTCTTCCCCATTCCGGGTCCGTGGCTACTCTCATGCGTTAGATTCCTAGTGGGAGTCTAGAGGGGGAAAAGGGGGAAGGGGATGAGGGGAAATGGGAGCAAAAAGGAAGGAAAGGGGGAAATAGGGGGAAAGAAAAAGGGAAAAAGGAAGTCGAAGGGGACAGGGAAGGGAAGAAAAGTGGGAAGATAAAAAAAGAGAGAAAAGAAAAAGGAAAAAATGGGGGAAGGGAGGGGAAGGAAGGAGGAAGGAGAGAGGAAAAAAGGAAGAAGAGGGGAAGAACGAAAAGAAGAAAATGCAGAAACACAATGTGTAGTTGGGTATATATATGACCCAACAATCACAACAAGGGCGATGGAAAGATGAGGGAACAATAGATGATCTAAAAGATTTTAGATAATCTATTGTTCCCTTGTCTTTCCGTCACCCTTGTTTTGATTGTTGTGTCTGCATGGCTACAAGGGTTCCTGTACTTCTGTTCTTTGGTTGTATATATATGACTAACATCATGCTGCAAAAGGAGACCCATAATGCAATATAAAATCAAGGCTATATAGTGTCACTAAAATGGATTTAAAATGTGTCACAAAAAGGTCTCAAATTCATTTCAAGATTGAGACCATACTGTCACTAAATTGGATTTAAAAATGCATCACAAAAGGTCTCAAATTCATTTCAAGATTGAGACCAAATGGTGTTACTGAGTTAAATTGGTAAATCAATCACTGTCCCTTGAGTGAGAGAATTAAATCAATATCTCCTCCTCTCCAGTTCGATGTGACAACTTAAAACACCACAATTTCAAATCACTAACAGAATAGCCTATTTCATTCCAATGAGTTAGCAAAGGGCACAGTATGACTGATACAACTATGATGCTCCATAATACATGTTTTGACCATCCTTTTGGTCTTGCCTATATAAACCAGTGAACAAGGACATTGAATAATGTAGATAACATGGATTGTGTTGCAATTAGATGTATGATTTAATTTGAGAATTTTCTGCATTTAACAATCTGTGAATGTGTCCTCTGTGCTCAACTTCGTCCAGAGTTTATCATTGGAAACGCTAACTTCTCTTTTAAGCTTTTCTCTCTGGAATATGCAATGACTAATTTCTTATTCCTATAGCACTGATTTCTCTCCAGAATGTGCCAATGTTTGTGTATCACCCACTGTATATTCCTCGCACGATGAGAAAAGCGCAAAGGGCACGCTATATCCGGTGCTGGTTTATCAGTCTAGACTGTTGAGAATTCTTCCCTGCTTTTTGTTCTAGCTCTGCAAAAAACCCTCCTCAATGTATTCCACAGGGTATCCTCTACTCTGAAAGTTTTGTGCCTTGGTGGTTGACTGTCTATTAAATTCACTAAAGACAGTACATAATCTCCTTAATCATGATGAACTAGCACTATGGTAAATTTCTCTTTTTTGGAGAAAACTAGTATAATGTAAAAACACGTTTCTATGGGTAGGTTTTTTTGTAAAGAGTAGTCTTTTTGATGAGAACATCCAAATAATTGATTTCATTGAAATCATACTGCATTTTAAACAATAAATTTTCGTCTCTTGTGTTCAACCATGCATAAAAGACATTAAGGTCATCTATGTCAGCTCGCCAAAGAATAAAGATGTCATTAATGCACTTTTTGTAGAGACAAATATTGTCCTTAAATGGTGATCGCATAGATGTATGTCCTCAAAACAGGCCACATGTAAGTTAGCAATACCTGCGGCCATAGTTGCACCCATGGCCGTGCCCTTGATTTGTCGATAGAAAACCACTTGGAATTTAGGATAGTTCTTAGTAAGGGCAATAATAGCAAGGGTCAAAATAAGATGGTTAGGGATTCTACAATTTACTGTGTGGCCCCTAAGTGTTTTTTCAATAATTAACAAGGCCTCAGTCTGTAGTATATTAGTGTATAGAGATTCTACCCTAATTCTATAAAAGTCGCCAAACACGTGCCTAATTTGTGCACGCAATTTAATTGAATAATGAGCCAATTAGTGCCAATAATTGGCTTTTTAACAAGCAGTTATTGGTGCAAATTAAAATCAGTTAACATATAGGGCTAGAATCTGTATATGGAATCTGAAAATACTGCGCAGAAAAAAATATGCCTTCACGTATTTTCTATAGTATGCCTAAATTTTATAGAAAAGGCTTAAATTTCCAAGTGGTATATAGAATTATGTCCATGAGACCAAATCTAGTTATAGCCATTTATTCCATGTTTTACTTAGCGTAAATCCTGATGCAAAGTGGGTATATTCTATAACAACGCATATAGATTTTAGAAAAGCCCACACCTTGCCCCCTTTTCAACTACGTGACTTAGAATTTACGTTCACCACATTACAGAATACCCTTAGTGAGCTGCAGGGGCTTAGCCATGGGCGGGCCTGGATGGGCCCAGGCCCAGCCCCTTTCCCTCCAGGCCCGCCCACCCAACATGTCACTGCCTTTTGCCTGCCCTGAAATTCTTGTCCTCCCCACCAGCGCTGCCTTGGTCCCTGCAGCATTCTTTTCTTCGCCTGTCGCCGGCAGCACTGCCAGTCACACAGGGAGCTCCACTCCCCTCTGCCGCTTCCATCTGGCCCGACGTAAACAGGAAGTGCATCAGAGAGGGCCAAATGGACGCGGCAAAGGGGAGCAGAGCTGCCTGTGTGAATGAATGGAAGCGCTGCCAGCGACGGGTGAAGAAAAGAATGCTGCAGGGACCGAGGGTAGCATGCAGGGTTACAGCCCCATGTACATTTTTCATTTTGTTTTTTTGCAGCCGTGGTGGGACGCAGAGGTGGTGGAGAGAGAGGCAGGGAAGGGCAGGGCAGAGCACAGCATGGAAGCTCGTGATTCCTCAAGGCCGCCACAGCAGTGGCCAGGAGGAGAAGCTAGTGGTTGGGCATCAATGTCCTTGCCCCTGCCCCATGAGGGGGGGGGGTGGAGAGAGTGAGTGAGAGGCAGGGAATGGGCTGGAGAGAGTGAGCGAGAAGCGAGGGGGGGGGACAAGAAATCATGGATGGCTGTAGCAAGGAAGGGGGAGTGAGAGAGGAGATTCTAGATGGAAGGGAGAGACACTGGAGGGAATGGGGAAAAGAGAGACATTAAATGGAAGAAGATAGAGAGAGGGGAGGCAATGGCAGGGAGATAGAGAGGAAGATGCTGGAGGAAAGGCGAGACATTGGATGGAAGGGGATAAACAAGATTGATGGGAGATACCGTAAAGAGCAAGAGAGGACAAGATGCTGGATGGAAGGGGGAGGCGAGACACTGGAAGGAAAAGGGAACACAATAGGGGAAGATGCTGGAGCGAAGGGGAGACACTGGATGGAAACAGCGGCAGAGAGGAGAAGAATTTCAGGCACGCAGGCAATGCTGAACTCTCCCAGATGGCTGTAGGAGAAAAGGCAGCGACAGTGAGAGATGTTGGGTTGGGGCAGGATCAAGAAGGCAGAACTAAGTGCTGGACTTGTGAGGGGAGGACGGGGGCTGGAGGGAAGGGATAGTGCTGCCGGACTTGTGGGAGGAAGGGGATTGGAGGGAAGGGAGAGAGCTGCTGGATGTAGGAAGAGGAGGGGGAGGAGAACTGGAGGGAAGGGAGAGAACTACTAGTACAGTACAAGGAGGGAGGGAAGGGAAACAGAGATACCAGACCAAGGAGATGAAGGAAAAGGGAACAAATACTAAACCTACAGCGTGAGGGAGGGAGGACGGGGTGGGTGGGCAGGCAGGGAATCAATCAACCAAACCAGATGCTGGAAAGGGGAGGGAGTGAGAGGGAGAGAAGCTGGATGGGGTAGGGTCAGAGAGGGTAGAGATATATTGGCACTGGGGATGAAGAGAGGGGAGAAGCTGGACAGAGAAATATAGGGACACAGAGAAAGGGAGATACTAAATATGGAGGAAAATAGAGGTACAGAGATGGAAGAAAATGGATAGTGGACATAGAGAGAGAGTAGAAATATCAAACGGACATGAGACCTTGGTGAGTGAGTTAAGAGAAGACAGAAGGATGTAGAAACCAGAGCCTGGGACCAACATGACTTGAAAAATAAAATGAGCAGACAACAAAAGGTAGAAAAAAAGAATTTTATTTTTCTATTTTGTGACTAGAATATGTCAGATTTGAAATGTACATCCTGCTAGATATGGCTGGGGCCCAAGGCAGAAATTTGGGAGGAGACACAAAAGCTTACTAACAGGCTGCACCTTCTTCAGCTTCCAGCTGGCCTGGGGTTCTCTCTGGCTAGGGGGCCAAACGCAGTTGCCCTAGTTGTACCTCCCCTAACACTGTCTCTTGCATGTGATTTTGCACAGTATAGGAGAAAATGCATCTCTTTGTATTTCTCTGTGCTGTGCTAAATGCAAGGTCTGGCCTCTTGGGATTTTGATTTAATTTGTTTATGGTTTGTGGTCACTTATTCTGTATTTGTGTTCTGTGTGTGTGACCAAAGTATTCTGTGAGCCTCAATTTTCTATGTAATATTCTATAGTACTTTGGCTTGTTCAGTTTTCTTGATGTATTGATATTTTAGGTCCCCACTGTAAAATTTAGGGCATATTTGGGGGAAGCAAAAGTGTGTTGGCGGACCGTAGCTTAGTGGAGAATGAGGAGTGCACCCTCTTATATTTCCCCTAGCTCTCAATGTGGCCTGCAGCTACTGAGGCCAGCACTGCTACTCCCATTGAAGTTATTGGGAGTGGGGGCGTGGGAAGGGCATATCAGGTGGCAGGTGTTTCTCTAGTGCCCCTCCATCCAACCTGTTGGCCCACCCAAAGATTGCCTTCTGGCTACACCACTGGTGAGCTGTGCGCGTAAATCTTAATTAATGCTAATTAGTGCTGATAATTGTTTGTTAACATCCAAATAACAGCACCGATTAGCAGTTAAACAATTAAGTTACACACATTGTTATAGAATATGCTTTGATTTCCATGTGGAAATTAAGGCACGATATGTAGAATCCCGGGGATATTGTGTAAAATTAGGTGAGTGATCTGTGCCTAAATTGTACACGTGCCCTGGAAAAGGGGGTGTAGAAATGGGAAGGTCATGGGCATTTCAGGGCGGAGCATGGACATGCATTCCAGTTACATGCACAATTATAGAGTAAGGGAGTTCTGCATGTAAATTTAAGCGGGGGCATTTGCACAATGTTTTCATTGGTGCAAATGGACACGCCTAAATTTACACACGATTCCTGCACTTAAGCGCTATTTTATAAACCGTGCTTAACTTTAGGCACAACTTATAGAGCAGCACTTAAGTGAGTTTTTCCCACGCCAATTTTTTTAATGCACGATTTATAGAATTCACCCCTCTGTGTCTAATGCAACTAATATGATCCCAGACAAATCACCATTGAATTAATCTAAAGGATTAATCATGTGAGATGAATCCCTAGCAAACAAGCTGAGTAAAGGTAGAAATGACTATAAAAAGAAATCTGCAAAAATGGAAAGGGGTTCGAGGACCAAGCCATTTCCAGATACAATAGCTCTGTTGGGAGAATTGCTTATGGATTTTAGGCAATATATTTTTTTACAACCAAAAAATTGCTTTCCGTGAAGAGTTAAAAAAACAAAACAAAAACAGCTTTATTTATTTATTGCATTTGTATCCCACATTTTCCCACCTCTTTGCAGGCTCAATGTGGCTTACAATACATCATGAATGGTGGAAATACATAAGAAAATAGACTTTTAGTATTACAGAAAGATCTTGGGTAACATGATAATGATAAAACATGATAGTAGTGTAGCAAGCAAATATTGTAAGACAATTCTGGATATTTGTGTAGGAGTTCACATTTTTTGATCTTTGTGGTATGCCTTGTTAAAGAGATGGGTCTTCAATAGTTTGCGAAAGTTAGTTAGCTATTAGCTTTAAAAGCTACAGACCACTTCAGTAATTTCTTTTCATAATTCTGGAATTGGGTTAGAGTCCAAAGGGATATAATATTCCCTTTCACTGAGTTGTCTTTCCACCTTTTTAATATAGTCAGTCCCGTTTAAGATAACTATTCCCCCTTCCTTATCTGCAAGCTTAATGACAATGTGAGAACTGTTAGCTAATGAACCAACTACCCTATATTCTGCTTTCATAAGATTATAAAATCTTTGTTTTTTATTCTGTTCTAATTTAACAATGTCACGCTGTACGTACTAATCAAATGCCTGTATGAGTGGGTTGACTGGCCCAGTGGGCATCCATTTTGAAGGTGTTTTTACAACTGAGGTGTCAGTACAAACAGACTCACTGTTGGAGAAAGAGTGTATAATTTGTAGCTTATGCGAAAAACAAAAAAGATCAACTCTTGTTTGAAATGCATTGTTTTGGGCTGATGGGACAAATGATAATTGTAAAACATTAGACCAAATCTGGTAGATTGAAGATCGGTATATCTGTATCTAACTATCTTTGCGGGCATGTACTTGGCCCCTTCCCTACCTCTTCTCCTGCCCTTGCCCTGTCCTCTCTGATATACTGCATAATTCTCTTTCTAAAATGAACCAGATTCAGATTCGCCCTGTTCCAAATGTGGTCTAAAAAAGACTTGGAGGGACTTGGCAAGGGTGTGGTAACTGGACTACTAAATGGGGAAATATATGGATCACCAGAGTTGCTTTGTACTCTTTTTCTTGTACTTCCTGTTTCACATTCGTTTTAGGCATAGGTACCTGTGTACCTGTCTTAGTCTTAACACTTAGATCTCTCTTTGGTTTTTTATACAGTTGGGATTTAGCAAAAGAATAAACTGAATCCTTATTATAGTCTGCCTCGTCTCTTTGATATTTTTTCAATTTTTGTTTCTTTAATTTCATTCCTAACCATTTATTAGCATTATGTAAAGCCAAATCAAAGTTAGAGCAAGGGTTACAATGGGTTTCTATCAGCTCCAATTGATTTAGAATGCTGTAGAGAGACAGATAGAAGGTTGAAAGAAAAATGATCACATCACGCCATTTCTGCAAAAACTTCACAGTACAATAAAGGGTTATGTTTAAAATTCTATGTATGATCTTCAAGGCCCTAAAAGGAAATGGGCCAGAGTACTTGAAAAACAGGATTTCCCTCTACACACCTCCAAGGTTGCTAAGGTCCTCCCAAGAAGTATCCCTTACCACACCCTCTCCAAAGGAGTACATTCCAGAGTAGCCCCCATACTACGGAATGCACTTCATGAAAGGCTTCCCTTAAAACAAGAGTATCTCTACTGCAGGAAGCAGGTGAAAGCTTGGCTCTTCTCCTAAGCCTTTAATGGAAGAAGCAACTAACTTTCTAGTTACACACACAAGGATTAACACTGGCTGCTGTAAGAGGGAAACGGGATGAAAAAGGGAGAACCCTGCTAGCCTCACCACCTTTCCCTCTTTATTTTGGCAGAGAGAACAGATAAATGGAGAAAAGCCCAAACTGCTAAAGGTTTCCCAGTAGAGGGTGCTGGGATTCAGTTTCACTAAGGATAAGGGAGGATTCCAAATGGAAAAGGGCGAGTCCAGAAAAGCTCTGGGGGTTCCGCCCAGTGAAGGGGAGGTTTCCTGGGAAAAAGCAGGACCATATAAAACCTCTTGTTGAACTAGAAGGGGGAGGAGAGGAGGAGACGAGCCAAACCAAGCCAAGCCATGCCATGGAGGTGGAGGAATACCCAGAACCTGAGGAAGCCAAAGAGGAAACTATGAGCTATGAGGAGGAGGTACCTGGATCCCAAGAATCAGAGAAGGAGATGGAAATCTAATGTAGGACTAAGCAGAGCCTCAGCCCAAGCCTTGTGAGTAATAACAAGGACAGATAAATTCTACCTCTTGGCTGGCAGAGTTGTGGAGGGGTGCATAATGAAGTTTAGCCTGCTTCATTATGATTAAGGAGGAGTGGCCTAGTGGTTAGGGTGGTGGACTTTGGTCCTGAGGAACTGAGTTCAATTCCCGGCACAGGCAGCTCCTTGTGACTCTGGGCAAGTCACTTAACCCTCCATTGCCCCATGTAAGCTGCATTGAGCCTGCCATGAGTGGGAAAGCATGGGGTACAAATGTAACAAAAATAAATAAAATTAATGAGGGATCGGGTCTGCCAAGGGTTTAAGCCCTAGGCTTGTAGCAAAGGGTTTCAAATTCTACTAATTTTTAGAGGTAATTTGTGATACTAGAAACTGAAGAGAATTTTGCTGCAAACGTTGGACGTTTTGATTTGTCTCCTTCTTATGAGGGGAAGGAGGGGGGGACTCTTTATTCAAAACTAGAGCAGCTGAGAACTCTCCAACTCTGAAAGACTGTTAAAAAGGCTGTGTTAGGATCAACCAAAACAAAGAAAGGAAACAAGACTGTTTTTGGTTAAATCAGTGGTTAGGAATTGAATGAACTGATTTGCATAAAACACCTCACAGGCATTGCTGAACTGAATTGCATAAAGCTTCCTGAAGGCTTTGGTGAACTTAATGAACATTTTTTTTTCTTTTTCTTATCAAGGAGCAATGGACTGAGATAATAGGAGGCATCTTGTATCTAACCTAGGGAATTTAATTTGGTTGGGAGGGAAAACGGAAGGCTGTCTTCTGATTGTTCACCCTGAGTTCAAGGGGAGCCTTGAAGATTGACTTGAAAAGGGAACGAAAGCATTTAAGAACTTTCCTCTGGACTTATTTTTGAAGGAGAAGTTTGGACTACAGAGCATCTCCTGTCGGAAAGGAGTGAGTGTTACTGGCTTACCTCCTGTTTGAAAATGGTGGTGCTGAGGAGTCTTGTTGTGGCCTAGTCCCAGTAAAGGAGGAGCCCCAAGAGGAACTCAGAACATCACGCCTTGTTTAAAAAAAGGGAAAATGTCACACTGTACATACTGTAGCAGGACTTTCTTATCCACTCCTATCCTAGCTGAGAACATATTCACGCACACTTCTGACTTCATGTGCAACTTTCTTTAAGTTAGTTCCCTTATCTGCCTTTGTTTTATTTCTGCTTATACCCTATGCTGTCTATTAAGATTATTGTATATTGTGTTGACATTGTAAGTAGTATACTATGCCTTACTATGTACTGTTATTAGAATAGTTTTACTGCTGTAAATATCTATTGCCTATGTTCGACTTATTCTTGCTGTACACCACTTTGGATGAATTTCTTCAGAGAGGCAGTAAATAAATCCTAATAAATACATAAATAAAATGTACTTAACCCCTGTACAAATTGAAGACATTTTTAAAAAACGGATCTGATTGCTGCTGGAGGAGGTGTAGGGCAAAAGGCATATTTAAGCACAAATGGTAGAATTGTTATAAGATTAGGTTTTTCTGGGAGTAAATATTCATTGAAGTTATTCCTTAATGTTAATTGGATATAATGCAAGGCAGGTGCCCTAAATGTTAAATAAGAATGACCTGGTGAACTTTCTGTTACTAGAAACCAGGCTGGTAATTGCCTTCAACTGGAAAAATCCACACCCTCCTAATGGAATGGAGCAAAAAAGTATGATGAATTATGGAAGAATAAGGGGTAGCAAGCAACCTTTGAGAAAACTTGGGAACCATTTAGAAAATATGGAGCGGCAGCCAAATTGAAACTAATACATCCAAGTCAGGACATCTGAAGTTCCACTAGTATCTTAGAACAGGATCTGCTGCCGTAGACCCTTTTCTAAACTATATATGCCAGTAATGTACAGCATGAACATCCATTTTAGAAAATAGACATCTAAAATATCAATGGGGCAACACACGAATATAGGCAACACAGAGAGTAGGGTAGGTAGGCTCATCCATAAAACACGAGGGAGACACCAAAATCCAATGGGTGAAGTTTATTAAAGAATACACCGGTATGACTCGGCACAGCGGTCATGTTTCGGTGCTAATGCGCCTGCCTCAGAAATCTTGAAGTTTGGTGTAAGCTTTAGTTCTACTATCAATCCAATTCAGCATGTAGGAAGTGGAACCAGTTGCTAAGCAACCATGTGCTGTACGGAAGTAAAACTCAATGTCAAAGCGAAGGATCAATCGCAATTTTTTCTAATGGTTTGCAAAGTAAGCCAACTGGCAAAACCAGCTTACACCAAACTTCAAGACTCCTGAGGCAGGCTCCTTAGCGCCGAAACACGGCCACTGTGTCAAGTCATATTGGTATATTCTTTAATAAGCTTCACCTATTGGATTTTGGTGCCTCCCTCGTGCTTTTTGGATGAGCCTACCTACCCTACTCTCTGTGTTGCCTGTATTTCATTCAAAGGGATTAAGTGTTCCTCCACGTCATGTAGTTGATCTCTCTCATTTGTAACACGGGAATATAAACATTTCTGTGGCAGTATATACTACTACTACTACTTAACATTTCTTTGAGTGTTTATGCTATACAATATCAACATACAAGTTTATGTGCTGGAATACAAATGGTAGTCTCAGCCATTTTAGAAAAATATAGACATCTGTTTCTCCTGAAGCTGTCACAGAGCCCAATAACCCTTGCCGGTATCACTTTTGAGGGAGGGCAGTAGGGTCACCAACCACTGGGAGATGAAGAAGATGACTTCCCCTAATCCCTCTTCTGCAGTGCTGCTCAATCTGAAACCTAGATGTCCTGAGTAGCGGGTCTAACTCCTGATGTCCATCTCTTTGGGCATAGACATTCATTCATTTCCCTTCTAAAATGGGGAAGAATAATCTCTTTTTTTGGGGGGGGGGGGGCAACCCTAGTCGCCTCCAAAATATACCCAGAGTATAAGTGTCATTCAGAAGAATGATCTAAGTTTATTTTAATTGGATGAACAGAGAATGACTATAGATTAAGATGAATAGTTATAATCACTCGCATTAAAATATTATATTTGCTCCCACAATCCCTCAGTTATTAAGTTCTCAAATCAAAACCTTCATTTCAATACTTTTTATCTCTTAGTGTCCTCAGTTGTGCACATTGCCAAGATTACTGAATGGCAATGGTTCCTGCACACCTTTCTTCATTGGTACACTTTATCCACCCTTTTTTTAAAAAACTTGTTTAGCACTATTCTTCACTTATATATATTTTTTTAAAATTTGAATTATCAATACTCATCTTTGAAAAATACATCAAGCTCAGGGGTTGATGTTACTGCCCGACATGCATGTTTCGCCCTTAACAGGGCTGCTTCACCATATCGTTGAAGTTAATTTTTGTGTATGATTTTTTTGTAGGGGGCAGTCCTTGAAGCAGCCCTGTTAAGGGCGAAACTTGCATGTCGGGCAGTAACGTCAACCCCTGAGCTTGATATATTTTTCAAAGATGAGTATTGATAATTCAAATTTTAAAAAAATATATATAAGTGAAGAATAGTGCTAAACAAGTTTTTTAAAAAAAGGGTGGATAAAGTGTACCAATGAAGAAAGGTGTGCAGGAACCATTGCCATTCAGTAATCTTGGCAATGTGCACAGCTGAGGACACTAAGAGATAAAAAGTATTGAAATGAAGGTTTTGATTTGAGAACTTAAGAACTGAGGGATTGTGGGAGCAAATATAATATTTTAATGCGAGTTGTTTGAAGCTCCACAGTGATTATTTTTGTTGTATTTGTATCCCACATTTTCCCACCTATTTGCGGGCTCAGTGTGGCTTACAATAAGACTTGAATAATAGACATACATTTGTTACGACTAGGTTATGGATTACATTGAACAGAGTTGTGCGAGACATTCAAATATCCTTAGTAGTATAGCAGTGGGACAACAACATAGAGACATTAGAAGGAGACAATGAGAGAAAAAAGGGCATTATTAGGCACCTAGGCATATAGTGTACATAGTTCCATGGATGAATGTATGATTGACTGGATAAAGGGATGATGGATCAGATGTGGATGTGTATTGCATTGTGAACAGTGAGTAGTTTCTATGTGTTTTGGCTCTTTCCGTAGGTTTGTTCAAACAGGTGTGTCTTCAGTAGTTTACGGAAGGAGGCTTGTTCATTAATCATTCTTAGGTTGCGTGGTAATGTATTCCAAGACTTCGTGCTCTTGTAGGAAAAGGTAGACGCGTGTATCGTCTTGTACTTCAAGCCCTTGCATGTTGGGTAGTGGAGGTTGAGGTGAGTTCGGGATGATCTTTTGGCGTTTCTAGGTGGTAGGTCTATTAAATCAGACATGTACGCTGGGGCTTCACCGTAAATGATCTTGTGGACTAGTGTGCAAGTTTTAAAAGTAACGCGGTCCTTGAGTGGAAGCCAATGTAGTTTCTCTCGTAGTGGTTTTGCCCTTTCATATTTAGGTTTTCCGAAGATGAGCCTGGCTGCTGTGTTCTGGGCTGTTTGAAGTTTCCTCAGTATTTGCTCTTTGCAGCCTGCGTATAATTATACAGAGAAGGAAGCCATTGTGATTGTTTCATATAGTTATAATCACTGCCACCTCTAAGCTGTGCGGCAGTCCTCCAACTGCATTGCTGCTGGGGGGGGGGGGGGGGGGGGGGAGAGGGTATTAATATTAGTTAATGATAAAGGATGTTTAGTAGCAGATGATTATGAGAATTGACAGGAACTGTCCTGACCATACTCCAGAATTGATGTCAACCCTCTGCATGTGTGATGAAAGCGTTATAAGATTGTTTGAGTTATTGTAATGTTTGAATAAGCACTGAGGTTCTTTTTCTGAGATCTGGCAATGTAATAGATATCTTTTTTAAAACATTTAATTTTTTTTTTAGCATATTGCTTTATGTGTAAATGGAAAAAGTTCTGTGTTGTATGATGTTAAAAATTAAGGCCCCTGTTTACAAAGCTGTGCTAGCTGCTGGCAGTGCTGTACTGCCGACACAGCCCATTCACGGAAATGCTGAGCGGCTTTGTAAACAGGGGGGTAAGTGCTACAGTCTGGGTTTCAATCTTAATTATGATCTCCTCCCTAATAAGAGCAAAGACATTTTGTCTAGAACAGTGAAGGAGAGGAAACAGTTCAGCCTAATATCAGCATGAATGCTCAACAAAGTCCTTGATCTATCTAATTAAGGGGCCCTTTTACTACCCAGCGATAGGGCTACCGCAGGGTTTGCACATGGAAAATTGTTCCTACTGCTGGGCTCGCTCAGGAACCCAGCAGTAGTTCTGGCATCCAGCTGTTTCTGGTGCTAGGAATTTTTAACTAGCACCGGGGGTGTGCCCGGCAGTAATTGGACATTGCCGCATGCTGCCTGGTTACCACCGGGTTAGTGCCAAAGCTTTCACCACTTCCTAAATAGGAGGCGGTAAGGACTCCCCCAGCAAATAGCCGTGCGCCAATATGTTTCGTTAGCGCATGACCATTTACTGGCCCTTTAAAGAAGATTACCTTTTACCCACAGTGGTAAAAGGTGGCCTCGGCACTTAGCAATCTCGCATACCGACGCAATCGCGGGCTATTTTTTATGACCATTTGGTTAAAGGACTCCTAAGATTGTTAGCAAACTTCATGAGGGATGCAAATTCCTATTAACCCAGCAATCATACATAGTGAGGCGTATTTTCAAAGCATGTAGACCTACAAAGTTACGTGAGTAACCTATGGAACTTTGTAAATCTAAAGTGCTTTGAAAATGACCCCTTAGTGTATTTATTTATTTATTGGAACTTATATCCACATTATCCAAAGAAAATTATTCAGTTCAATGTGTCTAACAATTAATAATAATTGCTACAATGAAAGTTTAAGAAGAACAAAATAATTACAAGAGTAGTAAAGCATGGTAGGTAGGCGATAAGGAAATAGACACAACCATTATGTCAAAAAGGCATTAAACATCTTAATATAAGAATTTTGAAAGGGAAAGCTTTCAGAAATGTATAGAAGGACAGATAATTATTGATGAGTCTTATTTCCTTTGGGATTGAATTCTACCATTTGGTACCTAGAAACGTAGAAACATGGCGGCAGAAAAGGGCGAAATAGCCCATCCAGTCTGCCCTTCCTCAGTACCCGCTAACTCCTCCTTTTCCTAAGGGATCTTACATGCCTGTCCCACGCTTTCTTAAATTCTGACATAGTCTTTGTCGCAACAACCTTCACCAGGAGGCCATTCCACGTATTCACCACCCTTTCTGTGAAAGAGTTTTTTCTTTGTTTCCTCCTAAGCCTATTTCCTCTTAACTTCATCCCGTGCCCTCTCATTCCAGAGTTTTTCTTCATTTGAAAACTCCTATACATTAATGCCACTGAGGTATTTAAATGTCTCTATCATATCTCCTCTCTTCTGCCTTTCTTCCAGCGTATACATGTTAAGGAGCCTACCACTATATGTTTTAAGACCAAGACCACTTACCAATTTGGTAGCTGCCCTCTTGACCGGCTCCATCCTGTTTATATTTCTCCATAGGTGCGGACTCCAGAATTGCATGCAGTACTCTAAATGAGGCCTCACCAGAGACTTATACAATGGCATTATCACCTCTTTTTTCCTACCGGTCTTTCCTCTCCTTATGCACCCAAGCATCCTTCTGGCTTTGACCATCACCTTTTCTACCTGTTTGGCCACCTTAAGGTCATCAGAGACATGGGAAAAGTCATTGGTCAGCATGGATTTATATTTTATGTTTTTATAATTTGGGAAGTGTAGAATGAGATGTCCCTTGCAACTGCTAAGGCGTTTTGAGTAGGGAGGTCTGTCATATCTAGCATGTAATCAGGTGCCAGCCCATACATTATTTTATATATGAAAGTACAGGATTTGAAGATTTATCCTAGCCTTTATGGGAAGCCAGTGTAAGGCTTCCCTCATGAGGAGGGGGGATGCCCTGTCAAATTTAGAAACTTTAAAGATCAATCTAGCCGCTGTTTGTAGTTTCTTCAGTAGACATTCCTTATTACCCACGTAAATGGCATTGCAATAATCTATTTGAGAGAGTACTAGTGCCTAATTCTTATTATTAATTTCCAGAGATGAAAACCCTGAGAATCCATCGCGCTGTGAAGAAAATCAAGTTGAGCAAAGAAGTAAATCAAGTTGAGCAAAGAAATAATCAGCGAAGAAATTATGACTATAAGAAAAGGAAAAAGCCTGATTAAGAAAAGGAAGAAGCCCATCTATTTCTGTTAGTTGAGATAAGATAGAAGTATGCAAAATTATAAAACGTGGCTTCAATTGAACATGGACTGTTCGCATTAAGAGTTATTTCTGGAGAACTGAAAAAAATGAGGAAAAGAAAAAGGTGTTGATGAAGACAGAGTAACAGAAGGACAAACGGCCAGATTTGGGGTCTGGGTAGACTCTGATTTTGGGGTGGATCAGATGTTGCCTAGGGATGGCAACGCAAAAGAAATTGTTTCAAAATATGTGGATGGAAATTTTGGTGTTTTAAAAAGAGGTTTAGCATGCTGGCGATATTAGCATTTTTCAATTTCCTACGAGCAAGTTATTATTGGTATTGCGTTTAAAAACCTGAAACCTTAACAACAATGATTATTGTAATCCATAACCGTTGAAAGCTATCTGAAATGTAAAACTTTCCTGTAAGAAGTAAGGGAGGTTGGTTAATGTATGTTGGAAAGAATAAAGTATAGAAAAATATCGGGATGATATTTCAGCATTGCCAGGTGATGTGTAAAGGGGTTTTAAAAAGTTTTATTATGGAAGGTCTTCTCTGAGCCCTGAGAGAGTGCTCATTGGTTTCAGGTTGGTGTGGGACGTTTTTGGACAACCCAGGGCTGATCCGATACCTTTTGGTGCACTTGGGCTCATCTGGGGCTGGGCTGGAGCTCTGGATGATCAAGGTTCGGTCCAGGATATTTTTGGGCTGGTCTGGGCTGGCCTGTACTTATGCTGGTTCTGGTGGGACCCATTCTGGGTCTAGATTGTCCTCCAGGGCTACAGGGAGGAAAAACGTAGCAGCTGTGAGTAGGTGTGCTGCCACAAATGAGGAGCAGAGAGGACAGCTGGCAGGAAAGTGGCTGGCTTCAAGCCAGGTCTACTGGAGCTCCAGCACATATGCAGTTGGGTGCACATGAAACTGGGGCCTACATTTTTTAGTTTACCTGTGGGCTGCCATTGGAAATCATGGGCAGCTGCCGGTGGTGAGTGGAGCCAGTTTGGAGGTGGTCTGAAGGTGAGGGCAGCATGGAAAACCCTAAGGGAGTAAGTTAAGAGGTCTCCTGGCCTTGGTTTATGTTTATTTAATTTTATTTAGGCTGTTTTACTGGTTAATTTCCGGGGTTCCGGAAAACCGTTTTAAAAAATTCTTTTTTGTGTTCAGGGGGTCAAAGGGTCCCCAGGTATTGGGCTCAGGTAGTAAAATTCTTTAAGAAATTATTTTAAGTGGTTATTTTTGCTAGTTTGGGTATGGAGGCTCTAGCTTCACCAAAAACGCAAATTTTTGAATTCCGATGGTGGTGTCGCAAGCGCACAAGTATATCAACTCTTTCTATGAGTTTGGGAAAGTTCTGTTGAATTTTGGGTTTAATTTTTAATGAAAATGTGTAAAGTGGCAATGAAGCATGATTATTGCTCAGCTTTATTAGACCGAATGCTTGTGAGAAAGTAAGTGTATGGGAAAAAGTTCTGCAAATAAAATTCAGCAGATGTGAAACCTGGTGGAAGTGACTGGGACTGATTGGATTCCAGTCTGAAAAAAACAGTGAAAGATGATTGAAAGAACATTGGCAATGGAAGTTTGTGAGAGTCAGACTTGTGTTTGACCTGAGAAATTGGTCCTGCTCTGATCTGGCCTATCTCTGATACATGCTGGGGTTCATATGGCCCAATGTGTGTTTGTGTGTGTGTTTGAGCTGCAGTGAGTTTGTCTGATTGCTGTGCCTTCTCTTTTGACAGGGAATCAGTACAGCAGGAAAAACAATCACCTGTTTGATTTATAATAGCTAAACAGCCCACAGTGTTTGCCACATTTTAAGTCACTTAGACGGGTTCTGATATCAGAGTAAGGGGATCAGAATTCTTTCCCCTTTAAGTTAATAGGCATCGGAGAGGTTCCTGAGTTCCTGAAAGACAGCACTGGAATAGTTTGGGCCCCACCGCTAAGAAAGACCAAAGTTTCAACTCAGGCAAGGCCTTCAGCTAAGTGACCATCACACTGCAGTACCTAACACCAGAGGCTTTGACTTATCTAAGGGGTGGGGGTTACACTACTTACTTTGATCCACATTCATGTGTATCTGGAAGACAAAAAGATACAGACACAGAGAACCAATTCTTTGGGAAAAAAGATTAAAGCATAGAAAGCCAAGTTTAGGAAACAAAGGGTTAATGAAGCCAAGTTACTTGTCTGATAGTTGAATCTGTAGGAAATGTCTGGAGATACCAAGTTGTTCAAAACTGTAATTTTCATACATAATTCCTGGTTATTTTAAGGGGAAAAGAGAATGTTTTAAAGAAAAGTGAACACTTTAGTTTATTCTGTGCAATTGAAACATTCTCAGCACTTTAGCGGGAACTGTTTTAAATGCAGCTGCCAATTTTTAACCTTGATTTTAAAATAACATTTTAAATTATATTTATCCATTTTAACTGCTCTTAAAGATTTATGTGCAACAAAGTTCTTTTGAAACAACTGTGAACAGGGTCTTAGTTTTGCACTGTAAAGGGTTCAGGTTCTGAGTATCAAATTGCCTGACACTACAAGTGAAGCCTTCCCCCCCCCCCCCCCCTTCTTCTATTTATGTAAAACCCTAAAGTGGCTGGTTTTAGTGGGAAACCTCAGACACTGTGCAATATACCACCAACAACAAAAAAACTGTAGTAACATCAGCTTGCCACTAGGGTAAGTAGTATGATTAATCGTAAAGCTGTTGTGATCAGGCATGCTGTGAGAGTTAGATATGATTAAGAACTTGGATTTATCTGTATTTAGCTTAAGGTGAACAGTAGATGCCCAGTCTTCCATCAGAATGAGGACTTGTGGGATGATATGTAGGAATCTGATTTTCAGAAGGTATATAAATGGTGACATCATCAGCATAGATGAATTGGTTGAAAACTTTATCTTCCAGAAACCTTCCTATTGATTCCATCATGATATTGAAGAGGATTGGGGAGATTGGTGAGCCTTGTGGTACTCCACAGTTAAGAGGAAGTTGATCCTGACATTTTAACCTGATACAATCAAGTTTTGAGGAAGCCCTCAAACCAGAGCCGCTGAGAGGGGGACGGGCAGGGGGGCAAGATTCCCCAGGCCCAGCACCAGAAGGTTCTGCTCCCTCGGTCTGTCTTTCTCCTGCTCTTGTATGTCGGGACCCAGGTGATTGCGTTAACATGATAACCCAGGTCCCGGCAGACAGGAACAGGAGAGTGACAGACTGAGGGAGGAGCAGACACAGGAAGGGAAGGGGAAAGGGTGGCTGTGGTGGCCAAAGTGTGTGTGTGTGGGGGGGGGGGGGGGGTCGGCGGTGGCCCAAGTGGGGGGGTGTGGCTGCTGCAGTGGCCCTGCCCCGAGTCTAGCTCTGTCTCTCTGCGGCCATGCCTCAAACCATTTAAGGACGACTCTGCAGATTCCTATGTTATCCATTAGTTTTATTAGTATGTCATGATCAACAACATCAAATGCATTGGACATGTCAAATTTAGGATGATAATCTTTCTTTCCTGTACTTATTACTAAGTGTAGTGAGTACTGTTTCAGTGCTATAATTTGGTCTGAACCCAGGTTGTGATTTATGTAACAAAGGGGACGTGGGAGAGGTATTTCATGAGTTGTTTGGCTACTAAACCTTTCATAACTTTTACAAATAAGGGGATAGATAAAACAGATCTGTAATTTGTTATGTCACTTTTCTTAGCTATAGGGTTTTTAAGTGTAGGAGTTAACATTATGTTACTCTTCTAGTTGCTTTAGGGTCAACTTTTCAAAATGCTTACAGATGCTAAACTCGATCCACATTACCCCTGTGGATAGCAAAATTGAGTTAGCTCAATTTTGGGGTTGCCGATACTCTCACTGTACCTACAGTAAAAGCAGAACATGGTGGATTGCTATTCTCAAAAACACCTTTTATCAAGACTTTTGAGGCTTGATGACTTAAGGCCTGAATATCTTGGAGTATAACCTTGGCACACCAATCACCCGAAGTCTCTATTATTTTTATGAAGTCTCTTTTATTGAATAAATCACAGATAATTTACTCACAGATAGATGTTCTGAGGTGCTGCTCCAGGACACAGAGACTCCTTAATCTGAGAGCTGTTGGGGGTGAAGATCTGAAGAGAGGTAGATATATTGCAGGGGGGGGGGGGAAGGATAGTTGAACAGGTAGAAATGGTTCAAAGCTGGGTGACTGTAATGTGCGATATCTCATTAGGGAGGAGATATCTTCAAGGTAAAAAAACAGGTTCCTTACAGGGAGTTTCAGCAGGACAGAACTGTCTGGAATGAGATGATCCATGCTCCATGTCTCTGGCTAGATGTGTTGGAATGCCTCATGGCTGAAAGGACAAAGAGGTGTTGAGGCTTCACACGGGTTCAGGGTGGAGCAGATAGAGACCAATGGGGACAGAGCCTGCCATCGGGTAGCAAGGGGTGGCCCTAGAGGACGGCTCTCGATTGGGAGGAAAGGTCATACCTGGCTGACCTCCCAGGACAGAGATAGTGAGAATGACCAGGAAATGATTGCAGGAAGACAAAAGAGCCAAGCTTGGCAGAGAGAGGGAGGAGGTCTGGGCAGCCTCACAACCAGTGGTAACAGTTTTTACACAGCCAAGCAAGTGTGGTTGCACTGCCTGTGAACTACATTACCCACATTGCTCATGTATCTTTGCAGTGAGAAAGTGCAGCAATGATAGTCCTTAGAACTGAGAATAACAGTAAAAGCATTACACACATTTTAGGATCACGTTATAAACTAGTGCGATGCTGTCAGAGGACAGAACAACTTTGATCTCATAGATCAGGCACCTGTGCTCAGCAGGAAGGGAGCAAGACCCAAGTGTATTTCAGAAGAATATAGAAGACAATACTTTACTGGAAGTAACAAATTGGGTTGGAAGACAGGGAAAATTATGTTGGAAGAAAGGTACAGTATGACTATACTATCTTACTCAAGTAATATTGTATTGTATTACACAACTTCTGTTCCACCTTTAACCTTAAGGATGCAAGGTGGATTACAAATAAAGGAGAACTTCACATTCGAAAGAATTTACAACTGTCTTCCTGCCAAATAAAATTTACAATTGTTGATTAAACATAAGAGTGCCTTTTGAAAAAGAAGATAAAATGAAATCTGATGAATCTGGTAGGGAACATTATTCCAAATTTTGATTTGATATATAAAAGATCACTCCCAGAAAAGATATGGAGTGGCATTTTCAATATGACGTTTAAGTCCGCCTTTGGATGTTTCGCACAAAACATCAAAAAAATATAAATAGAAAAGAAGGTTATTTTCGAAAAAGAAAAACGCCTATCTTTTTTTTCAAAAATACTGTTTTGAACAAGGTTTTGTTCTATGGTCCATTTAAAAAAAAAAGAAAAAGTGCAAAACGTAGAAAATCAAGCCATTGGGATGTAGGAGGAGTCAGCATCTTTAGCAGACTGGTTTCCCCGCAGGGGCATAGCCAGACAACAGATTTTGAGTGGGCCTAGGCAAGAAGTGGGTGGGCACCAAGTGTTCTCCCTCCCCCCACTACCAAAAAAATATCTCAGCTGGCAGAAAAATGCTTTTGTTCTTTCCAACTTGGCAGTCTGCAGCATGCATGCGCTGAAAACTGAGCATGCGCAGGTGCCGGTATCGTGAAGAATAGTGTTCTCGTTAGCCTCAGGGGGAAGTCTTCAGCTGGTGGAACTTGGGATCCCCACCAGCTACCACTAAACGTGTGCTAATGTTGGGTGGGCCTGTGCCCTAAGTGGGTGGGCCCTGGCCCACCCAGGCCGACCTGTGGCTAAGCCACTGTCCCAGACATCACAGGAAAACAATAGGGCACCCTAGGGGGAACATCATAAAAAAGTTCCCAGGTACACATCTCACCTTTACTCCCATATCTTGTCTAGTGAGCCCTCCAAAACCCACCCAAAACACACTGTCCCCCACTGTACACCGCTACAATAGCCCTTATGGGTGAAGGGGGTAGAGTAGAGTTTTGGTGACTTTGGGAGGGGTTACAGTTTCCACCTCATATGTGACAGGTAGAGGGAGATAGGGACCAGAGTCACCCACTCCATAGTGCACTGCACCAACCACTAGACTACTCTATGGACCTGCATGCTGCTCTAATAGGCCTGGCTATTATTCACATTTTTTGGGGGGTGGGAGGGGGTCAGGGACCACTGGGGGGGATATTGGGGGGGGGGGGTCATCTCTGATTCCCTCCAGTGGTCATCTGGTCATTTAGGGCATCTTTTTGTAAATTACTCATTATAAAAACAGGTCTAGCTCACAATGTCTTAGTTTTAATTTAGTTTTGTTCCGTTATGGCTGAAAAATGTCTAAGTCTTAGGAATGCCCAAGTCCCAGCCTTAACACGCCCCTGACACACCTCCTCGAGATTTGGACGCATTTCTGATAGACTTCATAGAAAATTATCTGAAAATAGGTTTCGAAAATGCTGATTCGGACGTTTTTGTGAGAAAAATGTCCAAATGCTGCTATATGCCACGTTTTTCTCTTTTGAAAATAGCCCAATAGTGGAATTAGAAAAGGTGCAAATAAGAGCGACCAAAATATTAAAGGGGATGGAACTCCTCCCATATGAGGAAAGGCTGAATAGGTTAGGCCTCTTCAGCATGGAAAAGAGAGGCTGAGGGGCATTATGATTGAGGTCTACAAAATCCTGAGTGGAGTAGAACGGGTAAAAGTGAATTGCTTTTTCACTCTTTTAGAAACTACAAAGACCAGGGGACACTCAATAAAATTACATGGAAAATACTTTTAAAACAAATAGGAGGCAATATTTTTTTCACTCAAAGAATAATTAAGCTCTAGAACTAGTTGCCAGAGGATGTGGTAATAGCAGTTAGCGTATTTGCATTTTAAAAAGGTTTGGACAAGTTCCTGGAGGAAAGGTCCATAGTCTGCTATTGAGATAGACATGAGGGAAGCCACTGCTTGTCCCAGGATTTCGGCCAGGTACCTGTGACCTGACTTGGCCACTGTTGGAAACAGGATACTGGGCTAGATGGACCATTGGTCTGACCCAGTATGGCTATCTTATGTTCTTATGACCTATTAATAGAACATGTTAAAAATGACACTATATTTTCAGAATTAAGTCTATTAAAACTTATATACACCATACAGGCTATTTTGAAATGAAGATGTAACTCCACATAAAGCCAGTGTTTGTTCAAAAGCGGAGTCGCTTTATGAAACTTTCCTGGCATAAAAACTAATCTTGCAACCTTCAGAAACGCCTGCTTTCTAATAAGCAAAGCAAAAGAGTTCAGGGCTACTTGTAAAGGGCATACAAGTTGTAACAGTACAGGATGTTGGCCTGACCAGGGGTGCCAAAAGCAGGACCGGTGGAAGCAGAGCTGTGCAGAATATTCATATCAAAAAAGAATCAATTCCACAAAAAAATGCTTGAAAGGCTCCGCAACTAGATAGAAACAGAGGGAACTGATAACAATATACAGCAATAAACCATTCAAAAAATATACAGAAGAAAATAGGGAGAATTCAGTATAAGTACATAACTATTGCCATACTGGGAAAGACCAAAGGTCCATCGAGCCAACACTGTTTCCAACAGTGGCCAATCCAGGTCACAAATACCTGGCAAGATCCCAAAAATGTACAAAACATTTTTTACTGCTTATCCCAGAAATAGTGGACTTTCCCCAGTCCATTTAATAACGATCTATGGACTTTTCCTTTAGGAAGCTGTCCAAACCTTTTTTAAACTCCGCTAAGCTAACTGCCTTTACCACATTCTCTGGCAACGAATTCCAGAGTTTAATTACACGTTGAGTGAAGAAAACTTTTCTCCAATTCATTTTAAATTTACTACATTGTAGCTTCATCACATGCTTCTTAGTCCTAGTATTTTTGGAAAGCGTGAACAGATACTTCACATCCACCCGTTCAACTCCACTCATTATTTTATAGACCTCTATCATATCTCCCCTCAGCCGCCTTTTCTTCAAGCTGAAGAGCCCTAGCCGCTTTAGCCTTTCCTCATAGGGAAGTCGTCCCATCCCCTTTATCATTTTCGTCGCCCTTTTCTGCAACTTTTCTAATTCCACTATCTTTTTTGAGATGCGGCGACCAGAATTGAACACAATATTCGAGGTGCGGTCGCACCATGGAACGATACAAAGGCATTATAACATCCTCATTTTTGTTTTCCATTCCTTTCCTAATAATGCCTAACATTCTATTTGCTTTCTTAGCCGTGGCAGCACACTGAGCAGAAGGTTTCAACATATCATCAACGACGACACCTAGATCCCTGTCTTGGTCCGTGACTCCTAACGTGGAACCTTGCATGATGTAGCTATAATTTGGGTTCCTCTTTCCTACATGCATCACTTTGCACTTGCTCACATTAAACGTCATCTGCCATTTAGACACCCAGTCTCCCAGTCTCGTAAGGTCCTCTTATAATTTTTCACAATCCTCCCGCAATTTAACGACTTTGAATAACTTTTTGTCATCAGCAAATTTAATTACCTCACTAGTTACTCCCATCTCCAGGTCATTTATAAATATGTTAAAAAGCAGCGGCCCCAGCACAGACCTCTGGGGAACCCCACTAACTACCCTTCTCTCCATTGAGAATACTGACCATTTAACCCTACTCTCTGTTTTCTATCTTTTAACCACTTTTTGTCCTTTAGATTGTAAGCTCCTTTGAGCAGAGACTGTCCTTCTTTGTTAATTGTACAGCGCTGCGCAACCCTGGTAGTGCTTTAGAAATGTTAAATAGTAGTAGTAGTAGTAGTAGTAGTAACCAGTTTTTAATCCACAATAGGACACTATCTCCTATCCCATGACTCTCCAATTTCCTCTGGAGTCTTTCATGAGGTACTTTGTCAAATGCCTTCTGAAAATCCAGATACACAATATCAACCGGCTCACCTTTATCCACATGTTTGTTCACCCCTTCAAACAAATGTAATAGATTGGTGAGGCAAGATTTCCCTTCACTAAATCCATGTTGACTTTGTCTCATTAATCCATGCTTTTGAATATGCTCTGTAATTTTGTTCTTAATAATAGTCTGTACCATTTTGCCCAGCACCGACGCCAGACTCACCAGTCTATAATTTCCCGGATCTCCTCTGGAACCTTTTTTAAAAATCGGCGTTATATTGGCTGCATCCCACAGCCAAGCTCAATTTAGGTGAGAAACAATGATAAATTCAGCTCACTTTAATGCTCTATATATCATTAGACTCCCATTTATTTCCTTCCCCCAATTTTTTTATTTCTATTTCATAGTAAAAGTTTTTTTTTAACTTCTTTTAAACTAAGTTCCCAATGTAAGTATCAAGTGCAAAAACTAAAAAGCCAATAGACAACCAAAACTGAATCTATATCCGTCTGCTACAAAGGAAACAGTTCCTAGTTCCCCAAATCCATGTCAATATATCGCAGTTCGAAAAGATGACAAAAATCCACATTAATTAACTGGTGCTGTACAGTTCATGTGATATAGAAATAAATTTTTTTGAAAGAAATACATGGGAGTCTAATGATGTATAGAGCATTAAAGTGAGCCGAATGTATCGGTGTTTCTCACCAAAATTGAGCTTGGCCGTGGGATGCAGCCTATATTGAATTCTCCGTTTTCTTCTGTACATTTTTTGAATGGTTCCCTCTGTTTAGTTGCGGAGCCTTTCTGGCATTTTTTGTGGGATTGATTCTTTTTTTGCTATCTTTCCCCTAGGGTTCATTTTTTTAGTGCAGAATGTTCAAGCAGCAGCAAAAGAAAGGAAAATCGGCATGAGGCCTGTGAGCCAGTGTGTGCTTACAGGCCTGGCAACAGCTCCTCCCTTGCCCAGGTTTCCTTATTATTTTATCACAATCTTTATCTAGCTCAGTGCTTGTCAATCATTTTGTGGCCATGACCCCATAATAGTGGCCAAATAAAATTCTGGGACCCCCCTCCCCACCCCGAAGGTGCAGAATGAAGCACCTATGGAAATCCCACCTAAGTTGTGACCCCAAATGTGGGTTTTGTAACCCCATTTGGAGTCCTGACCCACAGTCTGTGAAGCTGTGATCTAGCCTTTCTGATGCACATTTGTAGCAGTCTTCCAATTTAACTTTGTTCATCTTGCCAGGTGGCGGTAACTGAATTTTCCAGCTCTCCCACTCATACTTCCATCTCCTCTGTGTGAGTTGTATTTTCATGCACAGACTAAACAAGAAAAGGAAGAAGGAATTAAGAAGTTTGTGGGGATGGGATATGACTTACCAAGGTTGTTTCTTTATTGGAAGCTGCTGTGAAGCCCAAGAGAAAGGGTGGTATATTGAATAATCAATACAAATGAAATGAAATAGGAAGCCCATGGAGCAGGAGGAGGAGGAAGTAGGGCTATGCACAAGCCAAAAGGCCCCATGATGATTTTCAGTCATTGCTGTTTCTACAGCCTAAAGGATAGCGAGGACCCATCACTTCCGGAAGAACCATAGGTGACGCTGCAGGGGGTGGGGGAATTCCCTCTCCCTGTTTTTCAGATCTCCAGAGGGGTGAACCTCCTGCTGACACAATGTGCCAGCAGAACTAAGGCCAACCAGCAGCATAGTTATAAATTAATTTGGGGAGGGGGCAAAGGTTAATATGGGGGAGACACTAGGCACTGAGCACCCCATTTCCTTTGCCTTGACTTGCTTTTCCTTTCCTGTTCTCTTCTTCCCTCCACTCCACACCAAAATTCTAATTAAAATACCTTAGCTGGCAGAGATCCTCAAGCCCTGCCAACGGAAAAAAAATCCAAAGGTGAGTCAGTTCCTTAACCAGTTGCTCCATGAAGCAGTCATTTATTTCATTTAGAAACTTTACCTCCCTAACATTTGCTGATGTGACATTTACTCGGTCAGTAAGAACAAGTCTTATTCCAGACCCAAAGGATAAAATGTTCTTCAGTCTTAGAAAATAGCCTTCTCCTTCTTCCAGACTCCATCATGTTTTTCATGCAGACAATGGCTTGTTTGAAATAGTGAGGAAAAAGAAGGACTACAGTGTATCCCGTTTTAAGTTACAGGTCATAATGTTTACCTAATTAGAGCTATTGCAAGACAGGAAGAGAAAGAAATTTGCAAGTGGCCATTGAGTAGTTTTATTTATTTCTTTAGACCCTCTGTTTTATAATTTTCAAAAAAGATAATCAAAATACTTAAAAAGAAAATTATAGAGTAGCAATTAATCATCCAGTTAGGTTGCTTGATTGATTGACACTGGTTCCTCATTCCCCCCTTAAACTAATCTACAGTGAGTGGCAGCATACACAGTGGATTATTTCACTGTGCGTTACGGGGGAACCTTTACTCTTGGCATGTTTCATAAATCAAATAAGAAAGAACTCACAACTCATCATTAACAACCTACAAATATAGGGGTCAATATTCAAAATAATTTAACTGGCCAGAAACGGCTGGTGGCCAGTTAAGTTACTTGTTCAGGGGTATCTGCTTAATCAGTTAGTGCTGCTGAATATCACCACAGACCACTAAACTCAAAGCTGGCTATTTTGTTGGGGGTCTGGGGGTGGAGTCAGCACTAATACATTATTTAGCACTTAACTGTCTAAAATTAGTGGTTAAATTGGACCACATAAAAGTCAGTTTTATCTTTATGGCATGTCGTTTAGGCAGTTAAGGGTCAATATTGCACTTAGCCACATAAGAGATAGCCGATTGCATAAATAATGCACCTGCCAGCTATAAAAATGCTCACTACTGCTGACTGAATATCAAATCAATAAAATTAGAGCCTGCTTTATATAAAGCCAGCAGCGTCTAGTGACCAGGCACAAAGATACAAAGCTGTCACAACCACTGGTCTATTTAATGCATATCAGGATGAGGCCTTGTCATGAAATGCCTAGCCACCCAACTGGAGGTACCCCGCGGCCACTTAGAGGGTCTATCTCCAGCATAGCTCAGGTCCACCTGCACCTGCTGATTGTGCTCTACTCTAGCACCCTCCTCCCACCAACTGGGTCCCAACCACCTCTGGGTGAGTCTCTTGCTCTCAAATTATCCCCAGTGATTTCTAGGTTACTGGGGACCACACTTCCAGCTGTCCCACAGTTCCCAGAAAGCACCCACAGACCCCAACACACAAACCACCAGGATTCTAGTCAGTCCAGACAAGCAGAGGCAATAAACTAACAATGTTTATTGTCTTGAAAAATTAGAACAATGAACAGAAATGGTGCAATCAGCAAATAATAACAGGTAACTGAAATATGGATCAATTATAACACTATCTAAACATTTGTTTTCTATTTAAATAGTACCTGGAGAGTTGAGGACATATAGCTGCTCACAGGTTATTAACTATAACTGTTCACAGGGCCTCAACAAACAGATCCTTCTTTCTTTTCTCTCTGGCTAATATTGGGGGAAAAGCCAGTACATCCTAGATGAAATTTGAGCTCCTGGGCCAATCAGAGCCCAGAATAACAAGTTTTAAAAATAGCTGGCCACATTACTGCAGGTTACCGCTTATCTGTGTTAACTAAAGAAGGAACAGTCAGTGCTCTGTAACAGCTTCAACCATAAGCATGCACCACCTGCTGGCCAAGCTAGAGAAATATATTTCAAGGAATAATTAATACAGTTTTACGGGCTTAAAACCCACTGTTTTATCGCAGGCCTACACTAGGTTTTGCTAAGGTCCAGCATAGCACTTCCCCCCAACCCTACCATTTATTAGCACTCCACATCTTCTAATTGAATCTGAACATCCAAAAGGCATCTATCAGCTGAGTGCAGTGCTCTGGAAGGACAGTAGATTCTTAGTAAGGAAGCTCTACACAACAAACCATCACTATTCAATGCCCGAGAAATTAATGGGTTATTAGAAACATTCACAGATGATTGGCCTAGTTATTTTATATGTACCTATTTAGCTTATTAATAAACTTTCTATACCACCCTTCAGTACATACCTCAGTGCAGTTACTAATATAACATAAATAATTTGCAACAAAACAGTAAAAAGCCAAATCACTATTTAATGTATATATAACAAGAACAGAACCCTTTTAAAATGGAACAAGTGGGGAAAACATGCAAAAGCATGGCTCATAGAATTCTTTCCAGCCCCTCTGGATGTGAATGCAAGTGTGTGTGTTGGGGAGGGGGTTATCGGTGTGTGTGTGTGTGTTTGTGTGTGTACATGTTTGTATGTCTGTGCATGTCTGTTTGTGTACATGCTTGCATGTGTGTTCTGCTCTACGTATGAGATCAGGAGAGGACATGAGAGGGGAAGGAAGTTTGGAAGATGCCATTCCTTGATCTTTACATTATACAATGAATTAGTGTATGTATGTTGCAGCTGTTGAAACTGTTTCTCTTACAGAAATATATTGGGTCACTTTTTGGATGTGAGTTCATTTCTCTTTCACCCCATCACATGCAGAGATGTTACTTCTATAGCACAGAAACTTCCACCAGATCACCTCCTTCCTTCCTGTAACTAGAGCTGCCTTCTAGTCCTCCACAGGGGCGTAGATACATGGGTCCACAGGGGCATGGGCCTCCATAGATTTAGTCCTGGCACCCTCCACTTTCAACCCCCCCCCCCCCGCCGACCCTCCCCCACTGCCACAAGGTACCTTTGCTGGCGGGGTCCCCACCCTCCGCCAGCCTTAGTGTTCTTCAGTGCCGGTCTCCGGCGCATTCGCTCACTTCGCTGATCTGTGCTGTGAGTCCTGACATCCAGCACGTTGAGCGAACACGCCGGCGACTGGCGCTGAAGAACACTAAGGTTGGCGGGGGTTGGGGACCCCCGCCAGCAAAGGTACCTTGCAGCAGAGGCGGCAGGTCGAAGGTGTTGGGGGAGGGTTGACGGTGGCGGGGAGGGGGTCAAAAGTGGCAGGGGAGGGTTGGCGGCAGCAGCAGGGGGGTCGAAAGTGGTGGGGGAGGGTCGCGGCGGGGGGGTAGGCAGCCTAATATGTGCCTCTCCACCTCAGGCTCTGGATCCCTCTCCCACAGAGGTCTGGCTATGCCTCTGGTCCTCCACCACCCACTGATTTCCATTGACTGGATCCTACTTACAGTCTCTACTGCTAGTTAGAAGAAAAGTAGGCTCACTCATACAGGGTGTGCGAGGGGGGGAGGGATACTATAGAATTGTAGATAGAGGCTTTAAACTCAGAAAAAGTCCAGACATATTATCCATCCATCTACTGTTTGGACATTAATGTAAAATTCTGCTGACTTCTGAAAAAATCTAGGTTGTTGGCAATCCTGCTCTCCTGAGTCTTAAGCACATCTCACAGGACCCCCTAAACACGTGGACAGAAATTCTCCAAGATTCTATAAATGGTTCTTAAGATTACATATGCAAATTTGGGCACACACCCAATTTGTGCATGCAAATTAATGGAATAACAAGCCAATCAGCGCAACTAATTGGGTGTTAATAATCAACTATCGGGGCTAATTGGCATTAATTGAAATTTGCACATGCATTTTTAGTTGTGGGGATCCACGCATGAATTTTATGTGTGGCTCCAAAAAGGGGGCACAACCATGGGAGGGTTATGGGCGATCCTACAATTTATGCGCGCTGTTATAGAATAAGGGGGATCTGCGCCTATTTTAGATGTGAGTTTTACACCAGGGTTTAGTTGGTGAAAATCCTCATGTCTAAAGTTAGACGCTGATCCCGGTGCTATATTCTAGAAACAGCACCTAACTTTCAGCATCATTTATAGCATAGTGCTTAGCGTGTTTTTTTGGCACTGATTTTTCAGCGCTATTTATAGAATTTGGTCCATTATGTGCAAAGCTTGGCAATGGCTTAATCTAACCCTGAAAAAACACAATGTAGGAAAACCAAAAGTACAAATACCAATCAGTAGAAAGCCTTTTCTTTTTGTCGTAAAACAATGGTATTATAGAAGGTGAAAAGGACCTCAGAATACTTGTTCCAATATGTAGCTAGATTTTCAGAGATTCCACTTGATCATTGGTCCTATAAAAACTCCTTAGCCCATAGCACAAACAAAAAACATTCAATTAATTAATAAAAAGTGAATATTAAATTGGTTAGTGCCTGTCCTGAGTGGTGGGAATCCAGTACATAAAACCAAATTTCTTTATTAATCAGACCAGGGCTGGAACTGGTTTATACCAGGAGGCTGAATAAGCTGTTTTAGACTTTTAAGATAATCAACTCACTCAGCTCAGACTCCAAAGGATTTTTTTCTGAACCAACTATTTACTTAGTCCTTAATTCAATCAAAATTATCCAGTGTGACAGAGGCAACAGCAACAACAAATATATACAAAGTCAGACACCTCACTCTTTTTATCAACAGTGTTTCACTCTCCTTATCTCTTTATCCTACCACTGGGAGTGGCTGGGATTAAATACAGTTCTCCTTACCTATAATTGCTGCTGCAGAGCAGACAGGATAAGTCAGTCACTTTTAGGATTCCACTTACAGTTATGAAGTTGTTTTGAGACTCAGGGACACTGAGCTCAGATGCTGACTCTTTGCTTTAGATCCAATTAGCAGCACTGGGATTCTTGGGAATCCTGCACAAGTGACAAATGATGGTATCTTTCAGCCTTGAGGTGTTCCTGGACCATAATTAGGACACCTTGCTGTAATCACAATTAAAACCCAGCCTCTTCTCCTTTGTGAAAACAGGAGTGTAGAAGGGTCTCCAAACCCTCCAGCACCCAACAGGTCAGCAAGTTAGGCAGTTCTGGCACCTGTGTGTTTCTGACTCACTCCTTATGCCCACCCAGTAGCATAGCCAGGAAGTTTTTACAGGTGATGCGTCTCTCCCACGCCCCCCTGTCTCCCCCACACTCCCCCCATACCTTAAAATCATCTCTGCTGCAGTCTTCATCTGGGCAGCAGAGATTATTTTAAGGTACCCAGGTCTGACGGGGTGAATATGCAACACATAAGTACATAAGTATTGCCATACTGGGATAGACCAAAGGTCCATCAAGCCCATCATCCTGTTTCCAACAGTGGCCAATCCAGGTCACAAATACCTGGCAAGATCCCAAAAAAGTACAAAACATTTTATGCTGCTTATCCCAGAAATAAGCAGTGGATTTTCCCCAAGTCCATTTTAATAATGGTCTATGGACTTTTCGTTTAGGAAGCAGTCCAAACCTTTTTTAAACCCTACTAAGCTAACCACCTTTACCATATTCTCTGGCAACGAATTCCAGAGTTTAATTAATTAATTAATTAATTATTTTATTTATTTATTTATTTATTGCATTTGTATCCCACATTATCCCACCTTTTTGCAGGCTCAATGTGGCTTACAATACATCATGGGTACTGGAAATAGAAGTGAATATACATTAGGTTTACAGCGGGTTTGTGTTACATGGTGGTGAATTACATGATGGTGTTAAAGCAAAAGACATTATAAGACAGTACTAAAAGTTCAAAAGATTATACAATTACACATGTTGATCTTTGTGATATATCTCGTCGAAGAGATAGGTTTTTAATAATTTGTGGAAATTGGTCAGTTCATAGACCGTTTTCAAGTTACGTGGCAGCGCATTCCAGAGCTGCGTGCTCGTATAGGAAAAGGTAGATGCGTGCATTGATTTGTATTTCAAACCCTTACACTTGGGAGGACGAAGAATGAGGGGTATGCGGGAAAATTTTTTGCGTTCCTGGGTGGTAGTTCTATTAGATCTGACATGTAGGCTGGGGCATTACCATGGATGATTTTATGGACTAAAGTGCAAAGTTTGAATGTGATGCGTTCTTTTAGTGGGAGCCAGTGTAGGTTTTCTCGTAGGGGTTTCATACTGAGTGAAGAAAACTTTTCTCCAATTAGTTTTAAATGTACTACTTTGTAGCTTCATTGCATACCCCCGAGTCCCCGTTGTTACCATATGTGTGAAAATGTTTACACAGCTCTCTAAAACTCGTCAAGTGTATGCCATCCTGTGGTAGAACAGATGGACATATCATTCCTTCAAAAATCACTAGCTTCAGGGCCTTACCTCTGGGCCCTGTCAGAAATCTCTGTTTTTAGATTAATCCATTATCAATAACCATTTATCGTGTACACACTTTATCAAAGGCAAATCAGCTCTTCTAGTCAGGAAAGCTCAAACTCTGCCAGCAGACTTGACTGTTCCCTTTCAATTTCTAATTTATTATCACACATTACCATTCTAATTATACAAATCATTCTTCTTCTTCTTCTCCTAGGGGGTCTTTTACTAAGCAGCGGTAAGCCCAATGTGGGCTTACTGCTCGCTAATCCGGAACTATCGCTAGACTACCGCAGCAGCCCCGGCAATAGTTCCCACTCCCAGTGTGCGCCATTTCTGGTGCTATAAAAATATTTTTTAATTTTTGTAGCGACGATGTTTACCTGGTGGTAAGCAGGCAGTGCTGCGTACTGGCCGGTTACCACCGGGTTAGCGCGGGAGCCCTTTCCATCACCTCAATGGGTGGTGGTAAGTGCTCCCCCCCTCGAAATGGCCATGCGGCAAGTAGTTTACTTACCACACGGCCACAGCCTTATACCTGCTGCGGTAAAAGGGGGTCTCAGCACGCATCAAAAGTACATGCTGATGCCAACGCAGGCCCCCTTTTACCTCAGCTTAGTAAAAGGGGCCCCTAATTTGTCTCTTTAATGGAGATTCTCCTCTAATATTTATACTAACCCCCAATTCTATACAATTTGTGCAAGCAAAATTAATTGAGCTAATTAGCACCAATAGTTGGCTTTTTAACAAGCAATTATTGGCACTAATTAGATTTAATTGGAACTTACGCATGTAAATTCAGACACAGGATCTGCAAGTAAAAAAGGGGTTATGGAAATGGGAGGGTCATGGATGGAATGGGGCAGATCTTGGGCGTGGTTTTGAGTTATACATGCAATTGTAGAATAAGAACACGAGTAACCATACTGGGTCAGATCAATGGTCCATCTAGCCCAGTATCCTGTTTTCCAAACAGTGGCCAAGCCAGGTCATAAGTACCTGGCAGAAACCCATATCGTGGCAACATTTCATGTAGAACCCCAAAGAATAGCAAGATTCTGGAATCCTAAAGAGTGACAAGATTCCATGTAGAATCTCAGAGTAGCAACATTCCATACTACAAATCTCAGGGCAAGCAGTTGCTTCTCATGTCTGTCTCAATAGCAGACTATGGACTTTCCTCCTGGAATTTGTCCAAACCTTTTTTAAACCCAGATATGCTAAATAAGGGGGGTTCTGTGCGTAAATTTAGGTGAGGTGCAAATTGATGCATCTAAATTTACACATGACCCCCGGGATTTAAGCGCTATTCTATAAATTGTGCTAAGTTTAGGCGTGGCTCATAGAATAACACTTAAACATTTTTTTTTGCACCAATTTTCTTAGGCACGATTAATAGAATTCACTCCTATATCCCCCAGATTTTATATATACTGCCGACAAGCACTGGAATTTGCGTGCAGATCCAAGATCTTAGCGCAACTTAAAAAGGGAATGAGCACTAATTGGCCACTTAATTGGCGCTAATTGGTGCTTGATTGAAGTTGCGCACATATCTTCCCTGTGCACTGTTCTATATCTTGGTGCCTAATATTTTCTGTGCACAACCCATTTCTCTGGTAAGTGAACACTATTTTGCTTTGTGCTTTGGGAACTTAAAGATTGGGGTTTAAAGGAGGAATTGTAGGTTAGTAATAGGCAAAATAAAAACATAAAAAGCAAATTTTATCAACTAATCTCCATAGTCTTTTCCACTTAGTTTTAAAAACTTTGTATCACAGCATTAACAGATAGAATCTAGCAGGCACTGCAGGATCTAGTTTAGTCTCCCTACCCACCCTCCCCAACACTTCATTTATAGTTATTGAAATTAGGGTAACACGCAAGGAGTGCTCTTACAGAGTTTTAAATACGTTTCATTACCATCTAAGAAGGAAACACTAAATAAATCATACAATATACTATATAAACTAAAAAACACTTTTATATTAGGCTAATATCCTTAATACTGTAGCAAGTTTTACATTATTGAAAAACTCAAAAACACTAAGATGGAGTCAGCAGTCCAGCAGCGAGAGGGGTGCTGTCCAGTCTTTTGCATTCAGTGTCACATGTATGATTATCTCCCAGTTGGTGAGATGTCATATGTGTGTGCCCGATGCAAAGAGCTTCTAGCTCTCAGAGAACGTGTCCGTTCTCTTGAGGCTAGAGTAGCAGACTTGGTGGAGCTGAAGGAGACAGAGAGGTACATATAGAATACATCGAGCACCTCTCCTTGCGACCAAATTTAGTTGCAGCCATTTACATCACGTTTTACTTGGCGTAAATCTTGATGCCTAAATTAGGTGCAGAGTGGGTGTATTCTATAACAACGTGCATAGATTTTAGAAACACCCATGCCCTGCCCATGGCCACACCCCCTTTTCAACTATGCAACTTACAATTTATGTGCACCATGTTACAGAATGCGCTTAGCGAGTTCTGTGCATAAATCTTAATGCCAATTACTGCTGATAATTGCTTGCTAACATCCAATTGACAGTGCTGATTAGCTAGTTAACCAATTGTTACAAGCATTGTTACAGAATATGCTTCGATTTTTGCATGGAGATTAAAGCACGATATATAGAATTTGGCAGTATGTGAGAAATAGAATAAAAGATAGTTCTGTCTGCATAGTCGACCACTTTTATTGCATCCTTCAGAATAGATCTTCCCTTCTGCCATTCTCTGAACTGATGATCCATTGTTCTTTGAACAACCTTATCCTCTACGGTATGTCTGGACATCACCAGATCAGGATTCAGTTTACTATAGATTTTGTCTTGTACCCAGGTGTCTTGTTTGGCTTCCACCATGCTCATCACCTGCAGAGAAACATAGGGGTAGTGCAATTCCCACAAATCCTACACCATAAATTTAATGAGTTTGACCAGCTGAGTCAGGATATCTTGGACTCTCCTCCTTTTCCAGGTCCTGCAGGCACTCTGTTGGATCTGGCAAGCTCAACAAGTCTTGGTATTTATTGGCAGCATGAGAGATGGCTGAAGGTAATTCAAAGTCTCCTCTACTGTCCTCTTCCATGGGCTCCTGGTTGTCTGCCAGGAACTTGTCGATTTCAGGACTGGAGATCTCTAGTTTAGGCAAATCTCAGCCACTGGATCACAGATAACTTTTCACAGGGACACACAAGTAAACTCAAAGAGGTTGGCTGGCATCGGTAGTCCAGTGTTCACATCTTGCCTGATCTGTTGAAGGAATCCACAGGTGATGGATGGGGTACATACAGAAACCTGGCTGGAGATCTCTCAGATATCTATTTGGGTCCTCCACCTCTGCAGTATCGGGTATGGCTCACCGGCTCTATGAGCTGCTTTGATGGTTTGTTTGAACCGGGCTCAGCCCAAGCCTGTATCTTTGGTTTTTCAACCATGAGAGACTCTCCTATAATAGATTTATTAATCGGGGTGAACAGCTTCCAGAAGGAGGCTCCACGTGTCTCCTCTTTCCAATGCCTATGTAAATAGTGGATGTATGCACTCACTATTGAGAAAAGATTGTGCACTCAATGATTTTGATCCCATGAAGACAAAATGGGTAAAACAAAAATGTATAAAATGAACATTCCCAGAAACAACATGGGAACAACATGGGAAATGACACAAAACAAAACTTTTCTGGATGCCCATCCCTAGTCAGCATGATTATTAAAATCACCTTCAATTAAAAGATTTGAGTATTGAGAAGCCAAATTAGCAATAAGACAGTAAGACTAAAGAACTAGAAATCTGGGCAAGGGGGGGGGGGGGAAGGGAGGGCAGAAATCAGGAGTAAATGAATACCTGGATCCACATTAATTTGTAAAACATGATTTTGGAACACATCAATAAAGGAGGTACTACCCTTGTTACTAACAGTAAATTAGAGTACAAAAATGCAATGCCCCCACCAGATATTTGCTGCCAAGTTCTGGAAATAAGGAAGAGTTTGGGGGGGCAGAAGGGGAGCATTGATGCAGATAAACAGATTTACCCTAGTTTAAGCCATGTTTCCATGACTCATTAAACAATCCATTTACTATCCTTGATAACATCTCAAATGAGATCACACTTACTTTAAATAGCTCTTGTATTCAACAATCCAATCCTCAAGTGTTCCATCCCAGAGAATAGAATCATAGCAGGTGAGGAGGTCATATGACAAGTACTCAGTACCTGTAATCAGGCCGTGGCAAAACCTGAGTCAGTGAGAACCAGTGGCCCTATAAACCCAGGATAGCCATAGAGTCCATGAATGAGTAAAAAAACACCCAAGAGAAAGACACCAAGAACTGTAGAATCTAAGACAAGGAATCACCTCAGGAGTCACAAAAAAAGACATTAAGTATTGACATTGTATTTTGTATAGTTTTGTTGTTACTTAAAGTGATTAAAATAATAGAAAATGAATAAGATGTAAAACATATTATCATTTTGGTATTTTGCATATATGTCAGCCTTCCCTAACACTTTCTTATGATGACATTGCTTTGGCCACCCGAAGGTAAATAATTACACATTTGTAACATAACATATAACATGGGCTGCATATGTGCTTCTGAGTTTATTTAAATAAGGCAATGTGGTGACTGAAGCACAGTAACATTCTTCACTTCTTGCCCTTAATTTAGCTGATCTCTGATACTGTCAGGCTTATTTTCAAAAGAGATGGGCGCCCATCTTTCGACACAAATCAGGAGATGGGTGTCCTTCTCTCAAGGTTGCCCAAATCGGCATAATCAAAAGCCGATTTTGGACGTCCCCAACTGCTTCCCGTCGCAGGGACGACCAAGTTCCCAGGGGCGTGTCGGAAGTGTAGCGAAGGCAGGACTGGGGCGTGCCTAACAGATGGGCGTCCTCGAGCGATAATGGAAAAAAGAATGGCGTCCCTGACGAGCACTTGGCCGACTTTACTTGGTCCATTTTTTCTTATGACCAAGCCGTGAAAAGGTGCCCGAACTGACCAGATGACCACTGGATGGAATCTGGGATGACCTCCCCTGACTCCCCCAGTGGTGACTAACCCCCTCCCACCCTGAAAAAAACAACTTTAAACACTTTTTATCCCAGACTCAAATATCATACTCAGGTCCATGCAGCAGTATGTAGGTGCCTGTGGGGGAGGTGTGTGTGTCAGTCAGTGGAGGCATAGTGAAGGCATGGACGTCCTTCTTTCAAACATTTTGGACATCCTGAACTACCTCCCCACAGGGACAGCCAAATTTCAAGGGTGGCCAGTTCAAATCCCACTGCTGCTACTTATGATCCAAAATTCAAATAAACAAATAAAGGAAGTGTTAGAGGCATAAATTCAAATAAATAAAGGAGGTGTTAGAGGCATAGCAAAGGCATAGATGTCCTTCTCACAGAAACATCCACCTTTTGAATGGGCGCCTAACACTTGGACATCCTTCACCCATACTAAAAAAAAAAAGACATCCCTGATGAGCACTTGGACGTTTTCACCTGGACTTCTGTTTTTTTAAAGGTTGTAGACGGCTATTATACACGCAGCTTGTCTGCGTGTATGAAGCCGTCTTTGGCATGCACAGAGCAGCCATGCATAACGCTTGGCTGCTCTGCACTGGCTTCCCCTCCTTAGGAAGGAAATTATGTGCAAATGAGCTAACAGCGAGCAGCTCATTTGCATGCGATTTCCTTCATGCATGCCTGTTCCTTTCCGAATCGCTAAAGGATCAGTAAGGGAAGGGCTTTTTCCGTTCAGTTAGTGCATCAGTTAGTCCACTGCAGTGCCCCCTAGGGTGCCCGGTTGGTGTCCTGGCATGTCAGGGGGACCAGTGCACTACGAATGCTGGCTCCTCCCATGACCAAATGAGTTGGATTTGGTCGTTTTTGAGATGGGCGTCCTCGGTTTCCATTATTGCCGAAAACTGGGGACGACCATCTCTAAGGTCGACCATCTCAACATTTAGGTTGACCATCTCTAAGGTCAACCTAAATGTTGAGATTTCGGCGTCCCCGACCATATTATCGAAACAAAAGATGGACGCCCATCTTGTTTCGATAATACGGGTTTCCCCGCCCCTTCGCAGGGACATCCTGCGAGGATGCCCTCAGGAAAACCTGGGCACCCTGTTCGATTATGCCCCTCCACGTGTCAGTTCTGTTTAGTATTAGGATATTAGGATTTGGATCTATAGCTAAAAGGAATAAGAAATCTAATGCATGCATCATACAATGGTTTCTCAGTCTCCAACCCTTCAATTTTGAGGTAGGACTCAGGATGGGCCAAGATCATGCTAACGCTGATTTTTCTGTTTCAGGAGTTGGAACTCGATGCTGAAAATACTCAACTGGGTAGAGTTGAGCTTAGGGGGAGGGTATGTGAGGGATTGTATAGGAAATTACTGTTCCCCCTCAACAGCATTCCCTCAGTCACAGAGCCACATTAAAAAGTGGACCACACAGCAAGGAAGAAATGACTTAGTAGGAGCAGAGCAAGGGGGCGGCAAGGTCAAGGCAGGACAAAAACCCTCAGCACAGGTCAGGGAAACCCAGAATATAGAGGAGAAGCCTTCATTACAGAAGTGTAAGCTGCAGAAGCTCTACTCAGGTAGGCCAAGTTTATCTTGGAACCCTGCTGAAACTGTATCATTGGAACTAAGGACCAAGCCTGGGTCCAACTGTGCTGAATATTGAAGGACAGTACTTCAACTCTGGAACTCTGGTTCAGAAACAAGCTGGTTGTGCTGCCTTTTGAGAGCCAGATTAGTGCACACCATGACCTTGCCAGAGCAGGCCATGGGAAACAACTTTATACATATAAGGACTTTTTTTGTTTTTTTATTTTCTTCTGACTTGTGAAGGGAACAGGTCACCCCCCTTTCTTGCAGATAAATAAATGTATTTTTGTTTCACCTTAAAAACCTCTGTATGGTTGTATTTTCAAGGTATATAATACATAAAGTACTCCACTATTGATGTTAAATTTCACAAACACCTTTATTAATGTCCATCCATTAATTACCAATCCATACACAAAGCACTCACGCAACTCACATTCAAATGTCTTACACACCATACCCCACAGGACAAACTTATCATGTTAGTTTATACCTTTACATAAGTTTTAAATGCTAATTTTGAGGAGTAATACGACGTGCAATAGTGAAGGTGTGATCTACTGCATTATGTGCCCTTGCTCGTTGTATTACATAGGGCATATTAAGAGAAAGTTGAAACAACGTCTAGCTGAACATATCAGCAATTATAGAACTCAGAAAAAAGACACCCCCTTGGTGGCCCACTGGCAGGCATATAATGAATTTTAGTCATCCCTGCAACGGAAAGCAGTTGAGGATGGCCAAAATCGGCTTTCGATTATGCCGATTTGGGCGACCCTGAGAGAAGGACGCCCATCTCCCGATTTGTGTCGGAAGATGGGCGTCCTTCTCTTTCGAAAATTCACCTGATAATGTTAAAACATATTACAAAATAACGAAGACCTTCCCTTTCCTACCCCCCCAATCCATCCCAGTAGCCCGGCATCAGCTTTTCCCTACCCACATCCATCCCCATTGCCCAGCATCAACCCATCTCTTCTCTACCTTAATCCCCCCCCCCCATCCATCCCTGTAGCCCAGTATCAATTCTTCCCTTCCCCATTATTCATCCCATAGTTAAGTATCAGCCCTATCCTACCACCCCCACCCCTCCCTGTATCCTAGCATCGGCCTGTCCTACACCCTACCCACCCCCCATGGCATTAAATATAAGACTTTTTTGTTAATGTTCTGGGCACTGCAGAGCCCACCTCCACCCAGAGAAGACTGCCTACACTTTTTAAAAATTTTAACCTAGGCATTGTAGAGACCATCCCCACCCAAAAACCCAACAACATGAGAAATAGACAACCTTTTTTAAAATTAACCTGGGCACTATTAAAACTTATTGCTGGTGAGTTTCTGGGTGGGGGTGGGCTCTTCACTGCCTAGGGCAAAAGAGATATATTCAGTGATTAAATATACCTTTTTATTTTTTTGCTCTAGGCAGTGAAGAGTCCACCCCCCACCCAGAAGCCCACCACCAGAGCCACCATTTTTATTAAAAGAGCAATCAAAATGCAGGCTGGTGGTGTGCTTCTGGGTGGGGCTCTTCACTGCCTAGGGCAAAAAAAAGGTATATTTAAGGATTACATATACCTGTTTTGCCCTAGGCAGTAAAGTGCTCAACCCACTCAGAAGCCTACCACCAGCCAGCATTTTGATTACACTTTGAGTCACTCTGTAGACATTACATGACACATTAAAATTAAAAATGTATTTTTATTTTATCTGGGCAGCTGCTTGCTGGTGCAGAGCACTGTGCTGGCTCCCGTACCTGTTGTGTGGGGCTGTGGGGGAGTGATGCTCAGCTGCCGTGATCGTGAATTTCACGAAGACTAATAATATTAGTTAGACCCGGCTGGCAGGCACAGTGTGGAGGAGCCGCGCCCCTGACACAGCTAGCAGCTGGAAGCCTTTCCCATGCGGCACTATCGTGCTGTGCGCACTATGGGGAGCAAGGCAATGTTACACAAACCAGAGCGGCACTGCGGGGAGCAAGGCAATAATAAATCAGAACTGCGCCTTGGGACAGGAAGGAGTTAGCGGGAGAGCTGAGAGCGGCGCGGGATGGCAATGCAGCGCTGGCCTACCAAAACCAAAAACATTTAACAGGTAGTAGTAGGAGGAGCCAAGAAGGACCGAGAGGGCTGCTGAGTGCCGACTGCCTAAAAGCAGGTGGGAGGTGGCTGTGCCGCGAAGGCAAAAAGGCTGTGAACTTTTCGGTGCTTAAACTGGGTGGGCCTGAGCTGAGATTGGGTGAGCCTGGGCACACCCAGGCCCACTCATAGCTACACCTCTGACACACACATACACAGACATGAACAGATACGCATAGAGACAGATACACACATAAACACATACATATGCAGAGAGGTTGGATGTTATTCCATAAAATATGCTCTGCATGCTTCCTTCACAAGAAACTCCCCCTGCTGCTACACTCTGTCTCAGCTGGGTTTGTTTTTAGAGATTCACATATATATTTCATTTTATATGTTGCAAATTATGTTGTGTAACCTAGTAAAGTGGAGTTACTTACCTGTAATGGGGGTTCTCCGTGGAGAGCAGGATAAGTCAGCCACACACTGGTGACGTCCAGGGTTGCCAGGTGGAAAATTTTTTTCCAGCCCGCTGGAGCCCAAAAAACAGCCCAAAAACCGCCCAAACACAAACCCCGCCCCTGACACCCCCACCCCCGCGTCATCACCCCCCGCCCCCGCCGTAATCAACCCCGCCCCCGCCGTCACCGGCCCCGCCTCCCACGTCATCGGCCCCGCCTCCCCGTCATCGGCCCCGCCTCTCACGTCATCGGCCCCGCCTCCCCGTCATCGGCCCCGCCTCTCACGTCATCGGCCCCGCCTCCCCGTCATCGGCCCCGCCTCTCACGTCATCGGCCCCGCCTCCCCGTCATCGGCCCCGCCTCTCACGTCATCGGCCCCGCCTCCCCGTCATCGGCCCCGCCTCCCACGTCATCGGCCCCGCCTCCTACGTCACTAACCCCGCCCAAAACGTCATTAACCCCACCCAAAACCGTCATTAACCCCGCCCCCCCGCGGCCGAAAAAACCGCCCGAAGCACAAAAACCAGCCCAAAAAACCGCAACCCGCCGCGGGCAAAAATTTCCTGCGGCGGGTCGCGGAAAACCGCCCAATTGGGCGGTAAAACCGCCCACCTGGCAACACTGGTGACGTCATCCAATGAACCTGGAAGCAGATAGTTCTCCCAAAGCTCAGAGGGAAGCCTTTGAAGAGTCCCCTCTCAGCATGCGTAGGTTACCCTCTATATATCCCAGTGCAATCCCTTCCCCCTCAGGAGTTCCCAGCTAGTCCCAAGGATTCATCCATAGGGGAGGAGGGAGGGTTTGTGTGGCTGCTATCCATGGAGAACCCCTGTTACAGGTAAGTAACTCCACTTTCTCCATGGACAAGCAAGATGAGTCAGCCACACACTGCTGACTCTCCAGCTGAGGGGTGAGAAGGGGCCTGGTAGTGAATGAATTTGAGGGGGCCCCTTCGAGCCCCGCTACTCCACTGAGGCCGCGGGGAAAGGAAGACATTGAAAAGAGGCAGCACACTCTGAGATAAAGATGATGAATTTTATTAAGGCCTGCGAAGCGGATGGAATCAAGAGAACCACAGGGCCAGACAAAGCCCTTGCCAGGGTAAGAAGGAGAACAATCAGCCTGTCATTGTGGTGAAAATAAACAGTGCTAACAAATAGCAAAACCAAACTAATCAGTACCAACGTGGCAAAACTACAACAGCAATGGTACCAATCATGGCAGGAACTAGGGCATAGTAGTCTGCCGTTGTGGCAAACAATGCAGCATGGTCAAGGCTATACAGTGCATGTTTTCTATCAAAAAAGGTGCCGATACTCAAAAGCTAGGTCACCCTTTAGGGGTGGGGTGATCACTGAGGGACCCACCCCATAATAGCCAGGCCCCCTACAACCAGTCACAGAATCAACGACAAGGCAGAATTGGTGTGTAGAGCCTGAGCTCTTTCATTAAAACTTGGGGTCCATGGGTCAATTTTAGCAGACAATGGAAAAGGTGCCGGTACTCAGTACCCCCAAGTACCCCCTCAAAATAAGCCCTGAGGCAATAACAAAATCACAGTGCAAACAGGGTCAATAAGATCACTTTGGGCAGGGCAATGTAATACAATTATGTCAACAAAACTGTGTCCATGCTGTTCAGTGACAGGATCTACCACTTTGGGGTAGGGCCTTAGCAGGTTCCATGTCCTTGAGCCCCACAAGCTCAGTATCCATGGCTGTTGTGGGGTCCCTTGGTGTGGTTGCTGCCCGGAGGACTGATAAGCTGAACTCATTCATGGTCTGTAGTGGACAGTCTAGGCAGTAGTGTCTCATGAAGGTGTGCAAGGAGAACCAAGTTGCCGCTTGCAGATGTTTTCTATTGAGGCTGAGTGGTTGGCCAGTGTCACGGCCATGGCCTGCAGCTGGTGGGCAGAGGCTTTGTTGGGAAGGGTTAGGTCCTCTTCTGCATAGCAGAAAGTGATGTAGTCAGATGTCCAGGTGGATAGAGTGCGTTTGCCGACTAGGACACCAGGTATGTTGGCATCAAAGAAGAGAAAGAGCTGTGAAGCTTTCCGCCAGGACTGCGTGCAGCTGAGATAAAGGCGCAGGGCATGGGTGCAGTCGAAGGCATGGAGTAATTGTTGCTTCTAGTTGGTGTGTGGTTTCGAGTGGAAGGAGGGGAGCACAATGGCTTGGTGATATGAAAGGGGGAGACCACCTTGGGCAGAAATTTTGTGTGTGTTCTGAGGAGTGCATGGTCGTGGCAGAGCTGTGTGTACGGTGAGTAAATCACGAGGGCTTGAAGCTCACTGATGCACTTAGCTGATGTTATGGCAATGAGGAAGATAGTCTTCCAGGTGAGGAACTGGGCGTCTGTTGTTTCAATTGGTTCAAAGGGGTGGAACATGAGATGACTGAAGACGATGTTAAGGTCCCAAGATAGAGATGGGTGCCAGACTGGGAGATGAAGATTTCACAGTCCCTTCATGAATCTGCTCACAAGGTGATGGGAGGACAGGGGTCCGCCGTCCAGCCTGTCATGGAAGGCAGATATATGTGGACTTTGAAGATGTCTTGAGGCCTGCGTGCGACAGGCTGAGTAAATACTGTAGGACCACTGGGATGGGGCACAAAAGGGGTCTACATGTGCCCTGGAACACCAGGTTTAGAATCTTTTCCACTTGAGGGCGTAGGAGTTTCTGGTAGATGGGCATCTGGCTGCAAGTAAGATGTCCATGACTTCTGGAGTCATTTGAAGTGTTGCTAAGATCAGTCTTTCAACATCCACGACAATAGAGCAAGGGTCCTCAGGTTGGGGTGCAGTATGGTCCCTTGGTCCTGAGTGATGGGGTCTGGTCGGTTTGGTAGGTGCTGTAGGAAGGGGAACCATAGTTGCCTAAGATAGTATGGTGCAATGAGGATGATTGTGGCCCTGTTCTGGATGATTCTCAGCAGCATCTTGTGGAGGAGCAGCGTGGGGGGATATGAGTAGAGCAGTTGGTGCCCCCAGTGACTGCAAAGGCATTGCGGTTCCGTCTGAGTTGTGAAGGCTGCTTGGAGCAGAATTGTGTGCACTTCATGTTGGCTTTGCTGCAGAAGAGGTCCATCGCTGGTGTGCCCATTGGTGGAACAACTCCTGTATGACCTCTAGATGGAGGGACCATCCATGGAGGTCCAGCTTTTGGCTGAGGCTGTCCGCAAGTATGTTGTAGAGTCCCGGCAAGTAGGTTGCCTGTAGGAGACATCGCTTAGAGAGGGCAAATGCCCAGATCCTGCTTGCCTCTCTGCAAAGGGAAAGGGAGTCCGTGCCACCCTGTTTGTTGGTGTAAAACATGGCAACTTGGTTGCCTGTTTGTATCAGGATGTTTTTATTGGAGATCCAGGGAGCAAAGACTTGTAGTGCATTTCTGATGGCTCTGAGCTCCAGGAGATTGATGTGGTATTTGGTCTCGCAGGGGGAACAAGTGCCCTTGGTTCATAGGTGGAGGAGGTTGTGCCCCACCCAAGCTTGGAGGGATCGGTGATGACTGTGAGCTGATGTTGAGGTGGTTGGAGGGTTTCCCTTTGAAGATGTTGTGGTGAACTTTGCCACCACCTGAGAGGTTCGCAGGCAGACTGAGTGATGGAGATGTTTAGGGAAAGCAGTGGCTGTGCTGGTTCCATCTTCTCTGTAGGTACCATTGGAGTGGCCACATGTGCAGATTGGCAAGGGGGACGATGTGGACCAAAGCAGACTAGTGTTCCAGGAAGCGCAGTCCGTGTGGAAACTTTGCGGATGAGATGTACCGTGCCGGGTGAGATATCGCTTGTCCTCTTGTGGAGATGTTGGCTACCATGAATTCCAGAGATTGGGTCGGTTGTAGGTGGAATTTCTTCTTGTTAATGACTAAAGGACAGTGACTGTGGTGTTGACTGTCGCAGCTGTCTTCAGGGAGGAAGGTCCAACGAGTAGCTAGTCATCGAGATAGGGGAATACACATATCCCGGTCTTGCGAAGGTTGGCTGCTGCCACTGCTACACACTTGGTAAAGACCCTTGGTACAGAGCAGAGTCCAAATGGAAGGACCCAATACTAGTAATGTTGGCCCAGGACACAGAATCGTAGAAATTTATTGTGAGACTTGTGGATTGGGATGTGACTGTAGGCATCCTGGAGGTCCATGGAGGCCAGCCAGTTGTTTTTCTGGATGAGTGGGAGGATGGTTCCCAGCGAGTGCATTCAGAACTTTTCCTTCTGGTTGTATTTGTTGAGGTGCCTGAGGTCCAGGATGAGTCGGAATCCCCTGACTTCTTGGGAACTAGGAAGTACCGAGAGTAGAACTCTTGGTTGAGCTCTGCTGGGGGGACAGGCTTTATAGCCCTCATCTGGAGAGACTGGATCTCTAGAAGAATGAGGTGGGTTAGAAATTCTGGAATATCGTGTTTGGGGGGTGTTCTGGGTGATGGAATGGTGTGTAATCTGATCTGGTAACTGTGCTGGATGATGTTGAGGACCCATTTGTCTGTCGTTACCCACAGGCAGAGAGACTGGCAGGTTGGAGTCAAAAACTGGGGCCCACCTTATAGGTAGTGGTGGGGTTTGTTTTTTGGTGTTTTCACTCCCTCGGGCACCGCCTATGCTGGTAGGTTGTGCCATAGGTTTGAGTCTTTTGGCGGTGGGGTTGCCACTTTGAGGGGCCATCGTACCACCTTGAGTCATGATGCTGTCTGCGGTAGTGGGTGGTCTGTTGTCTTCTAGATGAGGTGAACTGCACCAGACTATCTGTGGAGAGGATTTGCAGGGTGGTGCAGTGGTCCTTCAGGGTGTTAACTGTCCCTTCAGGGTGTTAACTGTCTCTAACTTTATCCCCAAATAGGCTTTCCCCAGAGCAAGGGGTGACAGCGAAGAATTTGTGTGTGTCCTTGCGAAGTCTCGAGGCCTTCAGCCATACAATCCCTCTTGCTGCTATGGCGACACTGGCTGTGTGGACGGAGGTTTCGAAGGCTGCTCTAATCATGTGTTTTCCACATTCTTCCATGTCCTGTAGATGGGAGCAATGAGACGTTTGTTATCCAGTGGCAGGTAGGACAAGAGCTCCTCAGTTTTCTTTCTGAGAGCGTCATTGTAGAGGATCAGTTGAAAAAGGTGGGTATCGATTTTGGCATTCAGCATGGTTCCATGGTACACTTTCTTTCCAATGATGTCCAGGGTTTTTAGTTCTTTTCCTGGGGGGTCGTTGGCATGGGTCTTGAAGCTCCTATCCTTCTTTAGGGCAGATTCTACAATGATGGATTGGTGGGGAACCTGCGGCTTGTCAAAACCAAGGCAGGCAAGGACTTGGTACTTGAGGTTGAACCACTTTGAAACGGCTGATACAGATAACGGTGTCTTCCAGATTTTTTCGCAACAGTCCAGGAGGAGCTTGTGGACTGGCATTTTGCCATGATGGATTTTGGTGTGTCTACATATTTGAGGATGCCAAGTGATTCACAGTGCTGGTCAGAGGGCTCAGTTGGGGTGAATCCGAGATAGGTTGAGACCTTTTGCAGGAACTTTGGGTAGGTCAAGTCCTCTGGAAAGGGGGGGGGGGGGTCTGTGAAGGTGCTGATGGACCCAGGTCCATGAGGATGCCCAATGAGTCTTGGGGTGTTGTGGAATGGAGGTTATCTCCATTCATGATGAATGGTCCGGGATGGGTTCACTCTCTGGGTCTGAGTAATAGTCTTCTGAGGTAGATGGTGGGGATATCCCAATTTAGGGTCCCAGTAGAGCTGATGAGAGGTCTAGTAAGTTAAAGCCTCCGAAGTGAGCTAGTGGCACTGCAGATGGCATGGAGCGCTGAGTGATAAGCTGACTGAAGAAGTCAAGAAGCTTCTGGTGTGGTACAGTCAGGGCCCCTTGCGGGCCAGTACTCAGTCTAGTGGTGCCTGGTGGTCTACGTGGGGATGGTTTCCGGGGGATTCTGTGTTTGCGGCGGCGAGTTGACTTTTCCTCACATTGAGGTAAGTTTGAGAAGGAGGATGACATCTCCTCCTCTTTCCCCCATAGGTTTCAGGACTTCTAGGCTGTTTTCTAGCTGTGCAGGTACCACAGTTTTTTTCAGTGCGCTGGCCCTTTAAGGGGGTGGGGCCAGTGGTGATCTCAGCTCCAGAGGATACAGCAGAGCAGCGGGCGGTGTCCGGTAGTGGAGAGGAGCCATGCAGCATCCGAAGGAGCTTTTCTTTAGGTCTGTCTATCATTGTGGGTGTAGGATCTGCAGTGCCAGAGATGTGTATCACCTCAGGCATGGGAGGTGGCGTCGCAGTTGTGGCCTGCAGGTAGGTAGCAGGAGTAGCTGCCTGTGCCAGAGCTGTTTCAAGAGGATTGCGGGCAGGAGTTGGAGGAGCTGCTGCAGCATTCACGTTTTCCTCCAAGTGAGCCCGGGTCGAGCATGGAGCATTCCAGAAGGGGTCTGAGCCAGCCTTAGGCCCCGTTTGAGTTGGGGCGGGCAGCATGGTGGCTGTGGAGGTGGAAGATTGCTCCTGGTCATGAGAGAGAGCCAGGGACCTTTTCCCTTTCTTTTTTTTTATTTTTTGCCAGTAGTTCTTTAGTTTTCTGCATGAGAAAATCCTTAAGTGTGATGCTCATCTTCTTCCTGCAAGTTGGACTTTTTTTAAAGCCCAGTTTGGATGCTTCTGGGGCTTTCAGTGTAGGATCAGTCATGCTGGTTGTTAGTGATGAACAGGAGAGCAAAATCCATCCATTGTGCAGGGCGGATGAGGTAAACTGAGAGGGAAGGGGTCGCACTGGGACATATATAGGGCAACCTATGCATGCTCAGGGGGGGGGGGGGGGTCTCTTCAAAGGCTTCTATCTGAGCTCTGGTAGAGCTATCCGCTTCCAGGTTCGTTGGATGACATCACTAGTATGTGACTGACATCCTGCTTGTCCATGGAGAGCTGAAGTTAGTGGTGGGGAAGCATGGCAAATACAAGTTGCCATGAGACAGAGCCACCCTGTGGTTAAACTATATAATCCATCCTTTGAAAACTTGATAATGACATCTAATGGTTAAATATATTATCACACTTGGTTTCACTGTAATATTCTTTCCAAGGTAACAGAATGTTTGAGGAATACTCCATTTTACCCACTTCTTCCCTCTCTCCTTCAGGTCAGACACACACACACCTAGGAGACTTGTAAACATAATTTATTTATTTAGATTTTGCTCACAATAGTAGCTCAAGGTGAGTTACATTCAGGTACACTGGATATTTCTCTGTCCCAGGAGGGCTCACAATCTAAGTTTGTACCTGAGGCACTGGAGGGTTAAGTGACTTGCCCAAGATCACAAGGAACAGCAGTAGGATTTGAACCGGCCACCTCTGGATTGCAAGACCAGTGCTCTAACCACTAGGCCACCCCTTGACTCCATAATAAATAGCATGTATACTTGGAAACAGTTTTCATTTTTATGAGTGTAAGGGCACAAATAAATCTTATTCTGCCTCTTATGCTTTTATTAATCTGAGTTCAATCACCAGCGCTAGTATCCTGCTTGCCTCTTGCTCCTAACAATCCCTTCTCCTGAGTCTCCTCCCTTAGGCTGTTAATACTTGTTCTGATTCCTGCTGCTTTCACCTTCTTTAATTGCTTCCCAAACAGAGTGTTGCTTCTGAGGCTATCAGGGCTACTGTGAAGATTATCCAGTTCTTTGCTGCCATTCCCTCACTGCACTGCTATTCTGTGTTGAGTGAAGTAACTGTATGTGCTAGAGGGCTGCCAGAGCAGCTTCCTCTCATTTGCTGTCCCTCCCCCAACTTAGAACCCTCCCACTCTCTCACTGCTTTCCTGCCAAGTGTGTACAGACAATCTGCTGCCTCTCTCCTTATTGCCAGGTACAGTCACCCCAGCTGCCTCCTGCTGTACTTCCAGCACAGCTTTTGCCTTTTGTATTTGTACTAACATGCTGCTGCCCCTGTTCACAGTTAAGACACCAACATCTCTGTTCTCACAGATTTATACCTGCATTGATCTGTTTTCAGATTTCTTTTATAGCTATTACTCACACACTAACATACAGTGAGATACCTGAAGTGTAAAAATGTTTGGAATTCAATAGTTGTTTAATTAAAAATGTGGTATAAATGAAAAGTCACATGAGATTCGGAGGAGTGGCCTAGTGGTTAGGGTGGTGGACTTTGGTCCTGAGGAACTGAGTTCGATTCCCACTTCAGGCACAGGCAGCTCCTTGTGACTCTGGGCAAGTCACTTAACCCCCCATTGCCCCATGTAAGCCGCATTGAGCCTGCCATGGGTGGAATGAGTGGGAAAGCGCGGGGTACAAATGTAACAAAAATAAAATAGATACTATTGGAGATTCTACATGGAATGTTGCTATTCCACTAGCAACATTCCATGTAGAAGGCTGCGCAGGCTGCTGTTTCTGTGAGTCTGACGTCCTGCACGTACGTGCAGGACGTCAGACTCACAGAAGCAGAAGCCTGCGCAGCCACATTGGTGATCTGCAAGGGCCAACTTCTAGTGGAATAGCAACATTCCATGTAGAATCTCAAATAGTAGCAATAGTGGAGGAGTGGCTAGTGGTTAGGGTGGTGGACTTTGGTCCTGGGGAACTGAGTTCGATTCCCACTTCAGGCACAGGCAGCTCCTTGTGACTCTGGGCAAGTCACTTAACCCTCCATTGCCCCATGTAAGCTGCATTGAGCCTGCCAAGAGTGGGAAAGTGCGGGGTACAAATGTAACAAAAATAAAATAGATACTATTGGAGATTCTACATGGAATGTTGCTATTCCACTAGCAACATTCCATGTAGAAGGCTGCGCAGGCTGCTGTTTCTGTGAGTCTGACGTCCTGCACGTACGTGCAGGACGTCAGACTCACAGAAGCAGAAGCCTGCGCAGCCACATTGGTGATCTGTAAGGGCCGACTTCTAGATGGAATGTTGCTAGTGGAGGAGTAGCCTAGTGGTTAGTGCAGTGGACTTTGATCCTGAGGAACTGAGTTTGATTCCCACTTCAGGCACAGGCAGCTCCTTGTGACTCTGGGCAAGTCACTTAACCCCCCATTGCCCCATGTAAGCTGCATTGAGCCTGCCATGAGTGGGAAAGCACGGGGTACAAAAATAAATAAATATCAGAGGGTCTCATACAGTGTGATTAACCTAGATTGGAAAATGGTATGTCCAACTTGACTGTCAATTTGTGGCAAATTCCTGCATTGTGTGACAAACATAGATAGAACTATGTATGTATACACTAATTTGATTTTCTAAAAGTGATAGGTTCTATATTAAGTTTTTGCCTTACACCTTTATTAAGATGTCTCAGTTTTAGCTTGGGACATTAAAGTTCAATTGCAATCTAAGAAGTACCTTAATCTTCTCATGGTTGAACCAGCTAGTACAAGGCCTGCCAAAATAAATGGTGAAAATAATAAGAATGCAGCAATACATTTGTAAGAGGGAGAGGGAGGAGCCTAGCAATTACAGTAAGGGGATGGGAACCAGGACACATATATTCAAATCCTGTTTCTCCCTCTGACACACTTTGGAACCCTGGGCAAATGACTATTTACTGTTGCCTCAGATACCCTCTTAGACTGGACATTCTTTGAAGCAAGGACTTTTTGTACCTATGCGAAATGTGTTATAGGGGATCAGATACAAGTTATATTTTCACAAGTGTACATTTGTGACATTACTGATTTGTACATGCAACCATTACGGGAGCCCCATGCAATGCTTGTGTCTTGATTTATTTCACTTCTACATAGAACATGTGACTTGGTCTTCATCCCGTGATACCTGCATGCAAATATAGTAACATATATAGTAACATAGTAGATGATGGCAGAAAAAGACCTGCACGGTCCATCTAGTCTGCCCAACAAGATAAACTCATATGTGCTACTTCTTGTGTATACCTTACCTTGATTTGTATCTGCCATTTTCAGGACATAGACCGTAGAAGTCTTGCCCAGAACTAGCCCCACCACCCAAACACCAGCCCCGCCTCCCAATCTCGGCTAAGCTTCTGAGGATCCATTCCTTCTGCACAGGATTCCTTTATGTTTATCCCACGCATGCTTGAATTCCGCTACCGTTTTCATCTCCACCACCTTGTTTTCTTTGAAGTAACAAGACTCTGTAGTCACATCTTTTGTGTTAAAATCCTACATATTTACCCTTTCATACTATAGAACCCTGTATGACATGCATGTTGAATTTATTAAACCTGCAGTAAATTTAAAAAAATCCATTTAAAACTGGTAAAAGCCACAAGCTCATTCATAAGTGTATGGAACACATACACAAAAATCACATTTGCACCTTTATGATCATCTGGGACACCCCCATCCTGACTGATAAAAAGCTGGATGTCAGAAAATCACATAGAGGGGCAAAATCAAAAGGGGCACCCAAGTTTTCCTGAAGACGTCCTCGCAGGACATCCCGGCGAAGGGGCGGGGAAACCCGTATGATCGAAACAAGATGGGTGTCCATCTTTCGTTTCGATAATACAGTCAGGGACTCCCAAATCGTGAAATTTAGGTCGACCTTAGAGATGGTCATCGCCGATTTTCGCCAATAATGGAAACTGAGGACACCCATCTCAGAAACGACCAAATCCAAGCCATTTGGTCGTGGGAGGAGCCAGCATTTGTAGTGCAATGGTCCCCCTGACATGCCAAGACACCAACCGGGCACTCTAGGGGGCACTGCAGTGGACTTTAGAAATTGCTCCCAGGTGCATAGCTCCCTTACCTTGTGTGCTGAGCCCCCCAACCCCCCCAAAACCCACTCTCCACAACTGTACACCACTACCATAGCCCTTACAGGTGAAGGGGGGCACCTACATGTGGGTACAGTGGGTTTCTGGTGGGTTTTGAAGGGCTCACATTTACTGCCACAAGTGTGACAGGTGGGGGGGCCTGGGTCCACCTGCCTGAAGTGCACTGCACCCACTAAAACTGCTCCAGGGACCTGCATACTGCTGTCATGGAGCTGGGTATGATATTTGAGGCTGACATAGAGGCAGGAAAAATATTTTTACAATTATGTTTTGAGGGTGGGAGGGGGTTAGTGACCACTGGGGGAGTAAGGGGGGGTCACCCCCAATTCCCTCCGGTGGTCATATGGTCATTTAGGGCACATTTTTGTGGCTTGGTCGCAAGAAAAAAAGGACCAGGTAAAGTCATCCAAGTGTTCGTCAGGACGCCCTTCTTTTTTCCATTATCGGTCGAGGACACCCATGTGTTAGGCACGCCCCAGTTCCACCTTTGCTATGCCTCCGACATGCCCCCGTGAACTTTGGTTGTCCCCGTGACGGAAAGCAGTTGAAGACGCCCAAAATCGGCTTTCGATTATGCCGATTTGGGCAACCCTGTGAGAAGGACGCCCATCTTGCGATTTGTGTCGAATGATGGGCGCCCTTCTCTTTCGAAAATAAGCCTGATAGTGGTTTTAGAGGTGATTTTAGAGGTGTCGATCCCAAGCGATTACTCAGTGAATAACATGGAGAGAGGGAAGATCCTCAAGTACCAAGAAATGCAGACCAAGACCAAGAAAATGTGGCAGAAAGATACAGAAATATTTCCCATCATTTGGGGTGCCACAGACTTGATCAAAAAGAAATTCCAAGCGCACCTGGATAAGTTGCCTATACATGTTACATTACTACTATGAATCATTTCTATAGTGCTATAGAAATGTGCTGTACACATTATAAGCAGGTACGTTCTTGGTCCCTAGAGGGCTCACAATCTGTACCTGGGGCAATGGAGGGTTAAGTGATTTGCCCAAGGTCACAAGGAGCTGCAGTGGGAATTGAACCCAGGTCGCCAAGATCAAAGCCTGATGCACTAACCTACTACTACTATTACCACCTATCATTTCTATAGCGCTACTAGACATATGCAGCGCTGTACATTTGGACATGAAGAGACAGTCCCTGCTCGACAGAGCTTACAACCTAATCAGGACACACAAACAGGACAAATAAGGGAAATATTTAAGGTGAGAATTATAAAACAGACATGGGTACTGAACAAGTGAATAAGGGTTAGGAGTTAAAAGCAGCCTCAAAAAGATGGGCTTTTTGCCTAGATTTGAAGACGGCCAGAGATGGAGCTTGACTTACTGACTCGGGAAGTCTATTCCAGGCGTATGATGCAGCTAGATAAAAGGAACATAGTCTGAAGTTGGCAGTGGAGGAGAAGGGTACAGATAATAGAGATTTACCCAACGAACGGAGTTTTCCAGGGAGGAGTGTATGGAGAGATAAGAGTGGAGAGGTAGTGAGGAGCTGCAGAATGAATGCAGTTTTAAGTCAATAAAAGGAGTTTGAACTGTATACGGAAATGGATAGGGAGCCAATGAAATAACTTGAGGAGAGGGCTAATATGAGCATAGTGAGACTGGTAGAATATAAGCCGAGCAGCACAATTTTGAACAGATTGAAGGGGAGAGAGGTGGCTTATTGGGAGACCTGTGAGAAGCAAGTTGCAGTAGTCTAAGTGAGAAGTGGTAAGAGTGTGAATAAAGGTTTTGGTAGTGTGGTCAGAAAGGAAGGGACGAATTTTGGTGAAATTATAGAGAAAGAAACGACAGGTTTTATCAATCTGTTGGATATGTGCAGAGAAAGAGAACATGTACTGATAGAATTTAAAAATTAACATGCAGAACTATTGTTAGTAATATGTAATTTATCTTTAAAATCAAGCATGGTACCAGAAGATTGGAGGGTGGCCAATGTAACGCCAATTTTTTTAAAAGGTTCCAAAGGTGATCTGGGAAATTATAGACTGGTAAGCATGACTTTGATGCTGGGCAAAATGGTAAATACTATTATAAAGAACCAAATTACAGAGCATATTCAAAACCATGGATTAATAAAACAAAGTCAACATGGATTTAGTGATGGGAAATCTTGCCTCACCAATCTACTACATTTCTTTGAAGGGGTGAACAAACATGAGGATAAAGGTGTGCCGGTCGATATTGTGTATCTGGCTTTTCAAAAGGAATTTGACAAAGTACCTCATGAAAGACTCCAGAGGAAATTGGTTCGTCATGGGATAGGAGGTAGTGTTCTTTTGTGGATTAAAAACTGGTTAAAGGATAGAAAACAGAGATTAGGGTTAAATGGTCAGTATTCTCAATGGAGAAGGGTAGTTAGTGGGGCTCCCCAGGGGTCTGTGCTGGGACCGCTGCTTTTTAACATATTTATAAATGATCTAGAGATGGGAGTAACTAGTGAGGTAATTAAATTTGCTGACAACACAAAGGTATTCAAAGTTGTTAAATTGCAAGAGAATTGTGAAAAATTGCAAGAGGACCTTACAAGACTGAGAGACTGGGCATCCAAACGGCAGATGACATATAATGTGAGGAAGTGCAAAGTGATGCATGTGGGAAAGAGGAACCCGAACTATAGTTACGTGATGCAAGGTTCTACATTAGGAGTCACTGACCAGGAAAGGGATATAGGTGTCATCGTTGATGATTCGTTGAAACCCTCTGTTCAGTGTGTGGTGGTGGCGGCTAAGAAAGTAAATAGAATGTTAGGTATTATTAGGAAAGGAATGGAAAAGAAAAATGAGGAAGTTATAATGCCTTTGTATCACTCGATGGTATGATCACACCTTGAATACTGTGTTCAATTCTAGTCACCACATCTCAAAAAAGATATAGTAGAATTAGAAAGGGTATAGAGAAGGGCTACAAAAATGATAAAGGGGCTGGGATGACTTCCCTATGAGGAAAGGCTAAAGTGGCTAGGGCTCTTCAGCTTGGAGAAAAGATGGCTATGATAGAGGTCTATAAAATAATGAGTGGATTGGAACAGGTAGACGTGAATCGCTTATTTACTCTTTCCAAAAATACTAGGACTAGGGAGCACGCAATGAAGCTACAAAGTAGTAAATTTAACAAATCGGGGAAAATATTAATGCACTCAATGTGTAATTAAACTCTGGAATTCATTGTCAGAGAATGTAGTAAAAACAATTAGCTTAGCGGGGTTTTGAAAAGGTTTGGATATCTTCCTAAACGAAAAGTCCTTAAGCCATTATTAAGATGGAGTTGGGGAAAATCCACTGCTTATTTCTAAGATAAGCAGCATAAAATATATTGTACTGTTTTGGCATCTTGCCAGGTACTTGTAACCTGGATTGACTACTGTTGGAAACAAGATGCTGGGCTTGATGGACCTTCGGTATGTCTCAGTATAGCAACACTTATGTTCTTATTTATTTTTGTTACATTTGTACCCCGCACTTTCCCTCTCATGGCAGGCTCAATGCGGCTTATGTGGGGCAATGGAGGGTTAAGTGACTTGCCCAGAGTCACAAGGAGCTGCCTGTGCCTGAAGTGGGAATTGAACTCAGTTCCTCAGGACCAAAGTCCACCACCCTAACCACTAGGCCACTCCTCCAAGAGAAGTCAAAGATGATCCCAAGGTTATGAGCCGATGAGACAGGGAGGATGAGAGTGTTATCCGCAGAGAGAAAGAAGCTCTCTTTGGCATAATGCAAGTACTATGTTGAGTGTTAACAGTACATTTGAGAGCCTGAGATCATACTTCATATACCCTGGCTTAGGAGCAAGGTTCATTCCTGTCATGGTATGCACAGAATTAACCTATTTGTAGAAATTGCCTCTGTGTGAAATATGGTTTCTATATTTGGCAAAAGAATCATTAGATACAATAATTGATTTTAAGGATCACATAGAAATCCAATAAATTAAAAAACAAACAAACCCCAAAACCAAAAGAGACGGAACCTATTCTACTGTAAGCTAATTCTGTTGATTTCAACTTTCTTGAGGCTAGTATTTGATATGCATTATTAAGGCTCATTTGCCTTATATTAATTAAGAGGCCCTTTTGCGGACCTGCATTCGGTGCCAATGTGCACGCTAAAGCCAGTTTTTGCCACGGTTTAGTAAAGGAACTCCTAAATCCTTGCGTGAGCGCTGTCATCGAATGCATGATACCATCCTATTTTTAATGGCATTCCTTTTTTTCATTTGTTAATTAGTTTTGTTTCATTATGTAAACTGCTCTGACCTGTCCGTCAGGCAGGGCGGTATAGCAACTTTTGAAATGTAAACGTAAACTCAAGGAAATAACACAATCCTGTCCCTATCTAAGTACTAGGATTCAGGAGAAGGTTGAGATACTTCTCCTGGAAGGCTGAGAAACTCACCAGAAACCTGAGAAATCAGGAAACTATTCCGAGAACCTGGAACTCCAACACCCTGTGTTTCTAGCAGGGCCTTCAAATACGTAATCCAAGTAGGAGGCATCTGAGTACTGGCATACTAAGGTACAAGTGGACATGGGAAGTTTGGGCATGGTAAATAGTAGCACACACTGCTCAAGAAACTGATTTCCCTTGTGGTCTTGAAGGCTAAATTCAAAACTTTTAATAAGTGACCAGCACTTTAATTCTAAAGAACTGGCAAGAAAAGAAACAGTGACTGTACATCAGATTGAATTTTTCCTTCTGTGATAATCTCTGCAACTGTTCTATCTCAACAACAGCAATAATAATAATAATAATAATAGTAGTAGTATAATAATACCGTCTACTTGATTGCCATTCACAGCCAAGGACATGATGACCATTTACAAATTAAAAACAAGAAAATACACTCATCCAATGTCCAGTCACACTTCAACGCATTTGACTTTTCTAAAAATAAATGCAAACCATTGGCACCACCAACTTACTGTGTGGACTGTCTTTGTAAATAACTCTGAGTTTCCTGCCTTCTAGAGTCGTTTTCAACATCTACAAGACAAGAATACTTAGATGTAACTCTGTAACTCTGACAGGGAGTAGCTATACATTATGGGCCAGACTCAATAAATCCATACGGTAACCATTTCCACCTAAGCGGTGCCTAGATTTAGGTGTGGAATATAGAATACGCTTAGTTGATATCCCAGCGCCTACAACTATGAGCTTCCATTTACACCAATGAAAATGTGGTATAAATCCCTACGTGTAGATTTACGCACACTGGGACGTATTCTATAACTATGTGCGTACATTTCGGAATGCCCATTTCTCCGCCCATAGCAACACTCCTTTTGAACTGTGTGCATTAGAATTTAGGCGTAGTTCATCACAGAATGTGCTTAGCGAGTTGTGCGTGTAAATGCTATTACCAATTAGTGCTTATTATTGCTTGTTAAGTGCCGTTATCAAAGCTGATTAGCTTGTTAAGTAAATTAAGTTACAGATAGAATACACCTGCATTTCTGTGCAGATCTGTAGGTGTGCTATATGGAATTCGGGGGTATATGTGTTTATTATAAACTGATTACTGAAAAGCTGATACATTATGTTTCTCCCTAGTAAATACAAGCAAACTCTAACTCATGAAATAAGTAGACAAAAAGCCCATAAAACAATACAGAGTTTTCACTAAAAGAATTTTAATGTGCTGTAATACCTGAAGGCAAGCATTTGGGTACCTCCAGCATCCTGACTTGCGTTAGCCACTTATCAAATAAAATATCTGAAAAAAAATGAAAGATTGTCCCTCCTGGGACAGAGAAATACCCAGTGTACCTGAATGTAACTTCACCTTGAGCTACTACTGAAAAAGGTGTGAGCAAAATCCAAATAAATAAATAAAATAATTTGACAAACAGTATCTTGTGACTGTATATGCTGCCTTTGAAACACAATTAATATATTCTCAAACACTCACCAACATCAAGATAGTCTTAATAGTGCATGATGATATCAAAATATTCTCCTCTCACGGAAACCTCAATAGAGGTAATTAAACAAAATATAAAAGAATGAAAGTTAGCTTTTATAGCCTAAAGGCAAATGTGTGTGATCATCTCGTGCAGGAAAATGGCTCAAGTGCAACAGTCATCAGAGGTGGCCCAACCGTTAGGCAGGCCTAGGTGATTGCCTAGGGAGGTCAGCTTCTGGGGGCACCAAAGAGCAGCTGCAGTCAATGCAAATCAATAGTAAGTACTGACAACTACACAAACTCAAGAAATAACAGGAAGTATTTTTACTAGCAGAGAGGGTGGGTAGTTTCTAAATAGAGAATTTACCTATATTATTCTGAGAAGGGTGGTGTTAGGGTGAGGGGGGGGGGTCCGGTGGGCCTAAAAGTTAATTGGAGGGGGGCACAAGGCTGAAGGTTTGCCTATGGCACTTAATACCATTGTATTGGCCCTCACTGTATTGCTTTTACATGTACAGACTGTAATTAAGCAATAATACAACAGGATTATATTGAAGGATTTCAATACACTTCTTTAGTGGAAAGGCCTGAATGTAGCCAGACACCCAATTTTGGGTGGGCAGAACTCAGCCTTGTCCCACAAGTAATTTGGTCTCTCCCTCTCTCGCCTGCATGCCATATGGTCTCTCAAACATCCCCCCTCCCCAGCATACCTTTTAAATAGCAGATTTTCACCAGCAGTGAGCAGCAACTAATACACACTTCTCATGTTGGCCCCACAGCCTTCCCTCTGATGCAACTTCCTGTTTCCGTATAAGTGGGAATACATCAGAGGGAAGGCTATGAGTCCAGTGCGAGCAGTATGTATCAGTTGCTGCTCACTGCAGGCGAAGATCTGCTATTTACAAGGTATGCAGGAGGGACAGTTGTTGGGAGTTTTCGGCTGGTGGGACTCGGGGATCCCTGCCAGCCACATCATACATGTACTGCTACCGGGTGGGCCTGATCCCAAAGTGGGTGGGCCTGGGCCCACCTGGCCCCACCCTTGGCCATGCCACTGACGTAACTCATCTTGAGCTACGACTGAAAAAGATTTGAGCAAAATCTAAAATAAATAAATAAAAATAAAACATAGCGCACATTGTCAACATCATTTAATGCACATCTCTGACAAGTGCTATTATTTGTTCAATACACAGTCTGAATTTGTTATTACATATAGAGAAGGTCCTGAAAAAATATATATTGCTTTTAAGGTGAAAGAGACTTTCAGCAATTGTGCTATTTAGGTGAACTTTAAATAAAGCTGGAGCATATGAAGTGCTATTAAAACTTGCTTGCCATTGGTTAGTGGTTAAATAGCTATTCATGAAGAACTTCATAAATATTTTAGCTATAAGACTAGTCAATTTAGTTGTGTCTCTGGTGTTGAATATGGGAAATAGGAGGGTAATATATTACATGTCTACTGTCAAGCTTGAATCTGGTATCAACTGATTTTTAACATCTGATCACATGATGCCATCTAGGGGGGGGGGGGGGGGGACCATATCATGAGTGGCCAAGGAAGGTCAAGTGATTTGATTGATTGAATGCTTGTGTTTATGTTTACACAATTGGAGCTTAATTGATTTGCAAAGCCCAGTGCTAAGACAGCTTTTGTAGGTAGTACATCACAGATCAGCTGTACTGTGGTCAAATTGAAAGGGTTGAACATTTTTAGTTCCAAGAGTACATATAATTTTTTATTTTAAATTTTAGACAGATTTTTATTGGCTTTTCTATGACAACTTTACAAACATTGCCAGCAATCAAATTCAACTTTCTATAGTTCCTGCCTAAGCAGTCTTAAACATATTAAAAGTGTTTAAACATGAAAAATACTCATATTTCTTATGGGATACATTTTCTTTGAATTGTTAATAGGACAAAGCTTGATGAAAATCAACAGCTAGCTCAACGACTAAAAGCGTACATATTCTAAAATTGGTTCCGGATTACTTGGTCAAAAAAAAGCATTGAGTAATTTAGCGTAAAATAAGAAAGGAATTAGCCTATGCGATAAGCCGAGCAGCATCTAGAGCGGCAGTCTCTTTCTTTCCCCGGTAGTCTCTTAAAATTTCAGTGAGTTGGGTGGGGACCGGTTTGTCTGATATAAAGCTACTGTGAGATAAGGCACAGAAACCACAATTACCAATTTAATTTGGAAGAGACAAGAGAAAAAAAAAAGACCCCCCCCCCCCCTCTTTAACTGCCACAGAACGGAGTTCAGATAAGAGGGAAATGCTTGGGGAGGGGATCTCCTTATTTCAGCTGCCCACTGAGAAAAGCAGAAATAACAATAAGAACAAAGCTCATTTTGAAGTTGTCTAGGCTATTATCTCCGGGCAAACGTCCGCATTCTGCTGCCTCTGTTAGAGGACGACAGGTCTTCCTGAAACGAGGTGTCTTCCCCCCTCCCCACCCCCTCCAGGCACTATTTATTTGGCTAACTCGAGTAATGTAAATGACTTTTGGAAGCCATGCACCACTTCACTCTCCAGGGGCGACTTTGCCAGTTACAAGCTTGGCCAATATTTGGGGGGACAGTGCGGCCGGACAGCCTACGGCGGTGGCTAGGTGCAATCTAACTGCAGCCTTTCACCCCTGGCTCCAGGGGGAGGTCACACATTTTGGGGCTCCTTTCTCTTCTTTGTATTTATTCTCTATCCTTGACCGTCTAGGCAATGACTGTATCCTTCCGCGGGGCAAATAGTCCCAAATATAATTTTGTTTTGGGGAATGGAAGTAATACCTAGAACAGATACATATTTTTAATATATTTTGCCCCCTAAAGTGGAACAATATGCACTCTTAATTGCATTGACACCTAAAAAGGTTTAAAAATCTATCCATTAATATTAATTTCCCTCCGCGCTGGAGAGGTGCAAAAACTCCTTATATTTGCCTATATATACTGTACGACTGTATCACGGGGCGTAGGATTGCAAACCCCAAACCCACGTACAGGCGGTGCAGGCTCCACCGAGCTTGAGAAACGGAAGCGCCAGGCCGGTTTGACAGTCGGGGCCCTGGGCCAATGGGAAAGGTCGAGGGTTTCCAAAAATCCCGTCCGACCAATGGGAGCGCGGGATGCGGCGCGTGGGCGGGCGCTGCGGGGCTGGTTAGGTTGCGGGTCGCGCTGTGCCCGTGTGTAGTTTAGTGGCAGCAGTACAGCGAGTGCGGGCTGTGATGAGACGGAAAGTTGGACTCCTCTCGTCGCTGGGAATTTAAAGCGGCCGCAGCACCGTATGTAGCCTGTCGTCTGGCAAGCGACGGATCCAGGTCGCAACTCCGGCTCTCCCATGCCTGCTATGCTGGAAAAGGGCACAGAGGGCTCGGGGAAAAGGAGAGGCAGGAATAACGCCGCCGGCAATGGCAATAATAAAAGTTTGGCACCAAATGGGAATAGCAACAACTGTTGGGAAGAAGGGAGCTCGGGCTCTTCCAGTGATGAGGAGCATGGTAGGTCAGCTCAAGGGGGGTAGCCTCGAACGCGCCTCCTTTACCATCCTTTTCTTTTTTGCTGAGGCGTGAGTGTCTAATTGTGGTGTTTCCCCCCCTCAGGTGGTGGGGGGATGCGAGTAGGGCTCCAGTACCAGGCTGTCGTCCCTGATTACGATCCCGGTAAGGAATAATTTCTTTATGCTGTTGGTGGTATTTTTTTTTTTTTATTATTATTATACCATGATGATGATGTAAGTAATGTGGTAGCCTCAAACTATTATTCCAAGCCTGAAAAAGGTGACAGGAAACATTTTAGTTTTCATTATTGCTTTTTTTGCGTGTCCCACCTCTGTAACAAGGCATAGCCGAATAGATTGCATTTATTCGCGTTTACGCCTTGAGATTTAGATATTCGTTTAAGAGATTTAAAAAGAAATTGAATGATAAAAAAAAAAATCAACTTTTTTTTTTTTGTTCGCCCTGCTGTTCAAGGAAAGAACAGCAGCAGGAAAGAAAACGTGTTGTGCCAACGTGCCTTCAGACTTGGGGGGAAAAAATGGGCTTTTATTCCTTCTAGAAATGTATTGGAAGTTGAATAGTTAACCTAAGGAGAGGTTCGGGCGCCTCTGTAACAGGAATATGTGCCAGTGGGACGCCTTGATCTGCTCTGCCACTTCCTATTGCTTCAGGTGTGGTTTAGTTTCACATTCACCCTGATCAAGTGGGATCTGCCTGCTAGAAAGAAAGAGTAGCATCGCTGAGATCCAGGGGGACTTTTTGTTAAACGCGCTGTCACGGTAAAACCAATTCTTTACGGTGATCCTTTGGAACGCTGATCGCATAGCCCCCCCCTCCCCTCCCCAAATCCTTCTTGGATATGTTCAGGGCGAGTAGAACAAAAAAAAAAAAAAGAAAAAAATCCAAACAGTTAATAAAAGAAGTCGAGATGTTTTCCAGAGGGCGCTTTGCAAGCAGAAAGCAAGCTCATCGGGTTCAGAGAGAACATCCAGTAAATGGCAGCTTGACTTCTGTATGTGCACTGTGCGTGCTTGGACAAAAAAAAAAAAAAAGAGATACCAATTAGAATAACCCGTTCCCCTCCCCCAAAAATAACAATGTGCATTTGATATGTCTGGATGGACCCATGGATAACGTGTAAAGTATTTGTGAAAGCATCTGTGGTGATGGTGGTGTGGCTTTTTGCAAAGCTAGTGGGGTGTTATGGAAACAAATTGTGACGAAACAATGGGTATTTTTGTTTGTTCCAGAGCAAATAATATGAGATGCTTGCATTTCAGCCTTCATCCTGTGGCACATGGCAGTACATCAGTGACACTTTAGTCCAAAGCAAGTGCTTCATTTGATTGCTGGGTGTCCAGGCACTTGGAGACTTATTTTGCAACCAAACTTTCTGAATGTTCTCTTTCCTTCCAGGATGTTGAGTTGCCATTGGCAGTACTAGAACTACTCTTAATAGTAATGAAAGATTGCAACTATTAAATAACATAAAAATGTTTTGAATGGGTTGAGGATTGATTTGATCCTAAGCGTAATAGAATGTATATGAGTGCAAGTTTATGTTAAGATATCAGACATATCTTGCTTTTTGAATATTGCATATATATTTGAATATCTTGTGTCATGGTTAATTACCTTTTAGAGATTGCGCGTGTGTGTTCCCCCCCCCCCCCCCCCCCCACCTATTTGTTTCCACTTATTTCTGGTCTCTATCAGGCTCTTTCTCCATCATTTTTGTCCTCTGTTCATCTTGAATGTGGTGAGTGGGATGCAACATCTTTTCAGCAGATGGCAGCTTCATTTCCTGATTGGTCACTGAAATAGTAGCAGGTGACATGGGAATGGGATTTGCTGTACCGCCTTTTTGCAACTACATTCAAAGCGGTTTACATTGTACATACGGGTACTTATTTGTACCTGGGGCAACGGAGGGTTTAGTGACTTGCCTAGAGTTGCAAAGAGCTGCAGTAGGAATTGAACCCAGGATCAATGTCAGCTGCACTAACCACTAGGCTACTCCTCCACTCCATCTCATGTATGAAGTGATTCCCCCACATCTCTCCCTACGCTGCTCCCCGGGAACTCCGTTCACTGGGTAAATCTCTCTTATCTGCACCCTTCTCCTCCACCGCTAACTCCAGACTCTATTCCTTTTATCTTGCTGCACCATATGCCTGGAATAGACTTCCTGAGCTGTTACGTCAAGCCCCATCTGTGGCTGTCTTCAAATCTAAGCTAAAAGCCCACCTTTTTGATGCTGCTTTTAACTCCTAACCCTTATTCACTTGTTCAGAACCCTTATTTTATCATCCTCACTTTTAATATTCCCTTATCTCTTCTTTGTCCTGTTTGTCCTAATTAGATTGTAAGCTCTGTCGAGCAGGGACTGTTTTTTCATGTTCAAGTACACAGCGCTGCGTACGTCTAGTAGCACTATAGAAATGATAAGTAGTAGTAGTAGTAAGCATGCCCCTGTTTAAAATACATAACTGCACTGTTATGGAGGGAAAATCAGTTCCCTCCCTAGTTGTGCAGCTGATTTCCGATATGATCCTTCATGCATTCAAAGTTGGTAAATACAACATGTTATCCCCCAAAATAATAATGTAATGACACATTTGGAAAATCCAATTCTTACATTTTGTTTAGATTGCGTGGGATTTTTAGGTGGATGGATTTTTGGTAGATGAGGGAGGGTGCATGGTAGGTAGAGTGAAATGAGTTTTATTAGTTTAATTTTGCCTGTTATGAACCACTTCTAGTGATCATAATGAGCTATGTATCTCAAAGGCAGAGCAAAGCTTTTAACTCCTATTCACTCTCGTTCAGTACCCATATCTCTGTCCTGTTTGTCTGCCTTGATTAGATTGTAAGCTCTGTCGAACAGGGACCGTCTCTTACATGTTCAGTGTACAGCGCTGCGTACGTCTAGTAGTGCAATAGAAATAAGTAGAGATTGGAAGGCGGTAGAACGAGAGGGCATGAAATGAGATTGAAGGGGGGCAGACTCAAGAAAAATGTCAAAGTGTTTTTTCATGGAGAGGGTGGTGGTTGCTTGGAATGCCCTCCCGCGGGAGGTGGTGGAGATGAAAACTGTAACGGAATTCAAACATGCATGGGATAAACGTAAAGGAATCCTGTTCAGAAGGAAGGGATCCTTAGGAGCTCAGCCTAGAATGGTGGCAGAGCCGGTGGTTGGGAGGTGGGGATAGTGCTGGACAGACTTATACGGTCTGTGCCAGAGCTGGTGGTGGGAGGCGGGGCTGGTGGTTGGGGGGGCGGGGATAGTGCTGGGCAGACTTACACGGTCTGTGCCCTGAAAAAGACAGGTACAAATCAAGGTAATGTATACACAAAAAATGACATGTGAGTTTATCTTGTTGGGCAGACTGGGTGGACCGTGCAGGTCTTTTTCTGCCGTCATCTACTATGTTACTACGTAGTAGTAGTAGTATCATCATTTTGGGCCTGTAAGAAGACTATGTAAAAAGGTCCCTCAGCCAATGTTATAATCAAGAATCATGGATAAGGGTTTGTTGTGTCTTCTGTGGCAAAAGAAGTTGCTATTCGTGGCAGAATTTCACAGCATTTTGTCTATATTTATTTTCTATTATTGCATATGTTTTTATGCTTACAAATCTTGATCAAAGCAGTGTACAGTAAAACAAAACTGTTGAAAATGTACAAAAGGAGCACCAAAAACTGCAGGACCGATCACATCCAATCAAGAGAAGAAATGATAGGAAAAGAGTTAAGATGACAGTAATCCAGCTGCTGTAATAAAGAAGTCAAGGGGACCAACTAGTAGACTAAGAGCCAGTTGAAAAAAAAGTGGGTTTTTAGTCAAGACTTAAACTGGGAATATGATGATTCAGATCTAATTTCAGGAGGGATGTACTTATCCTTGGCTTTGTTGTCTTGGCTGTGCCATGTGGGGAATGTGTGTGAGAAAATTCCAAAAATATTGATTATTAGAAGAAGGAACACCATTAAACTATATATGTTGTGTTTTCCTTATGACTGATAACTTCTGTATGAATAAGTACATAAGTAATGCCACACTGGGAAAAGATCAAGGGTCCATCGAGCCCAGCATCCTGTCCATGACACATGCATCACCTTGCATGTGTCACATTAAACGTCATCTGCCATTTAGCCGCCCAGTCTCCCAGTCTCGTAAGGTCCTTCTGTAATTGTTCACAATCCTGTCACGAGTTAACGACTTTGAATAACTTTGTGTCATCAGCAAATTTAATTACACCTATAGAATGGCTTATGTTTGCTGTTAAATTTCCAAGGAAAGGAGATGGATCATGAGTTTCAGCGGGGTAGTATTATCACTTTGCAGTTGCGTGTACCATATCGTGATGAGTGGGCTCTTGTTTTGGGTGTGAACTCTCCCGTCAGGCATTGGTGTTGATTTTAATTTGACTTTCATTGTATGTTGCTTTGATTTATGCGCTAAAAAAAATTCAAAATTTTTAAAAATATAAATACATTTTAGACAGAAAATGGCTTTATCTGGAAATACGATGTAAAAAGTTACCTCATATCCGTGCAGAACAGATTGATTTATTGGTAGGCATTTATACAGTTACTAGATGATACAGTATTTCCTTCATTACATTCTTTTTGAGCTGTCTCACACTTTTTGTTTTTTCCTATTTTCCCATGTTTTCCTCAGGCTGTTTGTAATATCTCATAGTTCTGTTGCATTATAATTTACTGCCAGTGATTTTTGAGAGAAAACATTTCATTTCAGAAGAGGCGTAGTTGTCTCCTCTACCTTGTCTTCCTTGGTGGACAGGACCTTGGTGCTCTCCTCCACCGTTTTTTGCTGTAATGTTTTAGGCAACAACAGTCCAGCTTAAAAACTACCTACCAGATTAGTGCCATCTATGATGGTGGCCACCTCTGTAATTAATTTCAGCAAAACGGTGGGCTTTTGTCTGCCTCTTAGCAAGGAGTGGGGATGGGAGCTTGAAGCCCACCTTTCCCAGAAGTGGAACATGTAGGGGGCATGTCTACTAAGGTGCGTTTAGCGTTTCTAACGCACCTTTAAATTTAAGGAGCGTTAAACGCTAACGCACCTATACATTTCTATGGGCGCATTAGCGTTTAACGCACGTAAACCATTTTACGTGCGTTAAAAACACTTAACACGCCCATAGCACACCTTAGTAAACCTAGGCGTTAGCCAGTGTTCTGATCTACAGCTATTAAATGCAGACACAGTCCTTTTTGTTTATATCGTATCTCATTTTGAGTTTGTTCCTGATAATCTATAAAAGCAACTGAAGATTTTAAGTTGGTAATGTTTCCCTCTCCTCCAGTATAGTATCTTTTTATCACAGGTCACCAAAGTTTCAGTGATGAACTTGCTGCATATCGTAGGAATGCATTAGAGCTGTTTTTGAATTGGTCTAAGATTTAAAATTCCAATCGAAGGTGCAAACGCAAAGGAGATATTTTGCTTATTATGAGCTTGCCCTTTAAAAGAAATCTAATTTTTAACAATATCAGGGTGGTAGAAATACATATGTCTAACGGTGATTAGAAAGACAAAACTTGGTGAATCTTTCCAGCTTCTCACTGAGATTTTACACATCACATTGGTACACTAGTACTGTTTCTGCCATTGCAGGCATTTATTTTATTTTTTTGTTACATTTGTACCCTGTGCTTTCCCACTCATGGCAGGCTCAATGTGGCTTACATGGGGCAATGGAGGGTTAAGTGACTTGCCCAGAGTCACAAGGAGCTGCCTGTGCCTGAAGTGGGAATCGAACTCCATTCCTCAGGACCAAAGTCCACCACCCTAACCACTAGGCCACTCCTCCACTGTTCCTACTATTTGAGATTCTAAATGGAATGTTGCTATTCCACTAGAAATCAGCCCTTGCGGATCACCAATGTGGCCACGCAGGCTTCTGCTTCTGTGAGTCTGACGTCCTGCACGTACAGAAACAGAAGCCTACGCAGCCTTCTACATGGAATGTTGCTAGTGGAATAGCAACATTCCATGTAGAATCTCCAATAGTATCTATTTTATTTTTGTTACATTTGTACCCTGCGCTTTCCCACTCATGGCAGGCTCAATGCGACTTACATGGGGCAATGGAGGGTTAAGTGACTTGCCCAGAGTCACATGGAGCTGCCTGTGCCTGAAGTGGGAATCAAACTCAGTTCCCCAGGACCAAAGTCCACCACCCTAACCACTAGGCCACTCCTCCACTCCACTCCACTCCTTATTAGTGAGGAAAAAATGAAAATGACTTGTTCTAAGTTTTTTAAAGGTTCATAGGCCCAGGACGTGCATTGCTAAGGGGTGATCTGAGTCAAGACTGCTGGGAGGGAGGGAGCCAGAGGAATATCCAGAAGCATTTCTAGTAGTGACACCTAATGGCCACAAAGGAACAACGTTTAGAAGAAGCTCAGGGGTGATCTCTGTGTTTCACTTTCGGTCGTTCTCCTTCTTCAGACGGTGATCTGAATGAACCAAAAATAAACACTGAAGGGCTTTGGTAGGTCCCAAACCAAAACATTTTCGAGGTGAGAATAATTTAAAAAGATTTACAGAGCTAGAACTGCAAATAAAAAAAAAATGAATTCTTCTGATACATTTAAAGATGAAAGAAACAGTGAAAATTATGTGAAAATAGGTTTCATCGTTATCTGTGACCAGTACTATTGAGAGAAACATTTCAGTTTTGGGGGATACGACTACAACTGGAGAGAGTACAAGTCTTGAGAATAGCAAAGCAATACATAGTTTTAAACAGAAAAACACCAATAAAACACCCCTGGTGCAAAACACTTGAAATAAATGTTCATTGGTTAAGTACTAGAAAAACACCTTGTTCGCTAGTACTGTCTTGCACTTTTCCTGGCTTTTCTTGTATTTTCCACTCAGTTTTTTTGCCTGTTCTGTAGTGATGATTCCAAAGTAACATAAATGTATATATTTGATTCTACACAGTTAAAACAACCAACCAACCAACCTTGGGGCCTGAAAACATTGATTAAAAACACAGATTTTTTTTTTGTACCTCAAATAACTCCTAATTAGCTGGAAAATAAACACCTAAGAATAATCTAGATCCTTTTCCTGGGTGAGTCAAAGCAGCTTGATGTCATTGATACACTGAAATCTCTGATCAGTGTGTAGTCGCAGTCATGAAATAAAGTAGAATGTTAGGAATTATTAGGAAAGGAATGGAGCATAAAAACAGGATATCATAATTCCTCTCTGTAATGCTCCATGGATGGGGTGGGCACAGTTCCGGCCAACTAATTTCAAAAAAGATATAGCTGAATTAGAAAGGTAAAGAGAAGTGACCAAATTGATAAAGGGGATGGAACTTCTCCTTATGAGGAAGGGCTAAAGAGCGCTGTTGTGCTTAGAGAAGAGTAGTAGAACAGGTAGATATGACTCTCTTGTGTACTCTTTCCGGAAGTACAAGGACTGTGGGGTACACAATGAAGTTACCAAGAAGTTAAAACTGGAGAAAATATTTCTTCACTTAATGTAATTAAGCTCTGGAATTTGTTTCCAGATAATATGGTAAAAGCAGTTAGCATAGCAGGGTTTAAAAAAAAGGTTTCCCAAGTTTTAGGAAGGAAAGTCCATTATTAAGGTGGAATTGGGGAAAATCCACTGCTTATTAACCACATAGATTCTGTTTACTCTTTTGGGATCCTGCCAAGTACTTGTGACCTGGATTGGCCACTGTTAGAAACAGGACAGTAGACCTTGATGGACTGTCAGTCTATCCCAGTACTGCAATGCTTATGTACTTAACGTATATTCTGTTTTTTTTAGGCTCTCTGATTATGTAGCCCACATTAATTGGTGTAACACAGTTTCAGGCAGTGTTTGAAAAAGCAGTGTGTGCCACCTAATTCCTATCACCCACCTGCCCTCTCTCCTGTTTTACTTGAACAGATTTAGGGCTCCTTTTACAAAGCTGCGTTACCGATTAGCGACACACCGAGTGCTAACAAGTCCATCCTATTCCCATGGGCTTCTTTGCATTCAGCACACCCTAATCAGTAGTGCTCAATACACTACTTTGTAAAAGGAGCCCTTGGCTTCTTGCAGACTTGCCCAATAATAGTGTCTGGTAAAAGTCTTCACACCTCTGTATGTTTTACACATTCTACTATCTAAAAATATAATTCAAAATTAATTAAAAACAGGAGTTACTGATCCACACAACATTCTGTACACTCTCAAGTGAAAGTGTAATTATAGAAATATTCCATTGTAATTAAATAAAGAAATCAAAAGCTTTTTTACTTAAGCCTTCACACCCCTTGAGACACTGCTGGATGGAAGCCCCTTTGCAACAGTAAGAGCTATGAGTCATGTAGGATAAGTGTAAGTCAACTTTGCACGGCAAGGTGCTACAGTTTTGCCCTTTCTTCTTGATCAAGGATTGTTGGTGGACTGTAGTCCTCAACTGTAGCAGCAGATTTTCTATTGGAGTCAGGTCTTGGCTTTGACTGGACTACTTTGAAGACATCCAGTTTCTTCTCACTGACACATCCTCTTGTTGCTTTTGATTTGTGCTAAGGATTATTGCTCTACTGAAATGTGAATCTTCGCCCCAGGTCTGTGGCAGACTGGGACAGGTTTTCCTTCAGGATCTGCCTCTGCTTTGCACTATTCATCTTTTCCTTCTTGTCCCCACTACTGCTACAGAGCACCCTCACAACATAATACTGCCACCCACACCATACGTCCCTGTAGAGATGTGAAGCATATAACAAAACACAGCATACAGTGGTGGAAATAAGTATTTGATCCCTTGCTGATTTTGTAAGTTTGCCCACTGATAAAGACATGAGCAGCCCATAATTGAAGGGTAGGTTATTGGTAACAGTGAGAGATAGCACATCACAAATTAAATCCGGAAAATCAAATTGTGGAAAGTATATGAATTTATTTGCATTCTGCAGAGGGAAATAAGTATTTGATCCCCCACCAACCAGTAAGAGATCTGGCCCCTACAGACCAGGTAGATGCTCCAAATCAACTCGTTACCTGCATGACAGACAGCTGTCGGCAATGGTCACCTGTATGAAAGACACCTGTCCACAGACTCAGTGAATCAGTCAGACTCTAACCTCTACAAAATGGCCAAGAGCAAGGAGCTGTCTAAGGATGTCAGGGACAAGATCATACACCTGCACAAGGCTGGAATGGGCTACAAAACCATCAGTAAGACGCTGGGCGAGAAGGAGACAACTGTTGGTGCCATAGTAAGAAAATGGAAGAAGTACAAAATGACTGTCAATCGACAAAGATCTGGGGCTCCACGCAAAATCTCACCTCGTGGGGTATCCTTGATCATGAGGAAGGTTAGAAATCAGCCTACAACTACAAGGGGGGAACTTGTCAATGATCTCAAGGCAGCTGGGACCACTGTCACCACGAAAACCATTGGTAACACATTACGACATAACGGATTGCAATCCTGCAGTGCCCGCAAGGTCCCCCTGCTCCGGAAGGCACATGTGACGGCCCGTCTGAAGTTTGCCAGTGAACACCTGGATGATGCCGAGAGTGATTGGGAGAAGGTGCTGTGGTCAGATGAGACAAAAATTGAGCTCTTTGGCATGAACTCAACTCGCCGTGTTTGGAGGAAGAGAAATTCTGCCTATGACCCAAAGAACACCGTCCCCACTGTCAAGCATGGAGGTGGAAATGTTATGTTTTGGGGGTGTTTCTCTGCTAAGGGCACAGGACTACTTCACCGCATCAATGGGAGAATGGATGGGGCCATGTACCGTACAATTCTGAGTGACAACCTCCTTCCCTCCGCCAGGGCCTTAAAAATGGGTCGTGGCTGGGTCTTCCAGCACGACAATGACCCAAAACATACAGCCAAGGCAACAAAGGAGTGGCTCAGGAAGAAGCACATTAGGGTCATGGAGTGGCCTAGCCAGTCACCAGACCTTAATCTCATTGAAAACTTATGGAGGGAGCTGAAGCTGCGAGTTGCCAAGCGACAGCCCAGAACTCTTAATGATTTAGAGATGATCTGCAAAGAGGAGTGGACCAAAATTCCTCCTGACATGTGTGCAAACCTCATCATCAACTACAGAAGACGTCTGACCGCTGTGCTTGCCACCAAGTATTAGGTCTTGTTTGCCAGAGGGATTAAATACTTATTTCCCTCTGCAGAATGCAAATAAATTCATATACTTTCCACAATGTGATTTTCCGGATTTAATTTGTGATGTGCTATCTCTCACTGTTACCAATAACCTACCCTTCAATTATGGGCTGCTCATGTCTTTGTCAGTGGGCAAACTTACAAAATCAGCAAGGGATCAAATACTTATTTCCACCACTGTATCACCTTCCTAGCACAGTGCCAGGTACAGATTTGAGATTTTAATGCTCATAGGCAGAACCAAAGAGCAGAGATCGTAGATCATAGCCCTGAAGTTAGTGGAAGGGGTTTGTAATTTTTTTTTTTAATTTTATTTTAAAAACTTAAGTGGTTTACAAAAGAACATACATAATCATATTATATAGAACCTAACATACAAATAAACACTTTTTTTTTCATGTTGTATCAGAGGGCTATAACATTCCAAAAACTCAATAAAATGCAGCCACAAACAACTGTGTTTTGAGAAGTTTCTTGCATTTCATCATATTACTGCAAAGCCGCAAGTGTCCCGTAAGAGCGTTCCACAGTTGCGTACCAGCAACAGTAAAGGAAGAAATTCCAGTTTCCACATAGCGTGTTTGCATCACTGGATCTAAGGGCAGCCGCATCGCGTTTTCTGATCTTAAATGCTTTTTTTGGACGGTGCACTTTGAAGACATGTTTAAAGTAAAAAGGGGTAACGGCATAAATAGTTTGATGAACCTAAACCAACACTTTTTGTTGAATACGCTGAATAATTGGTAGCAAATGCAAATTCCTAAGATCTGGTAATATGTGTGAAAATTTTGATAACACCAACAAAAACTCATGCTGAGGCATTCTGTACCACTTGCACTGCCCTGAGTCATGGGGATGATAAACCAAGGTACAGGGTGTTGCAATAATCCAACTGAGACAAAATCAAACTTTGTACAACAGTTCTGAAGTCATACGCAGATAATATAGATCTTAATGTATGCAAGAGGTGTAGTTGAGAGAAAAAAAAAACCCCAACAATTTGTCGAACAGTCAACATTTTCTCCACTGTTAGCCAAAGACTTTGTTAGTTCTTTTAAAGTAATCTTAGGTCTCGAAGTAAAGTTCCTCAGTAGTTTCCGTAACCCAAGACTGACGCTGAAGGGATGTTTTGAATGATGCAGTCATGGTGGTACCGTATCTTCCCATTTTACAGTGATGGACCCGACAGTGCTTCAAGGGATATTCAATCATATTGAATGGGATTTTTTTTTTGTGCGTGTGTGTGTGTGTAGCCTTCCCCTAAACTCTGCTTTATCCTGAAGTTCTTTCAGCAGCAGCTCTGCGGTTGGCATGTTTAGACCTTTACTTCAAATTTTAATTTATATAACAGAAACGGCTTGATTACTTCATTCAGGAGCAATTGAAATGGCTCAGCTACTGTGAGTGGATGAAAGGGGGCGCTCTAACTTATTTATGTGTCTCATTTTAAGGCATTTTTTTTTGCAAATGCAGGCTTACTTGGGATTGCTATGACAAAGGGCGTGAAGATCTGTGCAGTCAGGACTTTGTTTCACTAATCCATTATAGTAATATTCAGAAAGACTAAAGCGTCTTTACTAAGTTGTGGTAAAAAGGGCCCTGCGGTAGCACTGAGGCCTCTTTTTACCACAGCAGGTAAAAAAGAAGAAAAATGAAATGGCCGTGCATTAAGTGTGTACTTGCTGTGTGGCCATTTTTGGGGGAGCCCATACTACCATCCGTTGAGGTGGCGGTAAGGGCTCCCATGTTAACCCAGCGGTAACCCCGTGTGGTATAAATGAACAAAATTTCCGGTCTTACTAGAAATGCCACACACTGGGGGGGGGGGGGGGGGGTGGAAGTACCGCCGATGGCTGCGTTAGGCCGGCGGTAGTTCCCATTTGCTGCGTGGCAACCCTTTAGTAAATGACCCCTAAGAAACCAAACACGTACTTTTAAAATCATTTAGAACTGTATCTTTTAGACAGAGGAATGTGAAAAATATACAGGGATGTGAAGACTTTTGCAAGACACTAAATCTAAGGTCGCAGTGTTCCTCAAATGCTTATTTGTCTGTGTTGACTAGATTGTAAGCGTCACTTAGCAGGGATTGTCTTATATGTGAATCTGTACAGCTCTGTGTACACCGTGTAGCTCCATAGAAATGTTAATGGCAGTACTTCTCTGTAATATTGGTGCTGTGCTTGTGAACTAGCCACATTATTCCAGCCTCAATGTTTTGCTGTAAAGGAAAATGTTGCTTTGAAATCAGAGTGACATTCTGACAGAAGCACTTCTGTGAACAGCACTTGTCAATTGTGTTTTGTGGCATAATCACACGTGAGTGGTGCTTACACGTGTCCATGAATAGGACCAAGAGACAAATGTTTGCTTTGTGTTACTGCCATTGTCAGACTGTCTCGGTACCTGAAGTTTGGTTTTCATACAACAGCTCTCTCTCCTTGAAGGAAGGAGGGAGAGAGAAGAGGTGGTCTAGGAGTCTTCCTGAGTCAAAAATGAAAAATAAAGGGGGGGGGGGGGGGGGGGGGGAACAAAAACAATCGCTCCTCTGGTGGGTGTGTTGCTGTGTCTGATGGACATAGTAACATAGTAGATGACGGCAGAAAAAGACCACGGTCCATCCAGTGTGCCCAAGAAGATAAAGTCATATGTGCTACTTTTTGTGTATACCTTACCTTGATTTGTACCTGTCCTTTTCAGGGCACAGACCGTACAAGTCTGCCCCGCCTCCCACCACTGGCTCTGGCTCAGATCGTATAAGTCTGCCCAGCACTATCCCCATCTCCCAACCATATTGTAGGAGAGAACATTACAGGCAAATGAAAGTGATATGTAACCCTACTGGCAGGAGGAAAATAGCATAAGAAAAATATAGTACATAATGGTGCTCATTTTCAAAGCACATAGACTTAAAAAGTTACATTGGTTATTAGTAACTTTGTAAGTCAGTGTGCTTTGAAAATGAGCCTCTTCAAATCTCTTAAGCAAGGTTTGTGATAAACATAATTCATTTACCCCCCCCCCCCCCCCCCTAAGTTTGCCGACATTAAATTCTCAGTTTGCTCCTGTAGTACTTGCTTGCTGGGCCAAATCCTGCTATAAATTTATCGGTGTGTGACCCCATTTGGTATAAAGAATTACCAGTTCAAAAGCTTTTAAAAAAATTTGACCCCCAGTAACATCTCTTGGAATCCCTCTTCTTGAGGGAAGTCTGTTGTGTGACTGGCTAAATTAGCACAAGCAGTTCTCTTTAAGGACAAACTAGCAAGTTGTGGAGATTGTTGTAGGAGGCCTGTTTATTACTAGACTGTTTGTTTAGTATATTTACGGGACAGTTGGTGCTCTGGTTTAGGTGCCTCAGTGCCATGCACTTAGCACCAATTCTTGTCGCTGTTATAGAATAAGAGCATATTTTGGCATTTCCGTGCCCATGTTTAGGCGTTCCCTCTTCCACTGTGTCAATGGCAGAGGTAAGCTGGTGCACCTACGTGTGCCAAGTGATGCGTTTGATATATAACATTCTATATGTGTGAATCCAGGAGACGCCTACGTGTACGCTGCCCTTCCAGTTAGGTGCTTTGGCTCTTAGGCGTTAACCTTTTATAGCATTCCTTCTCAACCCAGTCCTTGAGGCATACTTAGTCCCAGCAGGTTTTTATTTGTTGTATTTGTATCCCACATTTTCCCACCTATTTGCAGGCTCAATGTGGCTTACAATATTCCGTTATGGCATTCGCCATTCTGGAGTAAAAGATACATTAGTGTTGCATAACAATATAGAATTAAGCAAACAGGAATAACGAGAAAATGTTCGGCGTATAGTTGAAGTGGTGTTGTGTTGTAATTAAATTATTGCTCGTTGTGGTATGCCTTGTTGAATAGATAGGTCTTCAGAGATTTACAGAAATTGATTAGCTCGTAATTTGTTTTTAAGTTGAGTGGTAATGCATTTTAGGATGTCCACAATGAATATGCACGAGATTGATTTGGTATGCAAATCTTGCTCATGCATGTTCATTGTGAATATCCTGAAAATGAAAATCTGATGAGACTTAAGGGGTCCTTTTGACTAAGGTGCGCTGAAAAATGGCCTGCGCTGGTGTGGATGTGTGTATTGGACAGGCGCAGGTGCATTTTTCAGTGCACTGCCTCACGGAATAGGTACCTGTTAAATGATTGGTGCCTTTGAGGCACGTACCTCTAGGTGCCCTAGTTTTAGCTACTATAAAACTGTAGCTCTGTAGGCAAGTCTACTCCTTTTTGGTGTGGGAAAAAAATACACTGGTATCTGGGCTACTGTTGAGGAACAAATGCCGGGGCCTATTGCAGTGCTCTGTATTATTATTATTATTATTATTTATTGCATTTGTATCCCACATTTTCCCACCTTTTTGCGGGCTCAAAGTGGCTTACAATACATTATGAATAATGGAAATTACATTTTGTTCCAATTCGGTTATGGATTACATTGTGAAGAGTTTTATACAAAACAAATCAAATAAAGTATCGTTAAGGAATATATCAATGGAAAAGAATATAGAAACATTGACAGGAAAACAACGAAAAACTAGAGATTCTGAGGACAATATATAGCATATGTACAGCAGAGGAAACGCGAGTCCTGGAGCTGAAAGAGAAGTGCAGCTCTGGGCTATGGGTGCTTCTTCTTCAGGCTAAGTTGCTTTCTCAGCTTAGAGTATAAAAGCCGTATATATTAGATAAACCATTAAACGAACATTCTAAATCTGCTGCACTTTCTTTCATCTGGAAAACAAAATGAAGTAAAGCTAAAGATGGATGAATTCTGTACATAAAGGACTAGTCCTTTTTAAGCAAGTTGAAATAGTTAGACAACTCTCTCTCCCATCTCCCCTCGCTCTGTCCCAGCCCAGTGTTCTGGAACACAGTTCTTCTTCTCATACAAGCAATATTCCAGTGTCACTGCTGATATAATTAGGGTTGTGTGGAGGGTTTTTTTTGTTGTTTTTGTTTGTGGTCATACCAGACTGACGTTTTAGAATTTCTCTTTCTCCTTATTGCAGCTGTAGTGGTAGGTGAAACCCCTTTTCGGCCCTGACCTACTACAGGTTTCATGATAACATTACCAGTGAATATAATTTATGTGTAAGAAGAGTAGTCTTGTGGTTTGATTATTGCAATATGGCTTAGAAGTTCTTGGACTTCAGTTTGACTCCTACTGGTACCGACTTCTCTGGTATCTTGCCTTCAGCAGCAGACAACCAATTTTGGTTAAAATGGATAAAGTAGTTTAAAATCAAAACAAAAAGTGTTAAATCGTTGATTTTGCAAGCTAGATTAAAAATGTATAACGCTTATCCTATGTTGTTTAGCTCTCTACAAGAACCTTCCTCAGGAAGAAGACTATTTATTTATTTGGATTTTGCTCACGCCTTTTTCAGTAGTAGCTTTGGGTGAGTTACATTCAGGTACACTGGGTATTTCCCTGGTCCCTGGAGGGCTCACAATCTAGCTTTGTACTTGAGGCAATGGAGGGTTTAGGGCCCCTTTTACCAAGCTGCGGCAAAAGGGGACCGGCGCTGGTGTCGGCATGTGTTTTTTCGCAGGTGCCGAGACTCCCTTTTACTGCCACCCATTGAGGGCTCCCGTGTTAACCCAGTGGTAACCAATTATGGCTGGGTACACTCCGACGCTACAAAAATAACTTAGCTGCTTAGTAAAAGGAGCCCAAGGAGCAGCAGTGGGAAATGAACCCGGCCACTTCTGGCTGTCGAGACCCTGTTCTAGCCGCTAGGCCACTCCTCCACTCTTGTAGCCCCAGGGCTTTATCTTTCTCTGGTAAATAGTGTTGAGTGGTTATTCTGAAAGGTGGCTACTGCTCCCAAACATACAGTGAAACTGTTCCAAATGCGACATTTTGAAGTGTGCAGTCTCTTTTCTGGTGTTGGGCCTACTATGTACTGTTAGTAGGGCTGTAGGTAACAATGCAGACCCTGTATTGTTGCTTGCTCTTGTCTATGTATGTTCAGTGTTGAATTGAAATCAATGGTTACTACCATTGCTTATTACATTTTCGACCAACAGGACTGCCAATACCACTGCATAGCCTGGCCTCAGTGTTCTTAATAGCGGGAAAGATAACAGTGGCTTCGCACTGGAAAGGACAATCAGCACCCCCAACGATTCAGGTTATCCATAAAATGGACTATATTTACCAAATGTCGAAGCTCACAGCGATCAAGAATGGACCCCTGGTCCGGTTTACTAAGATTTGGGACAAATATAAAAGTTGGAGAATACAAGCAGGAATTGACCTAGATGCTCCACATTTGGTGGTGCCAGCGAACTGAACAAAAAACAAACAAAACATTATGGCTATTTAGGTACTGGCCTTGGCAAGTACAAACACTAGAGAGTTAATATGCCTATGAGAACTATTAGAGATGTGGGGGGAGAAGGAAGGGGGACTGGGGGGAAGGGAGAGGGGGGAACAATGGGATTTTCATATGTAAGCCATGACAAACACGTATGTTCAATTTATATCAAAAATAAAGTTTTCAAAAAAAAAAAAAAAAAAGAAATCAATGGTTACTAATTAGTACAGAGGGTACACTTTTCATCGGCTGCAAGAGCCAGTTTTTGCCACAAATAAATCAGCTGTTCTCCAGCTGCTCTTAAAAGAGCTGTTTTGAGGGTCAGTGGTGGTTTTGTACGTTGGCCAAGAGAGAGGCTTAAGGAAGCTGCCTGTGATTAGCTTTTATTGAGCTTTGAAATCTTGCCTTTGTGACCAAGGTGCACACTGCCCATTGTACAGCTTACGGTTTGTGCTTGCCCTGCCACTTCTGGCTGCGTCTTTTTTTTTAACTGGACATTACACTAGATTTCAGGAAGAATACTTCAGATCTGAAGAGGAAGTTTACTTTCTTCTGTATCACACTTCCATTGACATCTGCCTCTTTGTACGATTCTGTTGCCTGTAGCTGGCATAAGAAAATCCAGGGGAAGGAGTTCGACTTTGCATTTTTTTGCCAAGAACAAGTGATTTGTTTCTCAAACTTCTTTACTGCTATTTTTTTTTTATTAACTAGCATTTTTTTAAGGTCTCTTGGTGGAGTAGAGGTGAGCCAGCTTTTGCATCGCTGTAGTGTTGCACAAAGATTTGATTGCAGGAAGCTCTGTAAAATGGAGACCTTAGCAGGGAAGCAGTGTGTGAGATTTCAGATGAAGACGTACAGCTCCTTGGTTTGCTCCTTTATTTAGACTTAAAAACTTCCGATGCTTCAGACCTTGAACACTTTTTTCCAACAAACCTGCTTCTTCAGTTACTCGCTGAAAGTCAGTCTTCCTGGTTATTTCAGATAGTGAAAATTCAGAACTGTTCTTTTTTTTTTTTGTGTGTGTGTTATGTTGTTGTGAGTGTATGGTTGGAGGAGGTGAATGGGGTGTGGTGACTAGTGAAAATGATTTGTGTTAGAGCTGTGTGCCAAGATTATTGTGCATCATTGCTTGGGGTGAGGCAGGAGTTTGAAGAGGCTCCTTCAGAACACCTCAGTCCTGATCTACCCTGTTTGGGCTGAAGCAAGCAGTCCCACTGGATCAAGGGAGCACAAATGGGTCTGCTGTTCATGTAAAGTGAAAAAAAAAGACATTTGAATATTAAGTGTAGGAATACAGAATTATTTATTTGCATTTCTATTGCACCAAATTCCTGCTGCACTCAGAAAGGCACAACTATAAAAGCAGCAGCAACATATGGGAAATTAAAAGAAAAAAATCCCCCTAATCGCAGTTCCCAAGGATCAGCATAGTACTGTGGAGTGGCAGTTATGAGTAACAGTCTGGAAACCCCCTCTCCTCAGACTTACCTGTTTACATTTGAACCCAGATCTCTAAATGGAGGATGGATTCGGCATAATGTACTGGAATTTCTGTTATGCAGAATTCTGGTTTAGGTAACAAGCATGTGCTGTTTACTTGTAAGAGAAAGTAGACTCTCTGATCAGGGGGAGAAAGATCTCTTATCTGAGAGCTGCTTTTTGCGATTGTGGGCCATTTTTATATTTCTCTAAGAAAATAGTTAAACTGAGAACAGTTGTGAGCTCTGACATGTCTTTGGCATAAAGAAGCACTTGTTGGGTTAGCAATTTTAAAATTTGATGTTGGTTTATAGCCATAAATGTAGCAAGAGAGATCTGCAAATGGAAGCAGCAGTATTGTCCAGTCCTGCTGATTTCACTTCCTCTTGTGCAGTTTGAATCACACTTGCTTCAATTTGCATAATTGTGCTGCTGCTCTAGAGCTTCAGAGCATCAGCTTTCACTGCAGGACGGCACTGGGGATGGGCACCCAGAAAGTTTGCGTTTATGCGTTTTTCTTTTTTGTGTGTTAATGAATGTTGTTAAGAGCGTGCACTGTGCACACGTACCCCCGAATTAAGTAAAAAGTGCTAAAAACTTGTGTGTGCAATTTAGTTGAATAACAAGCTAATTAGTGTGACAATTGGCTGTTTAACAAGCAGTTAGTGGCATGAATTAGAATTAAAATGTACGTGCGTAAATTTAGTCAAAAAAGGGGGTGCGGACATGAGAGAGCCTTGATCAGGGGCGTTCCTTTCAGTTAGGCACGTACTTATAGAATAAGGTGGGATCCACGCGTATTAGGTGTGAGCATTTGCACCACGTTTCCGTTTGTGGAAATGTGGTGCAAACGCTCGGTTTGTAGAATAGCGCTGAATGGTGTTTTTTTTTTTTTTTTTTTTTTACACCATATATAGAATTTAGTCCATAATGCATACTCTGCATAAAGAGTGCGTGCTGTTTGCACATATTGGACTAGATTCTATAAGTGGCGCAAAAAAAAATCATTGTTGAAAAATTTAAGCGCCGAGCGCTATTCTGTAAAGGATCTGCGCGCTTTATAGAATAATGCTTAAACAGTGCCCCTGTCCATGCCCCTTGAAATTAAACACTATAGGAGTTCGGTGCATAGCATTATAGAATACAGTGTGTACGTAACTCCCAACTAATGCCATTAATGCCCATTATTGGCACTGATTGGCTCTAATCAGTTAAGTTGCACACACAAATCAGCTACGTTAGCTGATTTGCTTGCGCAACCTTAGTTGGCATATATATGTGGGGGGTTGTGCACTATTTCCCCAAGAGATGTGCGTACACAAACAATTGCACACAAGTGTGTACTCTTTAAGGAGAGTGCACACATCTCTCAAATTCTATAAATGGCACCTAACATTAGGTGCGCAAATGTGTGCCCAGTTCTAGAATAGGGCCAATTACACATCCGCAAACGAACCTTTTCCGGAGATGGGAAGGCGATAGAACTAGAGGGCATGAAATGAGATTGAAGGGGGGCAGACTCAAGAAAAATGTCAGGAAGTATTTTTTCACAGAGAGAGTGGTGGATACTTGGAATGTCCTCCCGTGGGAGGTGGTGGAGATGAAAACGGTAACGGAGTTCAAACATGGATGGGATAAACATAGAGGAATCCTGTTCAGAAGGAATGGATCCTCAGAATCTTAGCGGAGATTGGGTGGCAGGGCTGGTGGTTGGGAGGCGGGGGGTAGTGCTGGGCAGACTTCTACGGTCTGTGCCCTGAAAATGACAGATACAAATCAAGGTAAGGTATACACAGAAAGTAGCACAAATGAGTTTATCTTGTTGGGCAGATTGGATGGACCGTGCAGGTCTTTTTCTGCCGTAATCTACTATGTTACTGTGTTACATGCAACATGTGCTAAATTTTTATTTTATTTATTTTAGTTACATTTGTACCCTGCGCTTTCCCACTCATGGCAGGCTCAATGCGGCTTACATATACGTGTACTTATTTGTACCTGGGGCAATGGAGGGTTAAGTGACTTGCCCACAGTCACAAGGAGCTGACACGGTTCTTTTGCCAAGCTGTGGGAAAAAGGGCCATGTGCTAGTCGTGGGGGCTGTTTTTTCCTGTTCGCCAGGGCCCGTTTTACCGCATTGGGTAAAAAAAAAAAAGCCCCTAGCATCCACGGTCATGCGGTGAGAGAACTCTTACCGCATGGCCATTAGGGAGGGAGCTCTTACCGCCACCCATTGAGGTGGTGATAAGGGCTTCTGTGCTAACCCGGCGGTAACCGGGCAGCGTGCAGTGATGCCCGCCGCGCAAGCCACGCCTGGAGGTTTTCTTTTTCCTCCGGCGGCCATGTTGGGCCAGTGGTAGTCCTGGAAGAGAGCGTGGTAAGCCCGCGTTGGGTTCACCACCAGTCTGAAAAAGGGCCCCTTAAATTGGCCTTTTCGAGCACTAATTAGCAGATGTGCATGTTACTGACTTACACCCCTATTTTGTAAACTTGGCGCCTAATTTTTGTCTTGTGCAATTCCCAAGGGGGTGTGGCCAAGGGAGGGGCATGATCAGGTCATAGACATTCTTAGGATTTAGGCACTGGGATGATACGCGCTAAACACAAATTCTAAAAAGGCAATTCTGCCCAAAACGAATACTAACATTTTCGTGCCTGCCCAAATCTGGTGGAAACGCTTGCGCCTAACCACTGTCAGTCAGTTGCGGAAATGGAAGACCATTTCCGCAACTGACTGACAGTGGTTAGGCGCGAGCGTTTCCACCAGATTTGGGCAGGCACGAAAATGTTAGTATTCGTTTTGGGCAGAATTGCCTTTTTAGAATTTGTGTTTAGCGCATATCATCCCGGTGCCTAACTTTTTGGGCACCATTTACTAAATCTACCCCTAGGTGTGAACATTGCTCACTTTTATTCATGGACAACATTAATTTCAAATGACAACCTGTTTTTGTATGGCTTGACACACAAAATTTCTTCTTTTAGAAAGGTGGCAAAACGCTGGAATTTTCATAAAACATAAAGAAATACTATGCCAGGACAGACCAGTGGTCCATCAGTCCAGTATCCTTGCTGACAGTGAACAGTCTGGATCATTTGGAAGTACCCTACAGATGCAAACAGGAAAATATTTGTTTTCCATAAAACTGGCTTCCAGAAGTAAGCGGGGGAGACACCCAGGTCCATCTGGCTGTATTTATTTAATGGCCTGCCCTCCAGAAACTTGTTGAAAGCATTTATAAACTGAGCTGTACTGCTAGCCTTGATCAAATTCTCTGGCAGCAAATTCTGTAGCTTAATTTTGCTTAACTTAAACAAACTTAACAAAGTGTTTTGTTTTTTTTTAAATCGTCTTCTAGTTATTTTGGTGGAGCATCCCCCAGTCCTAATATTATTTGAGAGAGTTAAACAAATCATTTCCTATTTAACACTGCTTTGGGTGAATCCCTGTTAGGAACTGGGGAAATGGGCATATAAATGTTTTTTAAAATAAATACAAGAGGTGGTGTGAGAGGACTTCCATTGGTGAGTATTTTACCTGTTGAAAAATTGCTTTTAAACTTGGAAACAGGTAGACTTAGAGTTAAATAGGTAATATCAGTGTCCTTATTTTAAATTACTCTGCTTATTTAGCAAAGGCAGTTTAAGGAATAGTTTTATTTTAGCATGTCAAGTCTCACTTACACTTTTGCGCAGGCTAGTATTTTAAAGTACTGTTTTAAAGTTTACCATAGCATCAGTGTAGAGCACAGATAAGGGTCCAAGAAGACCTCTGTTTAGGATTTAATTCTCTCCCACCCATCCCTGGCCTGATCTTTCATTTATAGGCCTTTCAACCAGTTAGGAGGCTAGAAGGTTTAATTAGGATATATCTGTCAGCCAGTAATTAACTCTTAGAAATACCAGTCTATTTAGGTCTGTAGAGACAAACCTGCAACCCCCCTCTCCCTCCCAAAGACCTAAATATTAGTATAGTGTAGAATATAACTAAATCGTAGAGGACTTCATTTTATATACTCCTATTCCATTATAATTAAACAAATCACCACTTCTAAGATGCAGGCACCAGTCTAGCACCAAGATGGAGGTTATCTAGTCTTTTCCACTGTGTCACATGTTTCATTATCTCCCAGTTGGTGAGAGGTCATATATGTGTATTTGGTTCACAGAGCTCCTAGCACTCGGGGAACGGGTCATAAGAACTTAGGAATACCATACTGGGTCAGACCAATTGTTCATCTAACCCAGTATCCTACTTACACCAGTAGCCAATTCAGGTTACAGGTACCTGGCAGAAACTCAATTAGTAGCAACATTTCATGCTACCAATCCCGGTCAAGCAGTGGCTTCCCTCATGTCCATCTCAATAACAGACTATAGACTTTTCCTTCAGGAACTAGACTATAGACTTTTCCTTCAGGAACTAGACCAAACCTTTTTTTTAAATGCAGATATGCTATCTGCTGTTACCACACCCTCCGGCATCAAGTTCCAGAGCTTAACTATTCTTTGAGTGAATAAAATATTTCCAACTATTTGTTGTTTCTTTGTAATTTTATTGAGTGTCCCCTGGTCTTTGTACTTTTGAATCCATGGAAACTAGCTTAGTAGACCTGGAAGAGCTGAGGCAACATCTGTGCTTGCCACAGAGGAGAAAGATCACCTGAAGCGAGAGCATCACATTAGAGAGGCAGAAAGTGATCCTGTAGGTAGTACCTGCTCTCCAGGGGATGTAATATCCTCTCGCACTAAGGATGTGACTCCAGGGACTTCTGCCCAGGAGGGAAGGATTAGGATGGCTGTTTTAGCTGGAGATTTGATCATAAGGCATGTAAATAACTGGGTGGCTGGTGAACATGAGGATCACTTGGTTACTTGCATGCCTGGTGCGAAGGTGGTGGAGCTCATGCATCACCTAGATAAGATTTTAGATGGTGCTGGGGAGGAGCCTGCTGTCTTGGTACATGTGGGCACCAGTGACATAGGAAAATGTGGGAGGGAGGTTCTGGAAGCCAAATTTTAGGCTGTTAAATAGAAAGGTAAAATCCAGAACCTCCAGGATAGCATTTTCAGAAGTGTTCCCTGTGCAGGACCCAAGAGATAGAGTTCTGGAGTCTCAATGCGAGGATGAGATGATGGCGTAGGGAGGAGAGTTTTAGATTTGTTTGGAACTGAGCAACATTCTGGGGAAGGGGGAGCCTATTTCTGATGGATGGGCTCCAGGCATCATCATTTAAAAAGGAGATAATAGAGCACCTTTTAAACTAGAAACTGGGGAAAGCTGACAGTTGCTCCGAGCATGGTTCAGAACAAAGTATCTTTTGAAGGATATCAGCATAACAGGGAAGATAGGGCATCCCAATAGTGAGGTTCCTCTAAAGGCCATAGTAGACCAGATGCCTTTTTAATAAAGAGCAGATAGACTTGATTGATTTGCAAATTATCGCTGTCAACTGCTGAGCGGCCCTGCTGTTGCATGGGTGCGTGGATTTGGTGCCCTGAGGCCTCCTTTTACCACAGCAGGTAAAAGGCTTTTGTTTTTTTTTTTAAGGAAATGGATGTGCGGTAAGTGAACCATAGTAACATAGTAGATGACGGCAGAAAAAGACCTGCACGGTCCATCCAGTCTGCCCAACAAGATAACTCATATGTGCTAATTTTTGTGTATACCCTACTTTGATTTGTACCTGTGTTCTTCAGGACACAGACCGTATAAGTCTGCCCAGCACTATCCCTGTCCCCCAACCTCCAGCCCCACCTCCCGATCTTGACTTGCCAGGTGGCCATTTCCTGGCGGAGTCCTTACCTCCACCTATTTAGGGTAAGCCCCAGCGCTAAAAAAATAAAAGTACTTTTTTCAGCGCTGGAAATGGCGCGTGTTGAGGGCAGGCATTACCGCCGGTCTCCCATATTAGTGCTGGATTGGCATGCAGCAAAGTGGCAGTATGGGTATTGCCATTTTGTAAAAGGGGCCCTAAATGAAAAGGTAGATGTAATATTCATCTCTGAGACTTGGTAGAAAGAAGGTAAGCAATGGGACACACTCGTATCAGGATACAAGTTATTTCACAGTAATGTAATGTGTTTCTTGTACACTCCAACTCCCACTTATCAGTAGTTCAAAGTGGTTAACAAAAACAAAACTAACCTAAAGAGAAAACACAAATTAAGACACAAATTTTTAAACAAAAAGATTTTTAGATTCTTACGAAACAAAAAAGTAACTGAAAGAACTTCGAAGTTCAATGGGCAGTGAAAGGCAGAAATGAGGGGCCTGAAAATAAAATCAGTTTGAATCTAATACCTGAAACTGAGGTCAATATCAGATGGAAAGGATCTCTATTGCCCGAGACTCCGTGAAAATGAGGAAATGAAACTAAGTTAAGAATCTATTCAGGAGGTGACCCATCAGACATCTTAAAAATTAATCAGGGTAGCTTAATCAAGACCCTAGAATGAATTGGAAGCGAATGTAAAGATGCAAGTGCAGCAGTTGAACTATCAAATTGTTTTAAGACCCAAAATAGGTTTAGTAGCCATGTTCAGTAATAATTGTAATCTCAGACACAATTTCACCGTTAAGAGATGAATAAAGAGCATTATAGTAGTCTGAATGACTTAAAATACATGATTGTACAAGAAACATGAGGTCTGTCAAAGTAACGCCTAATGTGATACAGCTGACGAAGCTTAAAAAATATAAGTTGCAATCAGTGATTTACCTGTAACTCCAAAGAAAGAGAGGAGTCTAATGTGACACCAAGAATCTTAGCAGATAAATCAACTTTAAGAGAGAAATCATCAGACACTGGAAGGGATTCAGGAAGAACAGTTCCCTTACGCCTAACCAAAGTAACTCGTTTTTTCAGTCGTTAGCTTAAAACCATGAATAGAACTGTAATATGGTAATACAATTAGTCACTTGGGGCCTTGTTTACTAAGCAGCATGCGTTAAACATAGTAACATAGTAGATGACGACAGATAAAGACCTGTACGGTCCATCCAGTCTGCCCAACAAGATAAACTCATTTTACATAACAAGAACAAATTCACAGCCATTAGCACACCAAATCTGAACCTTCCTATTTCGAACACCCTAAAAATTCTTGGAGTTACCATCGATCGACACCTAACACTCGAAAGCCATGTGAAAAACACAACCAAGAAGATGTTCCACTCAATGTGGAAATTAAAGAGTAAGACTTTTCTTCCCAAGGAATGTTTTCCGTAATCTGGTACAATCAATGGTGCTCAGTCATCTAGATTACTGCAACGCACTCTATGCTGGCTGTAAAGAGCAAATGATCAAGAAACTTCAGACAGCCCAGAACACTGCAGCTAGACTCATATTTGGCAAAACAAAATATGAAAGTGCCAAGCCCCTACGAGAAAAACTACACTGGCTCCCACTCAAAGAACGCATCACGTTCAAAATTTGCTCCCTAGTTCACAAAATCATTCATGGAGCTGCACCAGCCTACATGTCAGTCCTGATAGACTTACCACCCAGGAATGCCAAAAGATCATCCCGCACATTCCTTGATCTGCACTTCCCTAACTGCAAAGGTCTAAAATACAAAGTAATGCACGCGTCAAAATTCACCTACTTAAGCACACAGTTAAAAATGACGAACTTCCGCAAACTACTGAAGACCCATCTCTTCAGCAAGGCTTACCACAAAGATCAACCAATGTGAATATACATAAATCTCCACACGTAGTTAGAAATGTCTTATAATATCTGCTTGTCATACTACTATCATGTCTTATCATTATCATGTTACCAAAAATTTTCTGTAACACTAAATGCCTATTTTTCTATTATATTTCCACTATCCATGATGTATTGTAAGCCACATTGAGCCTGCAAAGAGGTGGGAAAATGTGGGATACAAATGCAATAAATAAATAAATCTCTGTTAAATATGAATGCAGTGATGCTCTTGGGATAAGATATACTTGAAAAGAGCCTTGTCTGTTATCAGTTTCTGGTTGCTCGATGGAAATCTGCACGATTGCTCTTAAAATCATTCACGGCGATGCCCCGACCTACATGCTAGACCTCGTGGACCTCCTTCCCAGAAATGCTAAAAGATCAGCTCGCACATTTCTTAATTTACACTTCCCTAGCAGGGCCGTGCCGACACGGTAAGCGAGGTAAGCAACGCAGGGGGGCGCCGACCTCTAGAGGGCGCCACTCACTTGCAAAATCTTTTACCTTAAGTTGTGATTCTCCTCTCTCCCCTGCCCTTCCCACATCAGGAAGTGAAGGTAGCCCAGCAGTGCTGAGACAGACACGCTGCTCTGCTAAAGCTGCTTCAAAGAGTACAACCAGCAGCTATTTATGGCTTTGGTGTGTGAACAACTTTCATTCAGGGTGAGCTGGAACAACATTCAAATTAAAGAGAACAGGTTTGGAGGCAGGTGTGCAAGTGAGACTGGGGAGAAATAAAAAATAAATAGTGTAATTGTTATCTGTAAGTGGTTCAAAGTTTTTGTTTTTTGAGCATGTACACTGAGAGGAGGGCATGACTGCAATGATGTGTACATAATTATCATAGCTACAGCTAGAATCCATTTAATTGGCTGAGGTTCAAAGAGGAAGTTTAGATGACGTATAGTGTAGAATAGCTGGTAAGTAAAAATCTGATTGCTTTTTTTGTGTGTTTGTTTTTATATAAAACATTCTGCTTGGATAGGGAGAGTTTGTGATATTTGAAAATACATTTTGCTTTAATGAAATTGCTAAACTTTAGAATCAGAGACTTATCAATGAGGGATAAATACAGTGGAAAGGAAGCCCTGGAAACAGAGTTAAGAGGACAGATACCAGCAACAGAATCAGATACTGGGCCAGCATGGTCAGAAAAAGAAAGTCACCAGCCAACAAAGGTAGAAACAAATCGTTTTATTTTCATTTTAGTGTTTGGAATATGTCCACTTTGAGAATTTACATCTGCTATCTTATTTTGCAATGTATAGCAGTCTCCAAGAGACTGGGCTCCCAGTGAGCCAGGGAGGTCAGACTGTGTAAATGAGATGAAGAGACCCCCCCCCCCCCCCCACTGTAACAAAGACAGGAACATGCATAATCAAAGCTTAGGTCTCTGCAGTTACAAGGGCTGGCCATTCCTAATTATGCTAATTGTTTTTAATAGGCTAAGTCCCACTGAAAAGCCTTTTTATAAAGGCAGTGCTTTCTCTGGAGAGCAGTGTTAAGAAACAGCAGGAATTGTGTTTATTTTTTTAAAACTGCTTTCCTGTGTAAGCTAATTTACAGTTTTCTAGTATATGCTTGACATTGAAGGGTGTGGTAGACCCTTTTGTCAGGTCTGGCTGGGCCTGTAGTTTTCAGTCTAAAGGAAAGACAGGTAGCAATGGAGAAACATCTAATGAAGAAGCGGGGGGGGGGGGGGGGGGCACCAACTGATAGTCTGCAGGGGGGCACCAGAGACCCTTGGCACGGCCCTGTTCCCTAGCTGCAAAGGATTAAAATACAAACTAACACATACGACCAGCTTTTCCTATATGAGCACGCAGCTGTAGAATGCACTACCAACTAACTTCAAAACAATCAACGAAATAAGTAACTTTCGCAAATCTCTGAAAACCTATCTCTTCAACAAGCCCTACCACGAGAATCAATAGCCTAATTACTACAACACTTCACCGCTCCACCCTTATTCAGAAAGTCATCTCTATAACTGCTTAGATCTTTTTGTCATCCTTAATCTTTTTTCTAACACCAATTGTATCTGCTGCCCTGGAATGGCTATGCCATAACAGGTCTTTGTAAGCCACATTGAGCCTGCAAATAGGTGGGAAAATGTGGGATACAAGTGCAATAAATAAATAAATACATGGTATATGTTACTTTTATATGTATACCTGAGTTTGATTTATCCTTCCCTTTCTGTGCCCTGTGCTCTTGTACTAAGTTCTGAAGCTAACGTCGAAGCCCCTTAAAATTTACACTCCAGCCCATTCCTATCTATTCAGTCACGATCAGGGCGTAGACCGTAGAAGTCTGCCGAGCTTCCGTTTTGTTTCCCAATTACCGGTGTCGCCTCCCAATCTCCGCTATGATTCCATGGAACCATTCCTTCTAAACAGGATTCCTTTGTGTCTATCCCACACATGTTTGAATTCCATTACCATTTTCATCTCCACCATAGGAATATATGGACGACTCTAGCATTTAGTGTTCGTTAAAAATGATAAAGCAGCTTAGTAACAGGGCCCTTGGAGAATAGTGTCAGACCAGATGTCACTAACTGAGACAAGGAGTAATATCGTCCTAATATGAATAAAAGTGCACTCGAAAAAACATGTTCTACATTAATCATAGACATTAAATAAGATTGGCAACAATGGGGAACCCTGAGGAACCCCACAAGGTGGCACCCAAAGTGCTGAAAATTCACCTTTCATTTTAACAGAATAATGTTTGTTAGAAATTCTTTAAACCATGAATGAATCCTACCTGAAATGCCTAACGAACTCAACTTAAATAAAAGAACCTTGTAAACTACTGTATCAAACACAGCAGTCATATCGAACTGTAGTAAAACTAATGCTTTACCTTTTGCCATTAAGCATTTAGCATCAGATACCAATGCTAGTAAGACCGACTCAGTACTATGAAATGCTTTAAATCCAAATTGAAGTGGACCCAATCAATTATACCTATCCAGTTAAGATGGTGATAATTGAGTAGCAACAACAGACTCAAACTTATTAAGTAAAGGAATACTAGCTGGTAAACTAGGATCTGCATTAAGTTTTATTATAATAGGAGTCAGAACAATTCCTCCCAAACTTTGGGGATAATGTCCAGTCTCAAAAAAGAAAAAAACAAAAAAACTGTAAGCCGTTAACAAATGGAGGGGACTTTAAAGAGATAAGGTGACAACTATCTAATATACAGGAAGAAGCACCTAAATTAGGTTACAATGAAGCAGCTTGATCCTTTGTAATCAACTGAAATGAATCCTATAATCTGTCTGCAGGGATGTCTTGAATAATTGAAGATGAGCTAAAAAGATCAATAACAGCTTACAATTTAGGGGGAACACATTCCCTATTCTTAATAATTTTATTTGATAAGGTAGAACACATTGGTGAAGGAGTAGCGTTATATGTTAGAGGGCCATAACATAAAAACATAGGTGTTGCCATACTGGGACAGACCAATGATCCATCAAGCCCAGTATCCTGTTTCTAGCAGTGGCCAATCCAGGTCACAAGTACTTCACAAGATCCCAAAACAGTAAAACAGATTTTATGCTGCTTATCCTAGAAATAAAGTAGTGGATTTGCCCAAATCCATTTTAATAATGGCTTATGAACATTTCTTTTAGGAAATTATTCAAACCTATTTTAAGCCCTGCTAAGCTAACTGCCTTGAATCAAGTAGACTAAAAATTACACAGGACACAAAATACACCTTGGAATCATTAGGAATAGAAACTCCACCTGACCAGAATGAACAGACAGGTGTAGAAATGTTAGCAGAAATTATTAGAGAAGCCAACAAAGTGGGTTATACAATAGTAATGGGTGATTTTCCAATAACCCCAGTATTACCTGGATAAATGTAACATCAGGGCATGCTACGGAGGTGATGTTCCTTGATGAAATCATGGACTGCTTTATGGAGCAGCTGGTCAAGAAACCAACAAGAGGGGAGCATTTCTGGATCTAGTCCTTAGTGGACTGCATGATTTGGTGCAAGAGGTAATGGTACTGGGACCATTGGACAACAGTGATCATAACATGATCAGATTTGATTTAATAACTAGGTTAATTACACAGGAAATCCAATACACTTGGCATTTAACTTTCAAAAAGGAGACTATGATGAAATAAGAATGATTAAAAATACAAATTTAGAGGAGCAGCTGTAAGGGTCAAAATTTTGCTTCAGGCGTGGATGTTGTTAACCGCCCCCCCCCCCCCCCCCCCCCCCAAGGCCAAAGGACAACTAGTGTGGTTAAAAAGGGAGGTAAAGGAGGCTATTAGAGCTAAAAGAACATCCTTCAGAAAATGGAAGAAGGATAACATAAGAATAGACATACTGGGTCAGATCAATGGTCCATCTAGCCCAGTATCCTGCTTCCAACAGTGGCCAATCCAGGTCACAAGTACCTGGCAGAAACCCAATTAGTAGCAACATTCCATGCTACCAGTCCCAGGGCAAGCAGTGACTTTCCCCATGTCCATCTCATCAACAAGACTGTGGACATTTGCTCCAGAAACTTGTCAAAGCCTTTTTTAAACCTAGATTTGCTAACTTACTGAGTTCCAGAGCTTAACTATTCTTTGAGTGAAAAAATATTTCCTCCCATTCGTTTTAAAAGTATTTCCATGTAATTTCATTGAGTTTCCCCTGGTCTTTGTACTTTTTGAAAGAGTGAAAAATCGATTCACTTCTACCCGTTCTACACCACTCAGTATACTATAGACCTCAATTATATCCCCCCCAACCCCAGCTGTCTCTTTTCCAAGCTGACGAGCCCTAACTTCTTTAGCCTTTCCTCATACGAGAGGAGTTCCATCCCCTTTATCATTTTGGTCACTCTTCTTTGAACCTTTTCTAATTCCTCTATATTAATTTTGATATACAGCGACCAGAATTGAACGCAATACTCAAGGTGAGGTCACACCAAAGAGCAATACAGGGGCATTATAGTATTCTTGGTCTTATTTTCCTAATAATTCCTAGCATCCTGTTTCCTTTTTTTCCTGCTGCTGCACACTGGGCAAAAGATTTTACCGCATTGTCTACAATGACACCTAGATCTCGTTCTTGAGTGATGACTCCTAAGGTGGACCCTAGCATCAGGTAAATATGATTTGGATTGTTCTTCCCAATGTGCATCACTTTGCATTTGTCAACATTAAATTTCATCTGCCATTTGGATACCCAGTCTTCCATTTTCCTAAGGTCTTCCATGTGTTTTTTTCAACTTTGAATAGTTCATCTGCAGATTTAAGCACCTCACTTTTCATTCCAATTTCCAGATCATGTGTAAATATGTTCAGTAGCACCAGTCCCAGTACGATCCTCCACTATTCACCCTCCTCCATTGAGAAAAATGACCATTTAACCCTACCCTCTGTTTTCTGTCCAATAACCAATTCCTAATCCACAGAAGGACATTCCCTCCTATCCCATGACTCTTAAAAATTTTTTCTCAAAAGTCTCTCATGATGAATTTTTGTCAAAAGCTTTCTGAAAATCTAGATACACTACATCAACCAGCTTACCTTTATCCACACCTTCAAAGAAATGAAGCAAATTGGTGAAGCAAGACTTCCCTTGGCTGAACCATGCTGACTCTGTCCCATTAAACCATGTTTTTTTACATGTTCTGTAATTTTATTCTTTATAATAGTTTGCACTATTTTGCCAGGCACAGAAGTCAGGCTTACCGGTCTATAATTTCTCTGATCACCTCTAGAACACTCCAATCTTCAGGTACTACAGATGATTTTAGCAACAGGTTACAAATCACTAACAGCAGATCAGCAATTTCATGTTTGAGTTCTTTCAGTACCATGAAATGTATACCATCCGGTCCATGTGATTTATCACTCTTTAATTTGACAGTTTGGCTCGGTATGTCTTCCAGGCTTACTGAGACTTCTTTCAGTTCCTCCACATCGTCACCCTTGAAAACCATTTCTGGTACAGGTAGATCTCTTACATCTTCTGAAGTAAAAACTGAAGCAAAGAATTAATTCAATCTCTCCTCTATGACCTTTTCTTCAGAGTGCACCTTTTTGCTCCTTTATGATCTAACGGTTCCATGGATTCCCTCACAGACTTTCTGCTTCTGATGTACCCGAAAAAGGTGTTACTATGAGTTTTTGTCTCCAGCAAGTTTTTCTTCATATTCTCTTTTAGCCTACTTTGCGTCTAGCTTGACAGTGCTTATGTTTCTTATTTTCTTCATTCAGATCCTTTTTCCATTTTTTGAAGGCTGTTCTTTTGGCTCTAATAGCCTCTTTCACTTCACCTTTTAACCATGGTGGCTGTCATTTTCTCTTCTTTCCACCTCTGTTAATACTTGGAGTACATGTGGTCTGGGCTTCCATGATGGTAGTTTTAAACTACATCCATGCCTGCTTTGAAGTTCTAACCTTTGCGGCCAACCCTTTTAGCTTCTTTTTAATCATTTTCCTCATTTTGTTGTAGTTGCCCTTTCGAAAATCAAATACCGCTACAGTAGACCTCCTTAGTGACAGATAACAGCTCAAATGATCACAGTTTCCCAGAGGATCCAACTCTATTACCTCTTGTACCATGCCCTGCATTCCACTAAGGACAAAATCTAAAATAACTTCCCCTCTTGCTGGTTCTTGGACCAGTTGCTTCAAGAAGCAGTCATTTATTACATGTAAGAATTTAACCTTCCTAGTGCTCCCTGATGTAACATTTATCCAGTTAATATTGGGGTAATTGAAATAAAAATACTAAAAACCATCTACTCTCTTATACTGTGAAATCAGAACTGGTCAGCCTCGAGCACCAAAATAAGTGGAGAAAAAAAAAAAGACCTCTGAAGACAGAGCTACAAACATTCAGCACACAACTGCAATAAGTTAGAAGCTCACATTAATCATAGGTTATAAACAAAATAAAAAAAACTCCACTTCTCGTAATTAATGCAAAAAAGCAGTCCCAGAGTCTACGCTGTTTTTCCCTGATGATGCTTTTGGATGAAACTGGGTCTCCTGTTTGGATTGTGTGAATTTTGCGACATGATATGAACTTTGCAGTTTAACAAGATAAGTACTGTGAACTCATTCTGTTTTGAATATTTGCTGCTTAGTGCCTTTATTGTTGACTGGAGAAAGTACTATTTCATTGCCTACTGTGATTTTTGGGACTTTTTGCCTTAAATTATGAGAAGTGGAGTTTAAATGTGAGCTTCTAACTTACTGCAGTTGTGTGCTGTGTGTTTATAGTTCTGTGTCTTCTGAGGTCTTTTTTTCTCCACTTATTTTGTTGCTTGAGATTGACCAGTTCTGGTTTCACAGTAGAAGAGAGTAGATTGTAGTATTTTGAATTGTTTCTTCTCAGCCCTTTGAATCTTCTTGGTAATTGAAATTGCACCCGTTGCGGCAAATCGAGATTTGCTCCTTCTCGGTACGTCAAATAGTGTTCTGCCTCCACACGGTCTTGCTCTGTTTCAACACGTCGAGCCCTGAGCCGCTTCTGTACGGTGGGACTTGTGCTGCACATCGGGTCTTGCTCCGTCTCAGCGGGCCCGGCCTTGTATCTGCACATCGAACCTGCTTCTTCTCTGCGAAGAGCTTGACTCCGCCTCTGCACATAGGGCCTGACCGCCTCTGCATGTGGTGTATTGGCCTTGCTTCGGCCCTGAACTTCGAGTCTTGTTCCTTTCTCTTGGCATTGAGCTTTGCTCCGTCTAGGCTGATCGAGCCTTGTTGATCAGTTCTCCGTCTCTAGGCATTGTGATGTGCGCCACCACGCGTTTTTGCTGTCGTTCTTTGTTTCGCTGAGGGTTGACAGCTCCCTTTGGGACTAGTTGCCGGCCTTCTGGCTTTGGCCTGTGTTTGGTCTCCTGGAGGTCCAGGCTTCTCTGTTTCCGGACATCGGTTTGCCTCCCTCTGGTCGTCGAGTCTTGTTCCTTGCTTGGGGGACGGCTCTGGTTGCATGGCCGATGGCATGCTTGGTCTGGGTTCTGTTCAGAATAATTTTCATTCCTCTGCCCCTGCGTGGTGGCCCAGCTGCATTTTCTCTCTGGTGGGCCTTCCTTGTCCCATCTGACAGGATCCGGTGTTGTGCTTTCTGTCTTTGTTCTCGTTTCTAGGCCTCTCCCCACTTGGGGACTGCTTTGGTACATCCCAGTTGTCTCCGGATTGATCTTTGGGACGTTATGGAAGTTAAAATTAGTCCTGAAAATTTTCTTTCCATTAGTCCCAACAGATCAATCCAGAGGTCTGCTCGTTGTTGTTTTTGTCTTAGTTGTGTGTGTATATCGTTCTTTTCAGATCAGAATTTGATTTACTGCAAAGGTTGCTTTGCATGTTTTGCGGACATCACCTTCATGGGCGGAAGTTCTGGGAAGACAGCCATGGTCTCTACTTGTTTGTGTCGGAGGCAGGAGTTTGATACATGGTCTGGTACATGGTCTCTTTACTGCTTTGGTATCGATTATACTGGAAGTGAGGCTGCTGCATAGGACCCTTTATGGCAGAGCTCTGGCGTTTTCTCTTATCTCCACCTGCTGGGACTGCTCGTCTCTGGATTGATCTGTTGGGACTAATGGAAAAAAATTATCATCAGGTAAGGATATTATTGCCCACGATGATTTTAACATCCTTTTCCTGATCTGTAGCCCCTCAGATGGGCTCCAACAGTGTTCATACAATGGATTAAGATATTTTAAAATTCTGATTTGTTTTGCCAAGTGAAGGCCTGATTCAATGAGATGGTTTTATCATTTGGTATGCATGGGGGGGGGGGGGGGGGAGAGGGGACAGGGACGTGTGAATCTGGCTATAAGTACTCCTCCAGAATTATATGCTAGGTTCTCTGATCACACAGATTCTTGAAGTTCACTCTAAAAAACCTGTACATTTTCCTCCTGGTTCCAGAATATTCTACTTGCTGGAAAGGTTATTGGGAAGCATAATTTAGCCTTCTTTCCCTTGCCATAAAAATGACAACAGGGTCCTACATGTGTTTTTCACTGAGTGATGGCTATGTAGTGTCCGGAATGTGAATTAGTATCCCAGGAATAAAAAAAATTAACATGTTTAAAAAAAACAAACTTTTGCTGTCTGGTGGTATATTTTGGTTTCTCCACCCCCCCCCCCCCCCACTTTTACAAAGCCACGTGGCAATACTGAAACAACACATTCACTTTGAATGGGCTGTGTCAGCATTATCACACTGGCAACCGCTAGCAGAGCTTGGTAAATGGGGGAGGGGGTCAGAGTTTACAATTTCTACTCTTGGTGATGTTGAAATTAAAAACTTGGGGACTGACCAAGTGAAGAGGAGGGAAAGGGAAATGGGACTTGATATACCGCCTTTCTGAGGTTTTTGCAACTACATTCAAAACGGTTTACATATATTCAGGTACTTATTTTGTACCAGGGGCAATGGAGGGTTAAGTGACTTACCCAGAGTCACAAGGAGCTGCAGTGGGAATTGAACTCAGTTCCCTAGGATCAAAGTCCACTGCACTAACCACTAGGCTACTCCTCCACTAGCAACATTCAATGTAGAATCTTAAACAGTAGCAACAGAATCTCAGTAGTAGCAACATCCCATCTAGAATCTCAAATAGGGAAAGGGAAATGGGACTTGATATACTGCCTTTCTGAGTTTTTTGCAACTACATTCAAAGCGGTTTTACATATATTCAGGTACTTATTTTGTACCAGGGGCAATGGAGGGTTAAGTGACTTGCCCAGAGTCAGAAGGAGCTGCAGTGGGAATCAAACCCAGTCCCCCAAGATCAAAGTCCACTGCACTAACCACTAGGCTACTCCTCCACTAGCAACATTCCATGTAGAAGCCTGCCCTTGCGGATCAGCAATGCGGCAGCGCAGGCTTCTGTTTCTGTGAGTCTGGGTGCAGGACGTCAGACTCACAGAAACAGAAGCCTGCGCGGCCACGTTGGTGATCTGCAAGGGCAGGCTTCTACATAGAATGTTGCTAGTGGAATAGCAACATTCCATGTAGAATCTCAAATAGGGAAAAGGAAATGGGACTTGATATACTGCCTTTCTGAGGTTTTTGCAACTACATTCAAAGCGATTTACATATATTCAGGTACTTATTTTGTACCGGGGGCAATGGAGGGTTAAGTAAGTGACTTGCCCGAGATTGGGAAGTTGGCTTTGATTACATTCTGGCTGAATTAGAAGCTTATTGGGTGTGAGTATCCTGGAATCTTGCATTGTCAGCGGGTGCTTTATGAAATATTACACATTTTGGTATTAAAAGGATGTTCAATACTGAACCAGTAAGGAAGGCACAGAGCCTATTTGAAATGTCCTGAAGTTCTAGAAGTCTAAATCACTTTAATTGTGGATCTTTTTGTTGACATAAAAACACATCCCAACCTTAAAGTAGGCTGGGGGCTAAATAAGTATTAAATTATTTACCACAGGGGTCATAAGAGCAGCAGTAGTAGTTTAAAAAGAACGTAGGGCTGTAAAACTGGAGGCAGGCTACAGAGCAGCCCACTGTGGTTGAAGAGGAGAGAACAAGCAACTTAACAACAACAAAATTATATTGAACTGTGAGCATAGCTGTGGCTGTGGGGGCTGCTGATGGCTACAAGTAAGGACAGAGGCAGCGACACAGCTTCTGAGTCCATAGCAGGAAGTGGGAAGCCCCAGAGTGAGCTGCCGCACTGGGAACCATCGCTACTGTGAGCTGTGGCAGAAGGAAGGAGGGCTGGAGCAGCACAGCACCACAGATTCAGCTGCTGAAAGGTGCTGCGGCGACAGCAGTGTCATGAAGAGAAGCGCAGCAGGAGCACCAGAGGCAGACACACAGCTGAGCAGCCATGAAGAGAGGAAATTGAGACCTAAAAATGGGGCCCCACTAGGAGGGGGGAGCAAGAGAAAGAAGGTTCCTGGCTATAGCCTATTGAACAGAGCTGAAATTGTGTTCCCCTGGAGGGTAGAAGAACTTCAGCTGCTCCATAAGACAGAAGAATAGAAGAAGAAAAAGAAAAAAAAAGCTGCTACTTGTGGAGCCTTCATGTTGCAGCAGAAAACCATGAGGATCCATATGCTGAGGACTAGGTGTGTGTTAAGGAGCAAAGGCTAAACCAGAAGGCATAAGAAGAATTCCCAGGGAGTGGCAGTCTCCCAAGCGTTGAGGATGAGAGAAGCTGCAGAGGAGGTGCACTGTGTGCCAGGGAGTCTCAAGAACCCACTGATGAGAGGCTGAGGAGGTGACCACAGTCCAGGTGATAACAACTGGCTGAAAGGACCTTTTGAGCAGAGATGGTGTAGGAGACTGCATGACCTTGAGAGATGCTGTGGAGGTGAACCTGGAGGGGATTGAAACAAGAGAGCAAGAAGGGTAGTTAGTGGGGTCCCTCTGGGATCTGTGCTGGGACCGTTGCTTTTTAACATTTTCATAAATGACCTGGAGGTGGGGGTAACTAGCGAGGCTATCAGATTTGCTGATGACACAAAGTTGTTTAAGGTCGTCAAATCGCGGGAAGATTGTGAAAAGTTGCAAGAAGATATTGGCGAGACTAGGAGACTGGGCGTCTAAATGGCAGAAGACGTTCAATGTGAGCAAGAGCAAAGTGATGCATGTGGGAAAGAGGAACCCGAACTATAGCTATGTCATGCAAGGTTCAGCGTTAGGAGTCACGGAACGAGAAAGGGACCTGGGAGTCATCTTCTGCTCAGTGTGCTGCTGCGGCTAAGAAAACAAATAGAATGTTAGGTATTATTAGGAAAGGGATGGAAAACAAAAATGAGGATATTATAATGCCACTGTATCGGTCCATGGTGCGACCGCACCTAGAGTATTGTTTTCAATTCTGGTCGCCGCACCTCAAAAAAGATATAGTGGAATTGGAAAAGGTGCAGAGAAGGGCGACAAAGATGATTAAGGGGATAGGACAACTTTCCTATGAGGAAAGGCTAAAGCGGCTGGGACTCTTCAGCTTGGAGCTGAGGGGTGATATGATAAAATAGGTATATAAAATAATGAGTGGAGTGGAAAAGATAGATATGGAGCGTCTGTTTACGCTTTCAAAAAATACTAGGACAAGGGGGCATGCAATGAAGCTGGAGTGCAGTAAGTTTAAAACAAGAGAAAAATTTTCTTTACTCAGCGTGTAATTCAACTCTGGAATTCGTTGCCGGAGAATGTGGTTAAGACGGTTAGCTTAGCAGAGTTTAAGAAAGGTTTGGATGGCTTCTTGAAGAAAAAGGCCATAGAATGTTATTAAAGGAACATAGGGAAAAATCCACTATTCCTGGGACAAACAGTACAAAATGCTTTGCTCCGTGGATCTTGTCGGGTGATTGTGACCTGGATTGGCCACTGTCGGAGACAGGGCGCTGGACTAGGTGGACCTTTGGTCTGTCCCAGTATGGCAATGCTTATGTCTTATAACTGCTTACAGACCTGTAGAGAGTCTAGAGATGCAGCTGAGTGAGTGCTTCGATAGAAAGCAACAGGTCATGAGAGGCACTTTTGGAACAGTGCATATAGAATAGATCAACAGGGCTGTAAACATGAGTATTTTAAGAAACTGTGAGGCATGCCACTTTTGTGTGTTCTGTTGGGTACTTGATTGGTATAAGGAGCTGCAAAGAGAGTCTGCTGGCTTAGGTTGAGTATGGGGGGGGGGGGGGGGGGGGGGGAGGGAAGAAGACAGAGAGAGACTATTGAAACACTTGAGCCTGAAGATCTGAGCCAGTGAGAAGCCAGCCAAGTAAGTTAGTGCTGGGTTGCAAGATACCCTGAGTGTGCTAGTGCTGAAGCAGTTCTTGTGAGAGCTCTGCATGTATGAATGTGTGTGACAAGTGTGCAAGTTACCCTTTTCCCTTGTGTTTAGGTAGGGATCCCAAGCTGCTTTTTAATTTTCCTTACTAGATTCCCAGTGTCGCCAAGGCTACACAGAGAGTGTCAACCAGAATGAAGTAACATCTCTCATTAGAACTGAATTCTGGTTGTGAGAGCAGAGAGGTGCTTTCCCTTTTAAATTATTTAGTTAAAATAGGATAGTAAGTATCTGGCATGAGCTAAGAGACCCGAGCCATGGAGGGTTGCACCAGTCCAGCACTACCCGCAGCCAGAAGATTCTAAAGCCAGAGGAAATCATGAGTTCACCTACTTGCATCACACATATTAGAGACACTGACACTTTACAGCGATTCTAGGTAACTTTGGAGTAACTTCACAAGATGAGTTTTACAAAATTCGTTTACTTGGTAAATTACTTTCCTTCCTTAGAGAGTCTGAAAAGCAGAAAGGTTTCAAAGGATCAAGATTCTTTTCTCAACATCCTGTAAGCAGCACTGAGTGTTAGTAGTAAATAGACATTTTGAAGCTTCTGCCTGGAAACCCTATTAAGAAAAAAAAAAAGCAAAAAAAATTTTTGATTCACTGCAGTTAATGCAAAGAGTGGGTTATTTAAATGTTTCTTATATTGCATATATTGTGCAAGTGAATTGAATACACCTATGTATGTAAAGGCAGAAGAGTTCTTTCCTGGTTTTAAGTATTTTTGGTTTAAAATGCTATTAGCTTAGCTGCAACCCCAATTTTTTTTTTTTGTTTTTTGTTTGTTATTTGCATCTGAATTCCAGCCTACTGAGGAGAGAAATTTGTTTTTATTTCTCCTTTGGTCTGGTTCTTAAAACAGATACTGTATAGTGTATGACCTAACCCTTCAACCTATCTGGAGGTGTATCATCCTAGCCTTTCCTTCCGGCTTTGTAGAGGGGGTGTAATTGTGGGGAGGAATGGTAGGCTCCTGTTCCTCAATTTAAGTCTGTTCCAGGTCACGTGGACAACTTGGAACATCTGGTCCCCCCAACCGAGACACTTTGCACTGTGAAGTGGGGGTTTCCTACATCCTAGGTGTTATGCTAATATATATCATTGCTGTTAGGAATTGAGTAAGACCTCTAGAACTGAATGAATCCATTAAGGCTGGATATGGCCTGGAAAGAAGTGTACTATTGCATCTCACAACCGGACAGGTGATTGATTCCCAGTATGCACTGTGTGATATGGAGGCATGGTTGAGGGGGGGGGGAGTGCACTATCCAAAACCCAGTGCCTTGTCCCCCTATTAAAGGCATATCTCTTGCAGAAGTCCCTGGAATACTGAAATGCTTTGACCATAGTTTATAACATCAGAAACATATTCTGGACTGCAGTGTCCACTCGCCCAGAAGGCAGGGTTAGACATTCTTTTTAGTTGGAGATTTGATCATTAGACATGAAAATAGTTGGGTGGCTGGTGAGCATGAGAATTTGACCTACAGTCTGTCCTGATTATGGCAAGACCCATCTGAATGGGTGTCAATGAAAACTCCAGTAGTTGGGGAGTATGTCCAGGGCCGGGCAGACTTCTACAGTCTGTGCCCTGAAAATGGCAAGGATAAGATCAAGAATATGTTATATTGCAACACATGTTGTTATGAGTTTTATCTTATTGGGCAGACTGGATGGACTGTGCAGGCCTTTATCGGCTGTCATCTATTATGTTACTGTGTAGTCAGGGGGTGAGGAGGAGGATACAGGGTGTTAGTAGAGCCTGTTGGGGGGAGGGAGGAATCATGTTATTCAGATGTTGAGCTGGCATCAGGGGGGATGGGGAGGGTGATCGTGGAGGCTGTGGATATTTGGGGCCCCCAGACTTTGGGATTTACATTTGCCACTCTAGCAGGCACTTAGACATGCCTTGGGGCAGGTGTCAGTTTTGGTCGCTCCAGGCATTTAAGTGCTGCCATTTACACATGGGAATGTTTCTAAAACATGAAATATCCAGTGTACCTGAATGTGACTCGCCTTGAGCTACTACTAAAAAAGGTGTGAGCAAAAAAAAATCCAAATAAATAAGGGACATGGTCCACGGCATGAAGGAGTGGCCTAGTGGTTAGAGCACTGGTCTTGACATCCAGAGGTGGCCGGTTTAATTCCCACTACTGCTCCTTGTGATCTTGGGCAAGTCACTTAACTCTCTATTGCTTCAGTTACAAACTTAGATTGTGAGCCCTCCTGGGACAGTGAACTACTCTGTGTACCTGAATGTAACTCACCTTGAGCTACTACTGAAAAAAGGTGTGATCAAAATCTAAATAAATAAATTTTTCAGAAAGCTTTGACAAAGTCCCTCACGAGAGCCTCCCGAAGAAAATTAAAAAGTCATGGGCTAGGAGGCAATGCTCAGTTTTCTCTCAATGGAAGGAGCTGAATAGAGGAGTAGTGGTCTGTTGTGTACCATTTATAAACGGTCTGGAAGTGGGAATGACAAATGAAGTGATCAGATCTGCAGATGTACAAAATCAAAGTTGTTAAATTGCATGCCAACTGTGAGAAATTGCAGGAGGACCTCGCAAGACTGAAGACTAGGTATCCAGATGTCTTATGAAGTTTAATGTGCAAAGTGATGTATGTTGGGAAGAATAACCCAAATTATAGCTACATGATGATAGGGATCTAGGAAAGGGATCTAGATGTCATTGTGAACAATACAGTGAAAAGCTCTGCTCACTGTCTGGTGGTAGCCAAAAAGTGAACAGACTGTTAGGAATTATTAGGAAAGGAATGGAGAATAAAGCAAAGGATATCCCAATGCTTTTGGTATTACTCTATGGTGCAGCTGCACCTTGAGTATTATGTGTTGAACTTGTTTGCTACATCTCAATAAAGATATAGTGGAATTAGAAAAGGTACAGAGAAGGTGACCAAGGGGATGGAATGACGACTCAAATGAGGAAAGGCTAAAGAGGTTATGGTTCTTTAGCTTGGAGACGAGACAGCTGAGTGGGGATACCATAGACGTCTAGAAAATCCCACAAAAATATTGTTTATTCTTTCAAAAAGTACAGTCCAGGGGACAGGCCACAAAGTTACATAGTAGAACATTTAAATCAAATAGTAATACTGCTATACAAATAGAAGAGAAAATATTTATATATATATATATATTTTTTTTTTATTTTTTTATTTTTTTTTTTATTATTGTTATCTTTTTTTACTCAACACATAGTTAAGCTCTGGATCGCATTGCCAGAGGATGTGGTGAAAGCAGTTAGTATAGAAGTTCTTAAAGTTTTGGACAAATTCCTGAAGGTAAAGGCTGTAAACTGTTAAGGTAGACCCAAGGAAATCCACTACTTATCCATGGGGGAAATGCAGTCTATCTACTTTTTATGACCTGGATTGGCCACTGTTAGAAATAGGATACTAGGCTAGATGGACCTTTTGGTCCGACCTAGAAGAAGTCACACAACCCAATATCAAAAAGACAGGCCGACACCTTGTGTAATGACTAGAGAGCTACGTGGCAATGGGGAGTGTCATGCTCAAAGAAGTTGCCACAGGATTCCTGTGGGAGTATAGTCAAAATCTCTGTTGACTCCAGAATGAGGCTTGGAATGCACTAAGAGAGGCAATTGGAGCACCAGAATGAGGCTTGGGACATATGGAGAGAAGCAGTTGGAACACCAGAATAAGGCTAGGAATGCACAGAGGGACAGCTGCAACACCAGACTAAGGCTTGGAACACTCTGGGGCTAGACTGAGTCTTTGTCCAATTAGCTGGCTCATGTATGCTACCACCTCTATCCAAAATTGCTGTATGACAATAAAGTTCTAAATAGCATGATAAGTTTTCACCCCAGCACTCTTGACACAGATTAGGGAAGCTAATTTCCCAGCTGTATGAAAGATGTGGCAAGAAGTTTCACGAAGATCCACCCCATGAATTAGTCTCGGTATCCTTTTGACTCCAAAAGCTATATTCCACACTCCCAATGACTTACCCAAGTCTTTCTCCCAACATTTACAAAGCTGATGCTTGTTCAGAACCCTTATTTTATCACCCTCACTTTAATATTCCCTTATCTCTTGTTTGTCCTGTTTGTCTGTCCTAATTAGATTGTAAGCTCTGTCGAGCAGGGACTGTCTCTTCATGTTCAAGTGTACAGCGCTGCGTACATCTAGTAGCGCTATAGAAATAAGTAGTAGTAGTGATGCGATAATGCTGACACAGCCTATTCAAAGTGAATGGGCTGTGTCGGCATTACCATGCGGCAGCCGCTAGTGTGACTTTGTAAAAGGGGGGTGGAGGGTGTTAGTGTTTAAGTTGACAATAAGCGAAACAATCCTCCCCCCTCCACCCTATGTCCACTCGGTATTTAGGTTCTCAAAACTCATCAGTGTCCCCTCAGGAGTAAGCAAATGCTGTATCAATGATATTACCCTCTTCTCCCCACCCCATATCTGTTATTTTAGCCTTGACTGGAACTGTATGTCACCCTAATCTGCAATTGATCAGTTTTACCAGGGGTGCACAACCCAACCACAGGGCAAGCTTTTTCTATATCTCACAATGGATGGAAAAGGATGCTCCTACCCAGAGATAATGGAAGTAAACTATATGGGGCCTGTTAAAGTGATCTGAAGTTGTATGGCTCTGATAGTGCTTGTTCACATTGAACAGAAGTGTGGTCCCTACAGTTTAGCATCCAGTCTCCTAGATGTCTCAAGAGGCAGGCATAAATTGTAAATTTGGTAACCCCAAGCCCCCATTCTGCAAATTATATTGAAGTATTTAATTTCTGTTGATCTTTTGTTGATGTTTATTTTTGGTTTAATAATATGTTTTTGTGATTTGATGATGCATTATCCTTTCTAAATAAAGCTTTTTGTTTTCCTTTTGCTGTACTTTGTAACTAAAGTTGAATTCATTTTTTTCCACTTGAAGAAAGACCTGCCCAAACTAAGACTAGAATATTGTAATATTTTGTTCTCGTACCATAAAGCCAGGCTTATCTTCTTCATTCCAGTGTGTCAGGATATATTTTTAGCTAATAACACTGCAGTGTAAGTAAACCTTTTTACCTTAGTCATGGCTTTACTTATTGAGGGCAGCCTTCTAGAGGAATTAAATGGTCTGTCTATTCTAATACCACTTGTATGGAATGTTACCAATTGTAACTTTCTTTAATTTATGGTACCCTACAAAAATATGTGCTGCTGTTCTTTTTTCAGTTTTATATTGTTTAGACAAATGAATCCTGAATGTTGGGAAACATTTTTCCTTTTGCATTTTTTTTTGCTGTGGTTTTGCAGCGTTATGGCATGGAAAATCTAGGACAGCGTTACATGCTAGAGGTGGCTGGATCCATATGTATTCTTGTGATCAATACACCAAGCCATCATACACTGTTTCTTTGATGCATACAGAATATGGTCAAACATAAAACAGTTAAAGAATAACTTTTGGTATATGAGTTTAGGCCAAGTGAAGTCTGGAAAATATATTCATAACTATTAGTCGGTGGTATTCACTTACAGTCCTTGAGGGTCACATACAGGTTGGGTTTTCAGGATGCTTCTAATGAATATGCATGAGATTGGCACACAATAGAGGTTAGTGTACATGCAGATCTCTCATGCATCGTAGGGATATCTTGAAAACCTGACCCATTTGCAGCCCTCGAAGAGTGGAAATGAGTACTACTTTTAGAAATTATTTTAATTCTTTGTCATCTATACCGGACCAGTCCAGACTAATGGGTTTTGTCCATCTACCAGCGGAAGGAGACAGAGAAAATAGTTCCAAGTAAACCGCCCCTTAAGGGTATCGTGCAGCCTGGAATGTTCAGTATTTTCTCTGTCTCCTAGCGGATGGTGGACGGATCGTGCAGCTGGATTGCTGGCTGGTATCTCCTGTGCCAGATTCTTCTGGTGACAGTGGAGCCAGGGGTGTGCTGGTAGCCGTGTCGGGGCTAGTTTTAGATGATATTCAGTGGTCCGGAGTTCCTCATCTGCCAGCTAAGGTGATATCCAGTGACCATGGTTCCCTCCCCTCCCCTACCTCCCCTGGCTGTCTTTCTAGCAGGGTCATGGTTGATTGTGACATGGAGTAACTTGTCTCCCATGTGGGGTTCTTCTCTTCTGTGGTGGTAGGTATATCTGAATTTTTTGCTTCTGAGGTAAGCCTTTATTTATTCCTGTCACTAGTGAGGGTTGTTTAACAAAAAAAAAAAAAAGAAGAAACTTTGTTTTTCCTTCTTTCTCTTGCCTGTTACCTGATTTATTTTCCCACCTTTGGCACTGTATTCTAGGGGGCCACTTACGAAGTTTCTTTGAATTTCGCTGGCCGGCGTCTGTTTCTGATCTTGGACCCTTCCAAGCTGGTACCAGTTGCTTTGATTTTTTTTGTGGGGCACGGCTCGTGTCTGGATCCATGAAACTCAGTTGTTTTTCTCCTTGGTCCTAGACGGCGGCTGGTTCAGAGGGCGGCCCCGTTGCTGGAACTTGTACCTTTGCGGTTTGGAGGTCTTAGTCTAAAATTTCCAAAGTGGGGGAAGTCTCTTGCTGGCTCCGTTTGGCTGCAGGCTCGGTCTTTTTAGTCCAGGGCTATTTTTTTCTTTCCTATCAGCCTTACGCGGCTGTTGGTCAGTTCTTTTTCAGACCGTCTGGTCTCTGCTGCTTCAGGCATCTTGCTTGAGACACCCCTGCTATATGATTCTTGTTTTGGCAGCAGTTTTTCCTCCCTTCCTTAGGGAGGTTCTGGTTCTCTCGTCCCCATGGATCCCTCCTGTCTGCTCTGGTTTGTCTGCAGGGTACTTTCCTTCTGGCAGGGGTCCGAGTTGCCCTTGGTATGCAACTGCTAGCTCAAATCCCTCTTCTGAGTATCCTTGGGAGCGCCAATCTTGCCAGTCTTCTGCTGGGACTCAGTTCAGTGTCTCTTTATGGGAATGTGCCTTTCTAAGGACTAGTTTGCCACAGCACTTCCTTGCTTCCCTTGCTTTTGGGTGGGAGTTTTAGCCTGGCACAGGCGGATTTTGCCTTTTCTAGTTTCAGGCACCTCTCTCCTGGCACATTTGGCACTCCTTCCTTTTTCTGTAAGGGGCGCAGTTCTTTCCTGCTGAGCAGATTTATTGCTGTGCATCTGGATTATCGCCTCTTAGCTCTGCACTTTTCTCTACTTTTCTGCAGGGAAGTAAGTGACTGTTCTAGGTGTGGAGTTTGACTCTCCCTTAGCTGGTTTTTCCTCAGTTTGGTGTTAGTGGCCAGCTTCCTCTTTGTTCCTGGCCTGGCAAGAGTTGTTTCTTCCTCACTGCCTTATGGCTGCATTTTGCTCCCTATGGTCTGAGGATTCCAGATCTGTGATGCTTACCTCCTTTTTGGCGGGAGTTCTTTCTCTACGTTGACTGCTGCTCTGTATTGGATGCTTAGGAGGGCGGTCACTGTGGCTCAGAGACCACTTTGGGGCCGAGAGTGTCTCTTGGGGCACGGGGCCTTCAGAGCTCAGCTCCACCACCTGTTGAGTGTAGCTCCATCTCTGTGTGTTTAGCACAACTCTCCTCTGCAAATTGGTGCGAAGTTTCAGGGTGGTATGTGGAGCACAGCTCTGTGACTGCAGGTGCTACACAGCTTCATGTCTGCGTAGAAAGCATAGCTCTTTGTCGGCGTGTGGAGTGCTGCTCCTTTCCGACGTCTGGAGCGCAGTTCTTTGCCAGTGTTTGGAGCGCAGCTCCTTGCTGGCATCCAGAGCGCAGCTCCTTGTTTGCGTGTGGAAAGCAGCTCCTTGTCTGTGTTTTTATACACAGTTCCATCGCTACCGCAGCTTCAGTTCTGCAGGTACCTCTAACATCCAGCACTTTCAGTGGGGCACTGCTCATCCTCTGTCTGTTACTCTCAGTTTCTTCTCTGCTTGTTCAGTGCATTTCTATATTTGCCAGAGGTGTGCAATTCTTTCTCTGCCCGTGGTGCGTGGCTCAGTTTGTGTGCTTTGAGTGCAAATCCGTTTGTTCTCGTTGAGCACGGATCCTACAGCTTTGTTTCTGTCCCTTGAGCACAGTTCAGTCTCTGACTGTGGAGCGTATTTTCTCCTTTGCCTGTTGGGCACTGTTTGACCTTGTCGGTCAACCCCAGCTCTTTTCTGCGGGTTGGATACAGTAACTTTTCGGCAGCTGTGGCATACCGCAGTTTAGACTTCTAGACAAGGGTGTCTTGTCTCCTGTTAGTTACCATTCCTGTGGCACCTTTTCTTGCCGTAGCCTCTTGGTGGCTGGCTAGAAACTTCTCCATTGCTTAAGTTTGAATTCGTCTCTGCTTCTTTTGTGGCTACTTGGCACCTTGGGGGGTCTTTTCCCCACGGTGTGGCTCTCGACTCTCTTTCTTTTTGTCTCCTTTTGTTCTCTTGGCTCTGTTCTTTCATCCCTAAGTCCAGAGTGAGCTGGTTGAGGAGTATTCTTTCTACGGTTGTACCCTGGTATGCTGCTGCCCTTTTCTTCATGGTTCTCCTGGAGAGACTAGTGCTCCAGTTAGTTGGTTCTCTTGACTCTGTAGTCTCTTCTTGTTCTGTGGAGTTTGATTCTCTCACTACGCGCGGGTCTGGGTGGTTCCTGGGCCTTGCTTCCTTTCTTCTATGAAGTGTGACGGAAAGGCTGAGAAGGTTAGGGCTCTTCAGCTTGGAGAAAAGGCAGCTGAGGGGTGATATGATAGAAGTCTACAAAATAATGAGCGGAGTAGAGCGGACAGATATGAAGCATTTGTTTACACTTTCAATCTATAATAGAACTAGGGGACACAAGATGAAGCTAGAATATGGTAGATTTAAAACAAATAGGAGAAAGAGTTATTCTTTACTCAGCGTGTAGTTGGACTCTGGAACTCGTTGCAGGCGAATGTGGTGGCAGCGGCTGGCCTTACGGAGTTTAAGGGGGATTTGGACAGATTCCTGAAGGAAAAGTCCATTGAACATTATTAATTTTTTTTTTTTTTTGGGGGGGGGGGGGGGGGTTTGCCAGGTTCTTGAAACCTGGATTGGCCGCTGTCGGAGACAGGATGCTGGGCTTGATGGACCCTTGGTCTTTTCCCAGTGGTGGTGCTTATGTTTGGGGTTGCGTACTCCTAGTACTTGTTAGGGTCGCTTCATCCAACCATCTTGGACTCAAAGCAGGCTGGCAGTTTGGGAGTTAGTCTTTGTCCTTCCAGAGTTCGGAGAAGTGGATCCTGGTCTAGGAGAGACAGTTCTCCTTGTTGCTCGGATATGACTGTTGCCTTCCTTCCAAGGGGGGGGGGGGGGTCCTTTGGCATGAGTATCTTTTGCTACTCTTGGGACAGGGGTACATAATTTTTCTTTTGCTCAGGTCGTTTGTTTTACGTCCTATGGCTTCAGGTCCTTTTCTAGTGTCTACTACTACTACTACTATTTAGCATTTCTATAGCGCTACAAGGCATACGCAGCACTGCACAAACATAGAAGAAAGACAGTCCCTGCTCAAAGAGCTTACAATCTAATAGACAAAAAATAAATAAAGTAAGCAGCCTGGTGGTTCGGATATTCAAATCCTTTTCTGCTGATCATTTTTTTGCTGTGTGTATAGCTTTGTTGATTTTTCAACCTTCTGCATTCTTTTCTCTCAACCCCCCCCCCCCCCCCCCCCCCCCAGTCTTTGGGAAACTGCTTTGCTACATCCCCTTAGTCTGGACTGGTCTGGTATAGATGACAAGGAAGGAAAATTATGTTCTTACCTGATAATTTTCTTTCCTTTAATCATACCAGACCAATCCAGATGCCCTCCCTGGCTAAAGTCTGTCAGAGTTTTTTGTTTCCTTTAGGTATCCCTGGCTGTTCCACAACTCTTCAATACGGTGGGATGTCTTACAGCACTGCCTACTTCATCTTCTCTATTCAATCTCCTGCCACTTGTTGTGCCAGTTCTGTATGACTCCAGTTACTTGGAATCACAGAGTTCTTTCCCAGGATTCAGGGGTAGATCTCTATGTGCTTGGGCAAGCTCAGTATGGACCATTCCCTCCCGCTTACTTTACTGTGAGGGGAGGTTGCAGTTGCCTTTGGCCAAGCAGGAACAGTGAGGTTCTGCATATTGGCTCTAAGAGTTTGCCTGTTTGTATTAACTGTGTTTTCTTCTAGACTTCAGAGCACCATTGCTTGGCTATTCGAAATACTGAACAGGGTTGCCAGGTGGAAAATTTTTTTCCCACCCAATCCAGCCTAAAAACAGCCCAAAACCCGCCCAAACTCAAACCCCACCCCGCGTCATCACCCCGCCCCCGCCGTCATCAACCCCGCCCCTGCCGTCATCGGCCCCGCCTCCCTCGTCATCGGCCCCGCCCAGAACATCAGTAACCCCGCCCAAAACGTCACTAACCCCGCTCCCCGCGGCCGAAAAACCCGCCGGAAAACCGCCCAAAATAAAAAAAAAAGCCCAAAAAACCGCAACCCGCCGCAGGCAAAAATTTCCTGCGGCGGGTTGCGGAAAACCGCCCAATTGGGCGGTAAAAACCGCCCACCTGGCAACACTGATACTGAACATTCCAGGCTGCACGATACCCTTAAGGGGCGGTTCACTTGGAACTATTTTCTCTGTCTCCTTCCGCTGGTAGATGGACACAACCCATTAGTCTGGATTGGTCTGTTATAAATAATGGAAAGGAAATTATTAAGTAAGAACATAATTTTTCCATATATGAATATCCAGATGTTTGGGTTTCTGTTAGATACAGAAGGACCATTTACTGAGTTGCATTAAAGTGTTGCTGGTAGTGCACCTGAATTGCACAAATAAAGGTGCAGTGCCTGAAAAACCTTGATGTTCATTGTTGGGGTGTGCCCAGATGACTAAAAGAGCCTCTGAATGGAACATGTATTTTGCTAAGGAGTTATGGGGAGTACAGGGTCTTCTTTAAAGTGAATCTGGCTCCAGTTGTTTGGCCTGTTTCCTGCATAATTTAACTGAATTGTCTTAGCTGTAGGCCGCAGTTGCTCCACCCTGTCTCCTCACAGCTGGGGGTTTTGATTTTCCCCAGTCCCCCTGTTCAGCTCCAGAGAAGACAGATGGCTTAAAGCCCGATCTGGTGTACATATGTAAAACTGCCAGCGGTTGAAAAGAAAGTACAAGCACGCTATAGAAAAATAAGAAAATAAATGCAATTAAGTGGCCAATACAGTACAATCACAAATTCTGGTATTTCTGTATCATTTTCCAGTCATTCTTGTGATTTGGAATCAAAAGGAACAGCTCCTTTAAATACAGATGTTGATGTAAAAAAAAAAAAAAAAAAGACCCATATTCTCTATTAAGCAATTTTGTGGGAGAAATTAGACTGATGCAGGAGTGTGTTTATTGCAGAGTTGAAAATCTGCAGTCATCTTTTAAGTGATCTTGCCTGTGAGTAGCCTTTCTATAAGTGGCTGTTCTGAGCACCTCATTCCTGTTAGCACAAGAACAGCTGATCTTATCTTTTAAAAATTTTTTTATATTGCCACAGGGCCAACTTCAATTTGGGGATGATAATTTTTTCTCTCTCTTTTCTTTTACATCAGCTGTTTCCTGGACTGGGGGGTGGGTGGGGAAGGAGGTACATGTGGTCCGCCACCATAGAGAACCCCCACCCCCCCAATCAGCCAGCCCAACCTTTGCTATAAACTTCCTGCCTGCATCAATGCTTATGACTTCTGGTCTTTGCCTTCCAACTGTCCCCAAGTGGAGCTGGCTCCTCATTAATGATGTGGAGATATGTGGGCTCTGTTGAGCTTGCTCAATTATATAGCATAAATAAATGTAAACATTTAATCCACTCTGAAATGTTTGTTTGTTAGATAAATTACTGCAATAAACTAGTTGGCTGTTTCAGGGGCAAGTTACAGGAGGGTTCCCAGAATTCCCCCTTCTACTCCTCAACTGGAGCTCTGGTGGGGGGGGGGGGGGGGGGGGTGGAAGCCCCTTCCTTAGCCCTTCTCAAATGGAAGAATGACTAATGTGGCCCACTTTTAAAAAAATGTTTGCCAACTTACTCTCTATGGCAACCTCAGTTATGGCCAGTCCAAAGAAGTTGCGTTCCAGAATTAAACACTGCCAGTAAGCCATCAGTCCAACCTGCATTATATACTAAAACATGAAGGTTGTTACCAAAAGTTTGACTTGGAACCCAACATGAAACAGAATTTCTAGCAAATAAAATTTGATTATGAAATTAATTTTCTAGGCTACATGACCAGTCTAGTTAATTTCCCATTTCATGTTTTATTACAAGACATTTGATTGTTTTATTCTAGCCCATTGTATCTGTCAGTAAGAGCTCCTTACAAATGTGACAAATCCATTTGTCAGTCCTACTTTTAAAGCAGCCTTCCATTATGTTCATTCCCAGTATGCCAGGACAAGTGGGTAGTTATGTCCATTGACCAGCAGGTGGAGATAGAGAGAATACAGAACTGAGCACCACTACATAGCTCCCTGCTAGCAGCTCAGCTCCCCAGTATCTTCTGTCTCCAGCAGGTGGATGGTTAGACTTCCTTTGTCTCTGGTTCTGAGGCCTTGCTCCTGGTCTAGTTGGTCAACTGGTTCTCAGTTGAGCATAGTGGGCAGACATACCTGGTGGTGCTGGGTCCCTGTCATGCTTTCCCCCCTAGAGTGTTCTGAGTTCTTATGGGAGTCTGCTCAGCAACCAGTCTGCTTCAGAAGATAAGGATCAGTGCAGGCAGCCCAGTGAGTTTGATGGGCTGGTGGTGCTGTGCCCTTCCGTGACAGGGGGTGGCTGTGTCCCCTGGGAGCATGGACCCGGGGTCTCTGCTGTGCTTTGGGCCTCAGGACATCCTTGGGAGCAATTTGTGTCTGTGCTCACAAAAAAAAAAAAAGAGCTTTATGGTTGAGTTGTGCTGCGCTCTGGTTTAAAAAAATTTTAAAAAAGCGCACGAAAGATGAGCGTGTAGCGCGGTGTGCCACATGCTTTCCCACACTGATACAATCTTCATTCATGGCTGCCCCCGCTGGGAGTGCGAGGAGCTGCCCGTCTTGCAGCGGGCGGGGTTCCTCCTCAGGCTGTTGCACGGTGTGCAGTCCGGTCCCCGAGTGGAGGGGTTGAGTCGAGGCTCATGCACACAGAGCGCCGTGTTCCTTGCCGCAGTGGTCCCCAGTGCAGTGTCTCTGCACTTCGCCTCAGAGGAAGGCGGGAATGGCAGCCATTTTGTTCTCTGCTGGCGCGAGGGCCTGTGCAGACAGTTGTAGCAGTGGGGATCTCTTCGGGGTGGGGGGGGGGGGGAGCCCTCCTGAGTCAGAGCCTACCCTTCTGGGCTTGTTCTCTTGCTCTGCCAGACTTTGGGTTGGTGCAAGTAGTCCCTTCTCCAGCAGCCCTAGCATCTCCTGGGGGACAGGGGACGGGGTTTTCCCCTCCGGCTCCCAGGAGCTCGCAGCGGATAACACGCGGAGTCTTTGTTTTGCTGCAGTTGGGCTGCTCTATGGAGTCTCCTCTGTCAGAGCCCTTGGTGGAGGGTGAGCTCCCTCTGGGGGAGGGAGATGACCCTCGAGTGTTCGGTCTGTTTCAGCAGGAGGAGTTCGGCTCCCTGTTTTCGGTGCCGCTAGCAGCGCTTCCCATAGCGAAACCCTTGGGGTTCTCTGGAGGAGAGTCGGGTGGCTAGCCTTGCATAGGGCCTCGGGGGCTTGTCCAAGGTGTTCCCCATGTAAGGGTCATTTGGGGCCTGTTTACCACAATGTACAGTGCACTTAACTCAGGCCTGTAGGTTGGGAAAACCATGGCCCACTTCTTTTCTCTAGTGCAGAGAGAAGGAGAAGCTCCGTTCCCTACATTGGACTCAGTGTCTGCAGTCACCTTGAATTTTCCCTTCCTGGTTGCTGGCTGCATTGCCTCGCGGAATCTGCTAGATGGGAAGCTGAATCAGACCTTGTAGCCCGTCTTGGAGGTGTTTACATTAGGAGCTGCAGGCTTCTATTGGTAGCCCTTTGGCTTTCCCGCTGTGGGCTGTCTCGGGTTGAGGGCTGCGGCATGGGCCTGTTTGCAGTGGCAGCAGCAGTCTGTTTCCCGGGGCAGTCCCCAGGCTGCCTGGTTGGAGCCACGTTTTGCCTGTCTGGTGGACACTGTGTATGACATTCTTTGGGCTTTGGCCTAGGGTATGTCTTTGGCATTCACCATAAGCTGTCAGTTCTGCCTGCGGCCATAGGCGTTGGTTGCCACCTCCAAGGCCTGCGTGGTCAGGTTTCCACTTTGGGGCACCTTTCTCTTTGGGTACACCCTCAGCGATTTGGTTCAGGAGCTCAGTGAGTCGGACTCCAGTGTTTGCCAGGGGTCGTTCCTCGTTCTTGGACCGCCCTGTGGGCGCGGCAAGTGCCCGGTTTCGTGTCAGCACTAAAGGTAGGCCTGGTCCTCAGAATTTTGGTCAGAGGGCTCGGTTTCAAGCCTGGCAGACTCCCTTCCGGGGGACGGGGAGCCAGAAACCAGCAGGGCACTCGGGGTGAGTGGCTGCTGTCTCCTGGCCATCCTTGGGTGGCCTGGCTGGCTGGCCCATCTGGGCCAACATGGAGCCACTCTCGGGCATTTCGGGATGTGTGGACTACCTTCTCCTCAGCTTAGGTGCTGGATTTTTCGGGGTGCTGGCGTCTGGCTGGCGTTCTCCCCTCTGGTAGCCCCTCTCTTCTTGCAGTCTCCTTGTCAGAGGGGGCCTCTGTCTGCTCAGAGCAGAAGAGCAGTGGAGGTGCTGCTATCCTTTTGGGCCATTGTTCCTGTCCTTCCTGCTGAGCACTGTTTGGGTCGGTACTCCATCCATTCTGGGGTTCCCCGGAAGACGGGAACAGTGCAACCCATTCTGGATCTCAAGGGATCCATAGGTATCCATTTTCGGATGGCGGCCCTGAGGTCTCTAATCGCCTCCGTTTGGGAGAGAAAGTTTCTCTCCGCTCTCGATCTCAGGGAGGCATACTTATCTTTCTCTATCTCCACATGCTGGTCGATGGACAATAACTACCCACTTATCCTGGAATAGTGTGAACAACTAATGGAAAGAAAATGATCAGGTAAGACCTAATTTCTCCTTATAAAGCGTGTTCTCTATTTCAGATGGCAATTTACCTGTTTTGTTGTTGGTTTCCTCCCCCTCCCCTCCCCCTAGCTGGTCCTTGATCTGTTTAATGACTGAGACCCCTAATTTACCATTTCTACTGGTTTCTCAGCACATTTGGCACAATCTTCAACAATTGAATCAGGTGTTTTTGGAGTGTATATTTCAGGCTGGTTTGATTTCCTTTGTCTAGGAGGCTGCAACATCAGAATTATAATTCTACATTTCATGCACCATTTTAATAGCTCTTTTTTTTTTGTACGCGCTCAACTGTTGACTTGTCCCTTTTTTGATGTGATGTTCGAAACTGAACAGTATTTCACATGTGAACGAACTAGTGCTTTCTACATTGAAAAGCGTTCTTTGTGGCTGGCTGGGGAAATGTTTTCATAGCTGGCAGTTTGCTGTGCATTTGTTGCAGGTTGTGAGAAATAAGGTCCTTTTTTTTCCTTAATGATCTTTTTTTTTTTTTTTTTTTTTTTTTTTAGGATTCCTCCATTTTTAGAGTGTAATCTGCCGCAGGGTTGTTCTTGCCTGGGTTTCATTTCACCATACATAATCAACACTGAATCTCATCTGCTGTCTTTCAGTTCAGTCTGGTGGAGGTCTTGCTGTTCACGTTTTCATCTCATCTGGAAATTTTACTACTTTCTCTCTCTGTACTTTCTTTTAGGCCACCAATGACTTTTTTTTTTTTTTTTTTTGCAGAAATTAGTGTAGTCAGAATTTTACTTAACCTTAAAATGCAGTTCTATTAGCTTTTCATTTGGAGTATTGTATGAGGATTTAAAGCCAGTACATTATGTTAAAACCAGTGAAATGCTGACATGTACTACCAGAAGGAGCAGTTTTTTGCTTGGAGAAGTAGTAAGTGTTTCACTGGAAAAATCTGGCTGGTCGTAGTTTACCATTCCTGTTGCAGGATGTAGACTAAAAGGTTCAGCTGTAATTCCAGTAATTGTGATGTCTGTGATTCAGATTCCTGTGCTGGAGAGGCCTCTATGAAAAAGAATTTCATGAGGAAAGAGAATATGAGTGTGAGATGGGAAGGTGTAGGGATTGAGTGTTAACTCACTTTGGGAGAGGAGGAAACCTCTCTTTGCTCATTATCTCACATAAATGACATATAAACCTTTTACAGGCCCTATTTGGCAGTAACTTCTGCATTTGGAAGTCTAAGATACCTTTTACCTAAGCTGCATTAGGCCCTAATTTGCACCCAACACAGCTTAAAATGGCCTTCCACCAGACGCGCTCAGGCATACTGTGGCAACTGCCAAATATGCGCACGCTAAAATATATTTTTGAGGGGGCGTCCCTTTGTTAATCAGCATAGCTTTCTTACCGTCTGCTAACTGGTTTGTGCATAGATAACACATGAGCCTTTTCTGCCTTCCTATGGTAAATTATTTTAATGGCAATATTAGTGCATGACCATTAATACAAAAAATACAAAAGGCTATTTTTACATCTGCAGTAAAAAAAAAAGCCTTAGTTTGATGGATAAACCTGTGTAAGGGCGCTCTAAGGTCACTTACTGCAGTTTAGTAAAACTGCCCCTAAATTAGCCAATCTGAGGAACAGATTTGGTGTACATGAAACCTTTCACACTACAACTCATTGCTATATTGGGGCCTTGGTAAGTAAAACCAGTTTATTACTTGTGATCATTTATATAATAAAATGAAATCAAGAATTGATATTTTGCGGCCTGTTGGAAGGATGGTGAAAGCTTTCAGTGACGACAGGCATGAAATAGAAAATGAATATGAAAATAGAGACGATTCTGTATTGTTTCTGTCTCTGAATCTTAAATATGCCTCCCTTGGGACCCTTGCTTTGATTTGTGCAGCTGCCACTAGTCTGTTCCTGACAGTAGCCATGGGAACACAAGTAGGATGACAGGAGTTTAGAACTTCAACCTGTTGCTAGGTAGGCCTAGTTCGGGGCAGATCCTACCTGGTCAATTCACCTACCTTCTGCTTGGGACTTAGAAAAATGTCTGGCGATTTCTTTTTGCTGCTGTTGGGTAAATAATTGTATCCTGATTTTGGAAAATTCTGTCGGGAGACTGTATGCATCTTGACAGCCTCAAACAGACATTTTGTGGGGATTTAGGCCTGCTCTGGCTTGACAACATACGTGGCTTCATTATTTTTCCTTTTTGAATATATTGATGTCGCACGATCTACAGTTGATTAGAGGAAGTAAGCTGAACATTCTTGTGATGTGTTCTTAGCACAGTCTAAAGGCATGAAGCTAAACATGCTTGACCATGCTTCACTCAACTTACTGGCTCATTTAATTATCCTCTCATATACTTCCGTGACCCAACTTATTAGGAAATAATGGGGAACAGCACTGAAGCTAGATACATAAAATGTTGTTTGACATTAAAACAATGGCGGTGTGGTGGGTGCTGATGTACTAAAGATTGTTTCCATGAAAAGTCCAAAAGGTCCCTGTTATATGAAGGCAACCTAAGTGCCTATTTGCCTTTATAAAATGGGCTCATACAATGAACCCTTGTAGTGCAAAATGTTCTTTCAGACATTTACACCTGTTCCAAATAAGATGTGAATGTGTGTGCGTGTGTATTTCGTTAGGGTAACTTTTGAGTCTTACGTAAGAAGGTCATGTAGGCACCAGGGGCGTAGCTAGACTTCAACGGTAGGGGGGGTCCAGAGCCGAGGTGAGGGGGGCACATTTTAGCCCCCCCCCCCCGGTGCTGCCGACACCCGCCCGCCATTGCTGACACCTCCAACAACTTTGACCCCCCCCGTTGCCGCTGACCCTCTCAACCACCCCCCCCCCCCCGCCTGCCGTCGCCTACCACCTTTACTGGCGGGGGACACCAACCCCCGCCAGCCGAAGTCTTCCTTCGTTTGGTTTCTGAGTCTGACGTCCTGCACGTACAATGTGCAGGACCTCAGACTCGCAGAAACAGAACGAAGCCTGGCGATTTGCAGGGCTTAGTTCTGTTTCTGTGAGTCTGATGTCCTGCATGTTGTATGTGCAGGACGTCAGACTCAAGTCAGAAACCAAACGAAAGAAGACCAGCTGGCAGGGGTTGGGGTCCCCGCCAGCAAAGGTAGCAGGCGGCGGGTGGGAGGGGGGGTTTACAGGGTCACCGGCAGGGGGGGTCCAGGGCCCTGTGGCCCCATAGCAGCTATGCCCCTGGTAGGCACCTAGTTTTAGCCCAAGCTATAAAAATACATAAATTCAGAAATAACGGCTAGGGAGCAGACGTAAATGGTAACTTATAAAATACATGCGTAAATTGTGACTCTGCCTGTGCTCTGCACAAACGCCTTCCCCGAATACACCTACTCTAAAATTACGTATTAGTACATGTCCGATTGCACTGCTTGTACTTTTATACATATGGTGTTAATTATGTAAGAGGCCTTTTTATGTGATATAGTTACATAGACATGAAAAATCCTTTAAAAAAATTTCTTATAGTTGCATTTTTAAAAAATAAAATATGTGCACATTTCACAACGTTGCCCAAACTACAACCCCAAGAGCACCTACACACTGCATGCTTATAAGTGTCATCTTGTGTGTGTGTATTCTTGACTGCACATCAGCTAAAGAGTCCCTTTTCACATGTACAACAGGCTTTATACATAGAAAATGTTTTCTAAAACTTTTCCTAAAACGAGAAAAAAAACATGTAGGGATATTTGACCTGGGGAAGGTATGAAAAGTAATGAACTGCTGTTCAAAGTCTGTCATGTATGAATATAACTCGTTCCTCTCTCTGTCCTTAATTGAATCATAGCTGTCCTACCCATTACAACATTGGGATTTCATGTAGCAAAGAACACCTTTCCTTTGGATAGAATCACTTATCAGATATGTAGGGTCTGAACAATGAGCAAGCAATGGCATAAAGTTTAATGGAAGTAGAAACAGCATCTTTGCTAATGTACCCAATAAAGTTAAGGGTGCCCATGGCAGTTGTTACTTGTACTGAGGGCTCTTCCTTTGTGTATGTCACTTCTTGTAGGATTAGCAAACTTGACTAGCACATCCTATATTTTCTCAGAGAAAGTGACTTATTGGGGTGACACAGAGAGAGCCCTTGTCTCTTGTTCCTTCTATTTGTTTTTGTTTTGTTACCATCTAGCAAAGACATGTAGGCAACAATGGCTTCCAGAAAGGTCTTGATACAGATAAAACGAGCGATAGCTGCACTTAACTCCTCCTGCTTCTCCATAAAAGCAATTCTTTATTGGTAAACTATATAGCAGGAAGTGTTTTTTGTAGTGTGACGTTTTCTGTAGCAGATATGAGCCTTTCAAATGGCGTTGTTGTATTGCTCTTCTGGATGCACTCTAAACAAATTTGAGAGTTACTTTTGACATAGTGCCTGGCTAATAATGGCAATATACCTGAAATGCTGTGTCCCACTCAGGCTGTCCTTCATTCAGCTTGACTTCTATGACATGTATTTCGTGTAGTATCAGGACGACGTTCTCACGATATTCCGCTCCACTTCGGTAAGATGATAACCTCTTTGCACGTTGTCATGTTGCTGAAGGTATCTACAGTCCTGGAGATCCAAAAAGAAATGCTTTTCTCTTCACAGTAAAATTTCTGAGAATAATCCAGTCTGGGATTTTCTTCTTTCCGGATATGAACACTGTCTCCAAGTTAGTTTTAAGTTCAAACACAAAAATCCTCAAAGTCAGCATGTAAATTAAAAAGTTATAAGGATCCAATGTGGTGTTTCATAAGGAACAAATTGATCCATTAAGTGAATGCTTGGTTACCTTTCCCCTCTTTTAAGGCAGGTCCACAGCTTGAGCAAGGAGTGCAGCTCTTGTCTGGTTTGGTTCACAACCCCCAAGGGCCAAAACCCTAAAATACGTCTCTCATAAATGTCCTTGGAAGTTACTGCCCCACCGGGCTCTCTCAAATGAGGCAGGAAAAGGATTTGGAAAATCCCCCTCTCTCATCTCTTTGTCACACAGTTCTATTCTGGTCTTTTCAGCAAAAACAAATTCACTTCTCAAAGCCCAAGCCATGACTCTCTTCCACCATGCCTGCAACCCTCCAACCACTTGCCAAGAATTTAAACCTTCTCACCTGGCAGCTACCCACTGGGCTGATAGTTGCATAGCAGCAAATTTCAATCCAATGTCACAGAAGTCAGTTTAAACTCACTGGGAGGTAACCTTCTTTAGTTGTTCAAGGCAAAGCTCCCGCTCCTCTAAAACCGCCATTTCTTCCTCCAACTGCTCAGAAGCCTTGCTTCTAGGCTTTTCCTGAAGGCTTTTTCCCAAGGTGTATTTGGGTGTCCCTCCCCTTTCCAGCCTCTCTTCTGGCTCTAGTCCCCCTACTGCCTGATCTCCCAGGGAAACTGAGTCTCATTTGAACTCCTCCTCCCCCTGCCAGAAGACTTGACAGCTATGCTGTATGGGGAGTCCTGAATATTGTACATGAATTCTTTCCCTCAGACAGGCTTCAGTCTACCTTGGGTACTAGTCTGTATTTGGGGCAAACTAGTGCACACTCTGCTGGGGAACAGGTTTCTGTACTCTCCTCTGGTCATTACAGCACACAATCTTGGTTGCACATTGTTGATGTGTATAGCAGACATGTAGCTAGACCTCGGTTTTTTTTTTTTGGGGGGGGGAGGGGGACTGAGCCCAAAGTGTGTTGGGGGGGGGGGGGGATATTTTGCCTTGCCTCCCTGCTGCTCTTTGCCACAACTCCACATACCTGGGATGATATGAGTCTTCAAGCCCCACCTGCAGAAGTCTTCCTCCAGCACAGTTTGCTGCCACGCTGTCTGCCCTGCTTTCCCCCGCAACATGCATTCTCAATTTCACTAAAAGGCTGAATCTAATTTGGGGGGGGGGGGCAAGGCTCCCAAGGCCCCCCTCCCCGTGCCTCTGTATCACTCCATGGTGTGACCTCATCTTGAGTATTGTGTGCAGTTGTAGTTGCCGTGTCTTAAAAAGATATAGCAGAATTAGAAAAGGTTCAAAGAAGGTCAACCAAGATGATTAAGGGGATGAAACTCCTCTCGTATGAGGAAAGGCTAAAGAGGTTAGGAAAAGAGATGGCTTAAGGTGAATATGATAGAGGTCTACAAAATCCTGAGTGTTTTAGAACGAGCAAACGTAATACAAAGACTAGTGGACACTCAAGGAAGTTACATGGTACTACTTTTAAATGGAAGTATTTTTTCACTCAACGAATAGTTAAGCTCTGGAACTCATTGTCAGAGGATGTGGTATCAGTGGTTAGTGTATCTAGGTTTAAAAAAGGTTTGGACAAATTCCTGGAGGAAAAGTCCATAGTATACTATTGAGATAGATATGGGGAAAGCTATTGGTTGTCTCTGGGATTAGTACCATGAATGTTGCTACTATTTGGGATTCTGCCATGTACTTGTTACCTGAATTGGCCACTGTTGGAAGCAGAATACTGGGTTAGATAGACCATTGGTCTGAGCCAGTATGGCTGTTCTTATTCTTATGGGTGAATATTGCTGGTACCTGCATAACTGTGGGTTCCTCACTGTCTCCGCCCCCCCCCCCCCCCCTATATCACATACATAGCTGGTCAGAGCCAGTATTCAGTGGCACTGCTTGTTTGGTTAAGTGCTTCTGAATATTGGGGGTTGGGTGGCCCCAACTGATTTAAGTGGGCCGGAGCCTCTCCTGCCCACTTAAATTGCTTTGAATATCGACCTGATAGGAACTTTTTTTTTTTTTTTTGCTTTATCTGTATCTTCATAATTTGTACTTCCTCCTGATTTTTTGTAAGCCACATTGTGCCTGCATGTGTGGGAAAATGTGGGATATAAATGAACCATAAATAAATAAATAAATATTACATATATAGTAACATAGTAGATGACGGCAGAAAAAGACCTGCACGGTCCATCCAGTCTGCCCAACAAGATAAACTCATATGTGCTACTTTTTGTGTATACCCTACCTTGATTTGTACCTGTGCTCTTCAGGGCACAGACCGTATAAGTCTGCCCAGCACTATCCCCGCCTCCCAACCACCAGCCCCGCCTCCCACCACCAGCTCTGGTACAGACCGTATAAGTCTGCCCAGCATTTTCCCCGCCTCCCAACCACCAGCCCCGGTACAGACCAGACTACGGAGGGAAGGAAGGAGAGAGAGTAAATATTATGGACATTCTTAATAGAGCAGGAAGCAGGTATGAGGTGTAGCCTAACGGTTAGTGCAGTGGACTGCAAAGAGACTCGGATCCTTTTTTTTCTTTTTAAATTGTGATCTCTCCAGAAACAGAAATATACCTATTGTACCTAAATATATGACACCTGCAAGCCTGAAGGCTATTGAAATGATCTTCATTCAGGCATAGTAGGTATTTTTCTGTGCCAGAGGGCTCACAGTTACAAAAACAAGAGTTTTTTTTGAAGTAGGATTTTCTGTGGCCATTTTCTAAGAATGCTGCTATAGAGACAGCCATGTCCCTTGTTTTCCCTCATTCAAAATTTGGATGTTTCCGTTTGTAAAAATGGATGTTCATGCTGGACATTTCTAGCTTATGGCCATCCATCCATAGTATTTTCGAATAAGCATGTTCGAAAATACATATGAAATGGACGTCCGTTTGGGACATTCTGACTTGATCGTCCTTTTGAAAATGCCCCTCCACATATTATAAAGGTCCATGCAACTTTTATCAAATGCTTTTTCCATTCCAAAAATTATTAGCAATGAGGGTAACTCCAAGGATGCCAAATACCCTACAAGCATTTTTTTTTTTTACTGCAGATCTATTTCAGACAAAGCCCACTTGTGCAAGTTTCATCAGACCCTACTTGCAGAGCCATTAGTTTGTTTGCAAGAACTTTCGCTAGCAAAATTATTAAAAGCTGTCAACGTGCAATTCACCAGATGAGTGCAGTGTCTGGAATATCCAAGTACCTGACTATGAATTCTATCATATCGCTGAGGTGACTCCTGCATATTCCCCACTGGGGCTTCACAGAACAACAGTATTTGTTACCAGGTTCGCTGATAGTACAAAGGTCCATAACAGTAATTCAGCTTGGCTGCCGGCCTCATAAATGCGGGTTGTACACCTGCAGCTTATTTTGTTTGCAAATTTATATACAGTATTATATAATTTTCTAAGCGGTTTACAAAATAGACACAATAATAATAATAAAAGAACATCCACACCAAGGATATAAAAGCAAAAACTGTATTTTCTTGTCGAACAGCGTGGAACAAATAAAGGGGTAGGCTTTCTGTTGAGCTACCACCTGGGAAGAGTAGTCCTGGAAACAGAATTTTTTTGCTGTTGTACATCAATGTCTGCCTTTCGTGAATGGCCTGCTGCATTGCGTGCTTGTGTCCATAATTTAGTAGCTTAATTATAGTCACGTGAGGCTTAGCCCCATCTGACCTAGGTGGGCCCCAAGCACTGTGCTCTTTCCGTCCTCAAGGGGCCTAGCTGTTTCCCAATTTGCAGTGATTGTGGTAGCTGTTTCCAAAAAGCCCACCAAGTCACTTTCTGGTAAACTCTGAGGCAGCCTAACCAGCCTTAGGTTATTCCGATGTGAATGATTCTCAAGATCATCTATTTTGTTCTCTGTCAGTGATTTGTCCTTTCATCTGTTCTTGCTGTTGCTCTGTCTGCATCTTATTGTCCAAGATGTCTGTCTGCTGCTGACAAATGTCAATTTCCAATCCAAGGCTATTTAATCTTTTATGGACTACATCTACTTTATCAAATAACTGTTGTGATGAAGCTGCACTGGATAAAAAATTACATTGGTTACCTTTGCTGTTATCTCAGTCAGTGGTTCAAGCAAAGCTGACTGATGGGTTGGGTAGGCCTTGATCCACCACCGTTGTTCTTGCATTGTAATGTAGCTGCCATCTGTCCAGTTTGCTGACAGGCCACAAAAAAAGGAAAAAAAAAATCTTCCACGGAAAGTCAAAAGACAAACCAAACAGGGTGGAAGTCACCAAAAAACAAATGTTCAAGACGGATAATAAAAGTCAATAGTCTCAAATTAATGTCCAAGTGATTTATTCATCCACAGTTGATAAACCTCACTGCGGCTAGAAGAATATGACCTGACACAAGCCGTATTTTGGCATTCAAGCCTTCTTCAGGGATCCTTATAAAACATAAATATCACAGAATAAAAGATCTCAAAATGACAAGTTAGAAAATAAGTTTTACAATAACAAAAACAATGTAAATATGTAAAATAAAAATCTGAAGAATGGGATGGATAAAACAATTGAAAAGAGTGACTGCAAATTAAAATACAGATATCATAGTGAAACAATATGTACTTAGAGGTGTTGAAACATGGTGATGTAAATATGTGTAATATATGAGCTAAAATGTGAACAAATATAGTGAAAATGATAAAAATATGTATTAAAAACAGTGGGCCCTGTTTACTAAGGTGTGCTATTGGTTTAAGTGTGCGCTAACATTTCTTCCAGGACCTTGTCCAAACATTTTTCAAACCCAGCTATACTAACAGCTTTTATCGCATCAAGGGGTCCTTTTACTGTAGCGTGGCTTAGTAAACAGGGCCCACTATTTAAAAAGAGGTGTGTGACCAAAGAATATTGAAAAACATGCCTATGTGTATAGTGCAAATGAACAAAAGGAGGTTTCAACTGGAAAATGGACAATCTTAAACCTCTACAGTACAGCAGCTAGGCGGAATAGTGAGGGGATCTCAAACACTTTGGGGTACTGAAATTACAAAAAGCTGTAAGTGGAGAAAAGTTACAGGAGCTCAACCTTTCAGCATTTTCGTCTGTTCATGGTGTCATTTGATCCCCCTGCATGCACTTTATGCATGTAACCCCTGGGGTAATTCTCATAACATTTGGTTTTACATGCAAAAAAAAGTTCATAAAATTACTCCCTTAAATACCTGAAATGCACAAGAAGCAAATTTATTTCATCAAAGGGAGGTTGTGATGCTTTGAGGGGAAGGCTACAGAAACCATGTCAGGAAATATTTTTTCACAGAAAGGGTAGTGAATGCTTGAAATGCCCTTCTGGAGGAGGTATGGAGAACAACAAAGTGGAATTCAAACACATGGCAGATCCGTGGAAATGAAGAATACTGGGGGTAGCCTGGATGTAATGTAAGTTACCGTCCTAAATAGAAGATGGCATCAGTGCTTCCAAAAGCATGGGGGTAACTGCATAGGGAGGCAGTTATAACCCAAATCAGAAGATATGTGATTTTATCAGGGCTCTAAGCAAGCATATGGGAGGCCAAGACAAGGATGTATCTTGGTCAGTAAGAATGCTAAAGAGTTGGGAGGCTGGATAGAAGATATGAGCAAAAGGGGAGTTAATTTTGTATGCACGTCATAAGATTTGATGGATCTATACTGGGCAGACGATGAACATAAGAGGATAAGAATTGTTTACTGGGTCAGACCAAGGTCTATAATGTCCAATGTTCTATTTCCAACAGTGGTCAATACAGGTTAGAAGTATCTGGCAGGATCCAAAAATATAGATTGCTTCCATGGACAAGCAGTGGATTTTCCCAAATTTCTGTTAATAGTTCATGGGCTTTTCTTCCAGGAACTCATCCAAACCTTTTTCAAACCCAGCTATACTAACAGCTTTTATCACATCAAGGGATCCTTTTATAAAGCTGCGGCAAAAAGTGGCCTGCGGTAGTGTGGATGTGTCTTCTGGGCGTGCGCTGGGCCACTTTTTACTGCGGCTGTGAAGAAGGCCATTTTTTAATGGGTTGGGAAATGGGCGTGCATAAAAATGAAAGCTAGTGCACGCCTGTTTGCAGGCTGAGCCCTTACCGCCAACCATTGACTTAGCGATAAGGGCTCACGCTCTATCCGCATGGTCACCATGCAGCACGTGCCAATGTGGCTGCGCTGCCTATTACCGCCAGAAACACAACCTGGCGATAGTGCCGATTTAGCGTTAGCCCTCCCGCGGCTTTGTATAAGGGCCCCCAACCTCAGTGAAATTCCAGAGCTTAATTACGCATTAAGTGAAAAAACAATATTTTCTCCGCTTTAGTTTTAAATGTACTACTTAGTAACTTCATCACATGCCCACTAGTCTCTGTACTTTTGAAAGAGTAAACAAATGATTTCACATCTACCCATTCCATGCCACTCGTGATTTTATAGATCTCTATCATTTCTCCATTAGCTGTCTCTTTTCCAAGCTGAAGTGCCCTAACCGCTTTAGTTAAGTGAGTCATGCTATCCCCTTCTGTGTATCCTTTTCTAATTCTGCTATATCCTGCGTGGATGGGTCATGTTGGTCCTTATCTGCCCTCCAGAAACCGAAAAATACCTACTGTACCTAAATATGTAATTTACTATGTTATTGTTCAGTTCAGGTAAACAGAAATGTCTGAACGTAAGTAAGCTCCTGGCTACAGTAGGTATATTGCTGATGGAAACACAGAACATAATAGAAAGACTATATATGACCACCCAGTTTGATGTATGTGAGAGAGCACGTGAGGATCAGGTATGCTTGAAAGGGAGCGACATATCTGGTCGTGATTGTTAGACTGGTTCTGTAGGAGGCAGAGTCTGGCAAAACATGTTTACAAAGATGAGTGCTGTGATTTACTGCAGAGAAAGTGGTATTGTCTCCTTAAAAGTGAGTTGGCATAAAGGGTAACTATTATTATTATTAGCATTTGTATAGCGCTACCAGACGCACGCAGCGCTGAACACCTGACACAGTCCCTAATACCAAATGCACAGTGTGGGGCGGGGCAAAATTCCTCTTCCCTGCCTCTGGGGCTGTGTTGGTGAGGGGAAAGGCAAGCCGTCAAGGCCCTCTTATATTTGTGTGTTTTATTTATTTTATTTTAGTTACATTTGTACCCCGCGCTTTCCCACTCATGGCAGGCTCAATGCGGCAGGCAATGGAGAGTTAAGTGACTTGCCCAGAGTCACAAGGAGCTGCCTGTGCTGGGAATTGAACTCAGGGTCCTCAGTTCCCCAGGACCAAAGTCCACCACTCTAACCACTAGGCCACTCCTCCACTGTTGCTACTATTTGAGATTCTACATGGAATGTTGCTATTCCACTAGAAGTCGGCCCTTGCAGATCACCCCCCCATGTGGCCGCGCAGGCTTCTGCTTCTGTGAGTACGTGCAGGACGTCAGACTCACAGAAACAGAAGCCTGCGCAGCCTTCTACATGGAATGTTGCTAGTGGAATAGCAACATTCCATGTAGAATCTCCAATAGTATCTATTTTATTTTTATTATATTTGTACCCCGCGCTTTCCCACTCATGGCAGGCTCAATGCGGCAGGCAATGGAGAGTTAAGTGACTTGCCCAGAGTCACAAGGAGCTGCCTGTGCTGGGAATCGAACTCAGGGTCCTCAGTTCCCCAGGACCAAAGTCCACCACCCTAACCACTAGGCCACTCCTCCACTCCATGTTGTTCTCATGTGCTACAATAATTTGTTCACACTCATCTGGCACACCACAAAGTTCACCATCTAGGCCTTTCTCTGAATTGAAAGATAATGGGGGAGATTCTATATATGGCGCCTAAAAAAAAAAAAAAAAAAAAATCGGCATGGAAATCAATACCAACTAAGGGGGTCTTTTACTAAAACTTAGCTCGAGTATCTGCAGCGGAGCTCATAGGAATAAAACGGGCCCTGCTGCAGATAACTCGAGCTAAGTTTTAGTAAAAGATCCCCCAAGTGTATTATATAAGCTGCGTCTGCATTTAGGTGCAGTATGTAGAATATGCTTAGTTGATATCTCAGCGCCTAAAACTGTGCGCCTCCATTTACATCAACGCAAACATGGCATAAATCCCGGCGTATAGATTTAGGCGCACTCTGCCATATTCTATAACTAAGCGCATACATTTCGAAACGCCTATAACCACATCCCTTTTTGCCTGCACGCGTTAGAACTTAGGCGCACTGCATTACAGAGTGCGCTTAGCGAGTTGGGTGCGTAAATTCTAATTATTGCCAATTAGTGCTCATTATTGCTTGGTAACAGCTGTTGTCTGTGCTGATTAGCTTGTTAAGCCAATTAAGTTATGCGTGTTATAGAATACGCTTAGATTTTGGTGCGGATCTCTAGGCACGCTATGTAGAATCTGGGGGAATAGGGGTAAATATTCGGCTTGCAGTGGTAAGCAATTTGCTAGCCGCTTCTAGCCATGGTATGACCTAACCCCGGATATTCAGTGCCAGTTATGTGCGCTGACCTGGAAGTTAAACGGGTACCAGCTGATATTCAGGCCGGTGCCCAGTTAACTCGGTGCATAAAGTTAGAATAGTGTTTTGGGGTTTTTTTTTTTTTTGTCTTAACTTTGTGAGTTTACTTCGCTGGTTAGCAGACTGAATATTGCTCCTAACCGGCTGCCTTGGTGCTCCACCCAACTCCACCTCCTGTCCGCTCCTAACCTAGCTGGTTAGGGGATGACTGGTTAGCAGTGATATTCAGTGGTACTATCTAGTTAAGTGCCGCTGAATATTGGCTTGTCAGAGCTAGTTTACTGATTTGGACATCAATGAAAAAGAAAACAAGTGACAAGCTTTTATGCATTAGAATAGAAAAGGCATAGATGTAGCAAAGACCTTCAGGATAGATTTCCAAACTAGGTGGGAGTATAAAGGACCAATCAGATAGCACGTACTAATGCTGCTGCCAGTTCATTGAAACAAATGAATCTATTTGTGTGAAGAAGTGGAATAGATGGTTTGATTTTTGCTATTAGGGGTATACAGTGTTTTTACCCCTCTTAGTTCTTTTACCCCTGACGCAGCCTGAGGGCAAAACATGGCCACGTCGGGTAACTTTTCAATAAACCACTTCTTTTTATTTACTTGTTTTGATGATACTTTATATGTGATCTGCTTTTACTTTGTTCGTATTAGTTGGCAGATCAGTGCCTTTGGTTTTTGTTTTTTAGATTTCCAAACTAGGCAGGAGTAAATGTCAAATCAAATCAATTCTTGTATACCGTTAATATCCCCTTTCCAGGGTTCAGTGCGGTTTACATTCTGCATGAGTCAAAAACAGATACCGTTAAGAGTCTATGCATGAAACAAGAGAACATTATATTCTAGTCTTGTAGATGGTTTGAGGAAGCAAAAGTAGTAGTAGATGAAACAGTCTTTGGGAAGAGAGAAGTTTTTAGCCTCTTCCAGAAGCTAAGGGTTCCTTTTAATAAGGTGCACTGAAAAATGGCTTATGGTAATGTAGGCGTGGGTTTTGGGCTCGTGTCGATCCATTTTTCAGCGCGCCTGTAAAAAAAAGGCCTTTTAAAATTTTTTGCTGAAAGTGGATGTGCGACAAAATCAAAATAGCCGCGCATCCGTTTTGGGTCTGTGACCTTACCGCCAGCCATTGACCTAGCGGTAAAGTCTCATGCGGTAACTGGACGGTAATGACCTACACGTGTCAAATGCCACTTGGCGCGTGTTTGATATGCGCATCCCAAAATAAAAATTATTTTTCGGCCAGGTGCATTGGACGTGCGCCAAAAATGAAATCGCAAGAGCCACGCGGTAGCCGGGCAGTAACTCCATTTTGGCGCATGTTGGGCGCGCGTAGAAGCTTACGCGATTTAGTAAAAGGGCTCCTTAGGTAGCTATTATCGGATCTAATGGCAGTAGGTAGAGTTCCATAATGTAACTCCAAATACAGGGAATAGAAAGCCAAAAATCTTCTGATATCGAATTCCCTTGTGGATCGGTGATGCTAGCATCAGTTGTTCTTTCAGTCTGTTATGTGAGGCTTTTGGGTTCAGGGTTATAATTTAAAAATCTTGTGTAATCAGATGGTAAATTTTGGATGGACCTAGAATAAAATTGGGTAGGCAATAAAATGCAACCCCCCCCCCCCCCCAACCACCACACACACTCAACTTAAAATAATATAAATACCTGAGCTGGTGGGGATCCCCAAGCTCCACCAGCTGAAGAAATCCTCTGCAGGTGCCCAGAACACTGCTGTCTAGCTCGGCAGTCAATGGCAGCACCCTGAGCCACCGACACATTCACAGTTTTAGGGAGCTGCCACTGTCTGCTGAACTGAGCAGCAGCATTCTGGGTACCTTCAGAGGAGGTCTTCAAGTAATGGGGCTTGGGGATCTATGCCAGACTACTGCAAGGGTGTGCCACTGTTGGGTGAGCCTGAGCCCAAAGTTTGGCATAATTACATGAGTATATTAACTTTTGGTGGGCCAGTTCATGGGCAGATCGCGTTAATGGTGCATGTATGGTGGTCCTGCTTTCTGTGTGACCACTTTTTTGGACCACCCTGCCTATATCTAGACCAGGGATAGGCAACTCTGGTCCTCGAGAGCCGCAGGCAGGTCAGGTTTTCAGGATATCCACAATGAATATGCAGGAGATAGATTTGCATATCATGGAGGCAGTGCTTGCAAATCTATCTCCTGCATATTCATTGTGGATATCCTGAAAACCAGACCTGCCTGCGGCTCTCGAGGACCGGCGTTGCCTACCCCTGATCTAGACAGTGCTAGCTGGCATAAATGCAAATTTCATGAGACAGTTGTCACCAGAGCCAAAAAGCATCGATCCATTTTCTTAACTTCAAAACAGATTTTCACCTTTTATATTAGACAAGATCTTTCTTTGTAATGAAGTTGTAAGTGGGCATAAACTACATCTAGAAATTAATTTTTTGCTCACAAGGACACTGATGCAGATGGTGAACTTGTGAAAAAAATATTAAGGGAAGAAATTTGCATTGGTATTTTTTTTTCCTTTGCTATAATAAATGTTTCTCCCTAGTAAATATGATTTAATTTGGAAGATGGCTAAACTGCACATCTATTATGGCAGTACACCCTTAAAGCTCAGTAAAAGGTTAGACACTGTAGGTCAGAACTATATGTAAAATATTTTGTCACTCAAGTCCCCTCAATCGGTCAGGGGACATTTTATAAATACACCGACCTCAATTCTGCCAATTTCACCTTGGGGTTAAAAATGAATTTTCAGAAATATGTGGGGATCGTGCAAATAAAATTTATTCATGCTTCATGTTCTGAAATAGGGTTGCAAGGTACTGCTGTACCATTAATGCTTTCCTTCTGTCATAACTGGCCCACAGCTATGGAGATGTTATAGATTTCTCAAATACCTTAAGCACTATCACTGGAAAACCATTGTACGTTGCCGGTAAAATACTCGTAGGAGTAATTGTCCGTGTCATGACCATCCAGGAGCCTTTGCAAACTTGCACGTTCCCTGTTACTTTAGCAGTAAGCTTCCCTAAACAAATTGCATGACCCTCCAGCTGCAAGGTTATTTCTAGTATACGCCAGAATAAAGAAGTGATATCCAAGGAAGGCTTTCCAGTATTCTCTGCTGCAGAAGGTTCTTGTTCACTCTGAGCACAGATCTATTCATAAACACACTGCTATCATGTGCAGTCTATCCCCCTCTGGATATCAAACAATTATGTGCAGTCATAGACGCTTCCGACAGAACAGGCTTGCAGTGTATTTCAAACTGATTGCAGGTGGGCTGTTCTTAGAAATGATTCCTGCTGCTTGGGTGTATTGAATTTTTTTTTTTTTTTTTTTTTATTAGCTGATCCAGTCAGGAATGTAAATAATTCATCAGTGGTGGTTGCACTACTGGGTGAACAGCTCAGACTGAGAAAAAGCTGCAGGCTCTGCCCCTTCATTGGATAGACATGGTGTATAACAGGGGCGCACAAACTCTTCCCTGATGAAGTATCGAAACCTGGCCATGTTGAAACTTTACTTAAATAAAATTTAAATAAAACTGGATTGACGAAAGATTTTTACAGTGTTGCTTTGGCACAATCCAGTTTAAGCAGTAATGGTGCTGTGAACTCTGAGGATCCTATTAACGAATAGATTCTTTCCGATTGATCAATATTTTCCATAATGATATGAGTGATGTGAATATATCTGGCTGTTATTACAATATCTAACAATAGATGGTTGCTTGGGATATTGTGAAGATAGTTGATTTGACATAAGTCCTTGCCAGGGCTGCTGAGAGGGGGGGGGGACAGAATTCCCCGGGCCTGGGCCTCCGGAGTCTGGCCCGCCCACCCTCCGTCGCTCCCTGGCATTGAACTTAAGCGCCTCACCTTCGAAAGCGCAGCAAGAAGCAGCAGACCACTCCTTCCTTCTGTGTCCTGCCCTCGCCTGATGTAACTTCTGCGAGGGCGGGTCACGGAAGGAAGGAGTGGTGTGCCGCTGCTTGTTGCTGCGCTTTCGAAGGTGAGGCGCTCAAGGTCAGTGCAGAGGGCCCGGGGGTGGAGAGAGGGCCCGGCGACCTCGGGTGGGGTGGGGGGCGGCCTTGTCCTGGGCCGGCCTAGTCTCTCAGCGGCCCTGGTCCTTGCACACTAAACAATTCAGTCCTGTTTATGAAATTCTATTCATGGCGTTAGTGGTCAGGTGCTAAGTTCCAAATTAGCACCTGGCCATTTACCACGTGAGCCCTTACTGCCTCCTGTTTGGCTGTAAGGACTCACATGCTCACTCCGCAGTAATCGGGCAGCATGTAGCAATGTAGCTGCGCTGCTGAGTACTGCTGAGAACACCCCCCGCGGTAGTAGAAAATTATTTTCTACCATGGGAAACTGTGGGCGCCAACTTCGGAACCTCCGCAGGGCTCCTGCATTACCCTGGCGGTAGAGCCGATTTGGCGTGCGGTAGCTCTACTACCATGCTTTTGTGAAAGGGCCCCTAAGTAAATAATGAGTAACCAGAGTGTTAATGATGGTAGCTCTTCAAGAATATAGTATACCCGTCAGCGTTTCTGGTCAGTTTTCTTAAGTTTTTCCTTTTGCCTCTCTTTTCTGCAGTCATGGATCCTTACTTGTAGAATTGAGTGACATTTTGTTATATTATAGTGTTTAATTGATGTCATAATTATGATGTTATAATTTATCTTTGTCACTTTTCTGGACAAGAAATTTGCTTGATTTGTAAACTTAAATTTCATAATTAAAATATAATAAAAATTTTCAGTGGCATTGTTTGGATAAGTCAGTGGTTTGCCCTGATGAGTGGCACTTCTCTGGGTAGGAATTGCTGCTACCCGGATAACTGCCACAGTATATCAGTCCTTTAGAGTGTAAACCTTTCAAGGACAGGGAAATTCTTACAGTACCTGAATATAGCTCACCTTAAACTAAAAAATGATGAACCTGATATTCAAAAGCACTATCCTGGATAGCAGCAGCACTGTACAGATAGGGTGGACTTTGAGAAAGGACGTCCAGCTCAGAATATTGATGTTCAAGTCTATACATTGGATATGGACATCCCAGGACCAGCACAACCAGGTAAGCATGGCAGGGGCTTGCCGACCTCTGGAGGGCACTATAAGCCATACTTACTGCCGTCGGCAGCTCACAATTCCAGCCCCAGCCACAGCTTCTGGTCCCCACCTGCCCGCCCTTAGCTCCCGTGACAGCCCCCTTTTTGTTTCTGCCACCCTGCTTTTAAATCTGTTTTACCTCAAAGTCAAAGCCAAGTAGCAGTGTCCGTGAAAGAAACGGGTTTGCCTCGGCCCTTCACTTTCCACTGAGTGTCCCACCTTCCTCTGATTTAATTTCCTGTTTCTTTGAGGGCGGGACACTGTGAGAGAAGGGAAGGTTTTGAGGTGAGCCGCCCTACTTCTTTCATTGCTGCTGCTTGACCTTGAGGTAAGACAGATTTAAATGCAGGGCGGCAGTAACAAAAAGGGGCTGTCACGGGAAGAGGGCGAGCAGGTGGGGGGCTGGGGTTGGAACTGGAAATAGCAGCAGCAGTAGCAGCTGAGAAGGGGCTAAGGCTGAAAAGAGGTGGGGGCTGGGGTGAATTGCTGGACATGGATGGAAGGGGAGGGCAAAGGAGAATCGCTGGACATGGAGGGGAGGGCAGGGGAGAGAGGAGAATTGCTGGACATGGATGGATGGATGGAGGGCAGGGGAGAGGAGAGTGGCTGGACATGGATGGAGGGGTGGGCAGGGGAGAGAGGATTGGAGGGTGGCCAATGTAACACCGATATTTAAAAAAGGTTCCAGAGGAGATCTGGGAAATTATAGACCGGTGAGTCTGATGTCGGTGCTGGGCAAAATGGTAGAGACTATTATTAAGAACAAAATTACAGAGCTTATTCAAAAGCATGGATTAATGAGACAAAGTCAACATGGATTTAGTGAAGGGAAATCTTGCCTCACCAATCTACTACATTTCTTTGAAGGGGTGAACAAATATGTGGATAAAGGTGAGCCAGTTGATATTTGTGTATCTGGATTTTCAGAAGGCGTTTGACAAAAGTACCTCATGAAAGACTCCAGAGGAAATTGGAGAGTCATGGGATCCCTATTATCACAGTTTATAATATTCTTCTTACATGTTCATTGTAATGCTTTTTTTTTTTTTTTACTATGTAAGCTGCATTGAACCTGCTGTATGTGGGAAAGCGTGGGGTACAAATGTAATAAATAAATAAATAGGAGGTAGTGTTCTATTGTGGATTAAAAACTGGTTAAAAGATAGAAAACAGATTAGGGTTAAATGGTCATTATTCTCGATGGAGAAGGGTAGTTAGTGGGGTTCCCCAGGGGTCTGTGTTGGGACCGCTGCTTTTTAACATATTTATAAATGACCTGGAGATGGGAGTAAGTAGTGAGGTAATTAAATTTGCTGATGACACAAAGTTATTCAAAGTCGTTAAATCGTGGGAGGATTGTGAAAAATTACATGAGGACCTTACGAGACTGGGAGACTGGGCGTCTAAATGGCAGATGACGTTTAATATGAGCAAGTGCAAAGTGATGCATGTGGGAAAGAGGAACCCGAATTATAGCTACGTCATGCAAGGTTCCATGTTAGGAGTCACGGACCAAGAAAGGGATCTAGATGTCGTCATTGATGGTACATTGAAACCTTCTGCTCAGTGTGCTGCTACGGCTAAGAAAGCAAATAGAATGTTAGGTATTATTAGGAAAGGAATGGAAAACAAAAATGAGGATGTTATAATGCCTTTGTATCGCGCCATGGTGCGACCACACCTTGAATATTGTGTTCAATTCTGGTTGCCGCATCTCAAAAAGGATAAGGATATAGTGGAATTAGAAAAGGTGCAGAGAAGGGCGACAAAAATGATAATGGGGATGGGACGAGTTTCCTATGAGGAAAGGCTAAAGTGGCTAGGGCTCTTCAGCTTGGAGAAAAGGCAGCTGAGGGGAGATATGATAGAGGCCTATAAAATAATAAGTGGAGTTGAACGGGTAGATGTGAAGCGTCTGTTTACGCTTTCCAAAAATACTTGGACTAGGGGGTATGCGATGAAGCTACAATGTAGTAAATTTAAAACGAATCAGAGAAAATATTTCTTCATTCAACGTGTAATTAAACTCTGGAATTCATTGCCAGAGAATGTGGTGAATTTGGTTAGCTTAGCGGAGGTTAAAAAAGGTTTGGACAGCTTCCTAAAGGAAAAGTCCATAGTGGATTTTCCCAAGTCCATTTAATAATGGTCTATTTCTGGGATAAGCAGTATAAAATGTTTTGTACTTTTTTGGGATCTTGTATTTGTGACCCGGATTGGCCACTGTTGAAAACAAGATGCTGGGCTTGATGGACCTTTAGTCTTTCCCAGTATGGCAATACTTATGTAATTGCTGGACATAGATGGGAGGGCAGGAGAGAGAGGAGAATTGCTGGACATGACTGGATGGGAGGGCAGGGAAGAGAGGAGAATCGCTGGATATGGATGAAGGAGAGAGAGGAGAATCTCTGGACATGGATGAAGGGGAGGGCAGGGGAGAGAGGGGAATTGCCGGACATGGATGGGGGGGATGGCATGGGTGAATCATTGGACATGGATGGAGGGGAGGGCAGGGGAGAGAGGAGAATTGCTGGACATGGATGGAGGAGAGGGAAGACAGGAAGGAGATGCACATGGATGGAGGGGAGGGAAGACAGGAGATGCACATGGATGTAGGAGAGGGGAGAGAGGAGAAATACTGGACATTGATGGAGGGGAGGGAAGACAGAAGAAGGAGATGCACATGGAGGGGAGAGAGAAGAAATGCTAGACGGATGGAGGAATGCTAGACATGGGTGGAGGTGAGGGAAGAGAGAGGAAATGTTGGACTTGGATGGAGGGGAGGGGAGAGAAGAGAGAGAAAGGAGATGCATATGGATGGAGATGAGGGAAAGGGGAGAAAAACTGCACATGGATGGAGAAAATAGGCAAATGCTGGATCCACACTATACCGACTCCAGTCAAGTCCACTTTCACTCATGGGTGTAGGCAAGAAAGGAAGAGAGAAGGAAGAAAGTAAAGAAATAAATGGAAAGGAAGCCTTGGAAACTGAGTTAAGAGAACAGATAGAGAGCAGCAGAATCAGAGACTGGGACCAACATGATCAGAAACACCAAGTCACCAGACAACAAAGCTAGAAAAAAAATCATTTTATTTTAATTTTAGTGTTTGGAATATGTCCAGTTTGAGAATTTACATCTGCTGTCTTATTTTGCACTGTATAGGAGGAAATGTGTTTCTTTCTGTTTTTCTGGTATTGTGCTGCATGCAGAGTCTAGCTTCTTAGGATTTCAAGTTAATTTTTGAAGAATTTGAAGAGGGGACATCTCTGTTCTACATGTGTGACAGCAAGGCCAAGTGTCTGAATAGGGATCTGTTTGTTAGTTTCTGAGATTTTGATAACATATTGTGTTTCAGATTTGGCAAGATTGTTCTCCTGATTCCTGGGGCTGTGTGCTAATTTGGTTTGTGTCATTTTGGGTATACAGGAGCTGTAACAGATTTTACAGAAATTATTTATAATGAAAAAAAAAATCACAAGTTATTTTTCTTCTATACTGGTGTAATATTTTCAATGATGCTTGTTTGTACTCGCCATGGCTGGTAAAAGGGGTGGCTACTGTGGGTGTGGCTACTTTAGGGGTGGAGCCATAGTGATCCCACCTCTAAGGTTACCCATAATGAGTACCAGTACCTTATTTCCTACAAAAAAAGCACTGGGGCAGATGTCAGGTAGTGGAGGAGTTTGTGTTGCTCTCACTGAGGGGAGGGGAGAGAGAAGGTGCTGAGTGGGGGGGGGGGGGGGGGGGGGGGAAGGGGGAAGGGTTGGGAGGAAAAAGGAGAGAGAGGAGATGCTGGATGGGTAGGAGGTGCTGACTAATAGGCTGTAGGGGGGCACCAGAAAACCTAGCACCATCCTGGGACATCCATTTCTCATGTAATTTTAGAAATAGATATCCAAGTGTTGCCTGTGTCTGACACGAACTTCCATTTTTCAAACCGAAACATCCAAACTACGAGTGGGACAAAATAAGGAACATGGACATCGGTGTAGTCATCCTATAACATGGACATTATTATGCTGCCACACAGATGTCCATGTGGAGGAGTAGCCTAACAGAGCAACCAGCAGAAAGCTAGAGGTTGCTGGTTGAAAACCCACTGTAGTGGTTTGTAACTATTTTTTAAAATTGTGATTTTTTTTTTCCTTATTCCCGTCATCATAGAACGCTCAATCGGAGCACCTTTCTATAACCTGGATGTGCCAAGTACCAGATCTATATATGGACATCATCTTTTTGGACATGGACGTCCTTTCCCTTCTGCAATTGGAGCTGGGCGTCTGTCTTTTGACCTCTCCCTAGTCCTGTCCAAAACGTGCCCAGACCAGACCCCCTTGCCCAGTGGACATACTTGAGTTTTAGACGTCCATATCCTGGCTTTATAAAATCAGGATTTGGATGCAATATGGACATCTAAATGCTGGCTTTCAGATGTCCAGAACAGGAATAGAGCTTCTAAAATCACCACCGTAGTTTAAAATCTTTCAGCAGCACTTCCTCGCTGCTATCTGGATACTGCTAGGGCAGAGCAAGGGTAGGGCATGGGCGTTCCACCTAACTTTGTGGATAGTCGGCAATCTCCGCACAGCTATCCACATAGCAGCTGAATAAAGTTAAGACAGCAAAAAGGAAGGTGCTGAGTCGTTGCTATCCACATAGATAGTGGCAATTGCTGTTGAATATGTATATTCAGCGTCGCCGCTCCTATGGATAGTAGCACTGAATATATGTTGTCAATTTAAATGCTGCGGCTGGCATTTGAAACAAATGGTCACTGCAGCTTTTGAATATTGACCCAAATGTGCTTACTGAATTGCAAAAACATCCCAGTTGTGTTGCTCCCAGTCCCCTCTCGGGCATTTTAATTTTAGCGTAAAGAGAAAAGGGGTTGACCACGGATACTAGGGAGGGGGGTTGACCACGCATACTGGAGAGATGCAATCTGGAGTAAAAATCGTTTAGTGATAAAAAGACTCGACACAACGTTGTGTTGCAGCTGCTAGGCCTGTGTCAGCAGTCTGTATAAACAGAAAACATCCCAGAAAACAACAAGGCAACCGATCTGCAAAATCCAACATGGAAAACAAACTAGCAGATCAGTATAATATCCAAAAATACTTTATTGAAGATACCGTGTATGAGACAAATGCCCGACACAGGCCGTGTTTTGCCCAACGATAGGGCTGCATCAGGGGCTATAATGAACAACAAACATATTAAATTATAAAACATGTCGGATTATAAAACATATATATATATATATATATGTATATGTGTGTATCTAAAATATATAAAACACAATGTACATATGAAACAAAAATTGTGAATATCTATATAAGAAACATGTACGTGTAAACCATAGACATGAATTCTGAACATGGAGAGTCCCTTTTGTTTCAGAAATTTAAAATATATTCAGTAGACATATCAAATAATACAATATAATAGATATCAAGTGTTCATCAAAATTATAGTATAAAAATACATATGAGTATAAATAAAATATATAAATATAACAACCAACAGAACAACATCCAATATCCAGGTGTGAGATACAGAAAGGTCTGTATACACAGAGTAACATCCAGTGTCCTGATATAGTGAGATGGAGAATGGTCTTGCAGCCGTGTTTGCGCTGCCTTGACTATAGGAAAAAGCCTGGACTGCTGTGAACAGACACATTAATCTTAGTCACGATCTACCTCTGAAGATTCCTGCCTTCCTTTGTTTAAGGACAATAAAAAGAAGAAAGGTTTGCATTTTTATATGCTGTTTCTGACCTCATTACACCTTACAGTTGACATGCATACTTTTTTATTTTAAATTTATATTTATTAATTTATAATAAGTTCACCAAGTACAATACTTGAATATAGAAAATACAGTCACATTTTTACATCAAATCAAATACAATGATTTAACAAAGGAAAAGTGTTCTGCCCTCTTTAGACCACAAAAAGTACAGAGGAGGGGACCTCGTGTTTAGGAGAAAACAATAAGGAATAAGTAGAAAGCATTCTAATTAGCATTTACACACTACACCATATCTTAACTCTATATATTCAATCTCTCTATGACTGGAGTTAAACTTTACATACGTTTTTTTGATCTAGAAAAGTTTTTAAATGTTCTGGCAAGAAAATGTTATATTTAAGCCCTTGATATTTTATCACACATTTACATGGATATAATTTAAATAAAAGAAAGCCCCTAATGATAGAGTCTCTTTCTTTAGGGCTAAGAAAGCTTTTCTTCTCTCTTGAGTTTGTCTACTAACATCGGGGTACATCCAGATCTTTTTCCCGTAAAATAAAGTTTGGGACTTCTTAAAGAACATACGTTTTACTGCTTCCATATCTTGTTCAAATTTAAAAGACACTAGCAAAGCCATTCTCTGAGTCCTTGGTTAGGCATGCATACTTTTAATTGAAGATTAATATCCAGCTTCAGATATCATTTGCTCCTAGATTAAGAAATTAGCTAACTATAATTGAGATGTCACTTTTGGTATTTGCAAGTTAGGTACAATCAGTCCAATCCAGAAGACAAGCTTATTCTAAATCTAAAATGTTAATTAAACTAATTGTTAATAGCTTACCTTTTTAAACAAATTATATAGCATGGCAATCGATACATCTGAATACCAAAAGAAACTTAAATGCTTGTGATAGTTATATCACTCACCGTATTTAGGCTCCTGATTTTCTGGTGCACGATTTTAAAGATTCTGTTTAAGTTGATAAGTTTGTGTACAGTTTAATAAATTTATCATGATTTAATCTTAAAAATTAAGGGCCTGATATTCAGCCGGCAGCAGTGAGCGTTTTGCTCACCACTGATGGAATTTTCCCCAGATATTCAAAGCCCGGCCCTGTCTGGACATCGTCTTTAAAGATTTTTGAGCCGGCTAGCACATAGCCGCATAAGTCGATATTCAGCTCTTGAGCGGCAACGGGTTAGCACATATAGGAGAGGACAGACTTTTATGAAGTCCCATTTATTTGCTAAACCTGGCCGCTTACCCCTGGATTCTATATGGTGTGACCGAAATTGCATGCACAAATCCAGTCGTATTCTGGATTTGCACAGGCAGTTTAATTACTTTAACAAGCCAATCACCACCAGTAATTGACACTTAACCATCCATTATTGATACTAATTGGCATTAGAATTTACACGCACAACTTGCTAAGCGAATTCTGAAAAGTGGTAAGCATACATTCTAATACGTGCTACCATAAAGGGGGTGTGGCCATGGGCATGGAATGGGCCCAAATCTACATTCATGGTTATAGAATACACCTGTTCCATGCCTAACTTAGGCGCTGGTATTTGCACCAAGTTTTACTTGGCATAAATGGACGCACCTTTGCTTACTTTATTTATTTTTGTCTATTAGATTGTAAGCTCTTTGAGCAGGGACTGTCTTCTATGTTTGTACAGCGCTGCGTATGCCTTGTAGCGCTATAGAAATGCTAAATAGTAGTAGTAGTAGTAGTAGTAGTACCTAGAGATAGGCGCAGGCATGGCCACTAGGTGTATTCCATAAACCAGCTAGGCGTATTCTATAAACTGCTTCTAACTTTAGATGTAGTGAATACGCCTAGATATATTTTTTTCAGCACCAATTTTCCAGGTGCTATATATAGAATCTAGCCCTTAAGGGCTCGGTATCAGCACTTAGGTGAACAAGTGCTAACTCCGCTCCCTGAATGTCCTCATAAGTACATAAGTACATAAGTAGTGCCATACTGGGAAAGACCAAAGGTCCATCTAGCCCAGCATCCTGTCACCGACAGTGGCCAATCCAGGTCAAGGGCACCTGGCACGCTCCCCAAACGTAAAAACATTCCAGACAAGTTATACCTAAAAATGCGGAATTTTTCCAAGTCCATTTAATAGCGGTCTATGGACTTGTCCTTTAGGAATCTATCTAACCCCTTTTTAAACTCCGTCAAGCTAACCGCCCGTACCACGTTCTCCGGCAACGAATTCCAGAGTCTAATTACACGTTGGGTGAAGAAAAATTTTCTCCGATTCGTTTTAAATTTACCACACTGTAGCTTCAACTCATACCCTCTAGTCCTAGTATTTTTGGATAGCGTGAACAGTCGCTTCACATCCACCCGATCCATTGCACTCATTATTTTATACACTTTTATCATATCTCCCCTCAGCCGTCTCTTCTCCAAGCTGAAAAGCCCTAGCCTTCTCAGCCTCTCTTCATAGGAAAGTCGTCCCATCCCCACTATCATTTTCGTCGCCCTTCGCTGTACCTTTTCCAATTCTACTATATCTTTTTTGAGATACGGAGACCAGTTCTGAACACAATACTCCATAGCTGGCTTTGAGTTAAATGCTAACCACGAATTTCAGCAGCACTTAGCCAGTTAAGTGCTGCTGAAAATCAGCAGTTAATCCCGACCAAGTGATGTAACCAGTCAGGGGCCGGCAAAATCACTTTGAATATCAGCCTTTAAGGGTTCAGTATTCAAAGGCTTATGCTACTGAATTGGTCTCTGAAAATTTACTAGGACAGAGATCCTAAATTTATACTGAAAATGTCAATAAACTCCTAAATTTAGGAGCATAGAAAGGGGGTAGCAGTGGGGCAGATTTAGAGTGGGGAAAGAAAGTTAGTGGCATAGCACTGATTTTCAGCACTAGGCTCATAAATCTAGACAAGTGAATGGCGGACATAAATCATACTGCTTCCAAAGACAAATCCACAAGTGCAACTCAATCCTAATATGAGAAAAACTCCAATAAATAATAAATGCCAGGCTTGAATTTAATCGTTTAATTATAATTAAAATTTTTTGGACCTTAGTTTAGAACTCTGATGGATCAACGTCTCTTTACCCATCAAGCTACCCTCACAAATTGCCACTGGGGTTTTTTTTTTTTTAATCTTATAGTGCAGAAATCTTCAAAAAAAATTCAGGGCTGTGGAGTCGGAGTCGGCAGCAATTTTGGGTACATTGAGTCGGAGTTGGAGTCGGCAAAAATGTACCGACTCAGACTCCTCATACATTTGAATAAAGCACTTCTCTGCTGTGAATAAAGCTTAGTACCTAGTTGTTTCACTAGTGTGAAGTCCAGCTGAACTATTTTGCTGGAGAGCTTCCCTCTGCTCAGTCTCCCTTTGCATTTACTGACCTGCTGTAGAGCACCTCCTCTCTGACCCCACAGTGAACTTAAGCTCCAAGAGAAGATCATTCAGCACACACAGATAAGGCAGCAGAGAGACTCCACCCAACTTCTTCTCTCTCTGCAAGCAGAGCTTTATATTTTAGTGGAAGTGGCACACCATTCACAATGGCAAAAAGAATGTCAGGAAACATGACAAAGTCTGCTGTTTATGAACATTTTACAATATCAACAGATGGGAAACATTATGTATGTCAATGTATTATAGAAGATGATGATGGTGAAAAGCATGTGATGCAAAAATTAGCAGTTTCAGTGGTTATGAAAAAAATGCACCTACAAGAGCATCAAATTTAAAAAGACACTTGCAGCGTTTCCATCCTAAAGTATTAGAAGCTGTGAATGAGAAAGATAGCAATGAAAACATTCCATCTACTTCAGGGTCAATAAAAGATCAGAAATCTACTGGAGGCCAGACACAACTATCAAGATTTTTTACAGCTGACAAAGTTACTATAACAATGACACCAGAAAAATTCAAAAACCACATCATTGAAATGGCAGTAAAGAATAGTATACCACTATCTTTTTTTTTTTCACAACCAGCCTTTTTAGGCTTAAATGGAGAAATGGCTAAAAAGCTTGGAGTTTCTCTGGAACGAGAAAGTATAAGGAAACTTATACTTGAAGAGGCCAAATGTAAGAAGGAAGAACTAAGAAAAAGTCTGAAGGGACGTTTTGTCTTTATTAAAATGGATGCATGCACATGTCACAGATTCAATTATTTTGCAATTAATGTTAGATTTGCTGATGAAAACAAAAAAACAATAACCCGGACATTAGGAGTAAAGGACACTCAGGCACATCATACCAGTGAGTATCTGCAGAAGTTAGTGGAAGGTGTTTTAGAAGATTTTGAAATTAAACAGGAACACATTCTATGTATTGTAACTGATAATGCTTCAAATATGTTAAGCACAATTGAAAAAATGAAGGAAGTTGATGAAGAAAGCAGCATACAAATATCAGAAGATGACAGTTCTGCAATTCAAGAAAGCTGTGAAAGTTTGGATGATATTGCTGAAGAAGCATCTAAGCTTATTACCATTCAACATATGCGTTGTGCTGTTCATACTCTGCAACTAGCAATAAGAGATGGATTGAAGGATCATCATGCGGCTACACTAATTAGCAAGTTGAGGCAAGTAGCTGTTGCAGCCAGGATCCCTAAAACAGATGCTATTCTGAAGAGACGTGCTGGAAAAGGAGCCATTTTGGATCAAGCAACGCGCTGGGGAAGCACTTACTTGATGATAAAGCATTTGCTTGAACTAAAAGACTTTCTTGAAGAACTGGACAATGTAAATGTTTCATTAAAAGAAAACCAGTGGGCTCAAGTTACAGAATTAGGCTACTTTCTTACCCTTTTGCTGTTACCAAGAAGCTGCAATATGAAGATTTAACACCAGGTAAATTCTTCTAGGAATGGAAGGGCTTGATATATAACTTTAACAAAAGTGGGGGGTTAATTGCTGATGGCATTGTATCTTCAATGAGGAAAAGAGAGGAGCTCTTGCTGGATAATCAAATTCTCTTAGCTGCTATTTATGTTGATCCAATGAGCCGAATTTTGTTGAGCAGTGACTAAATTGCTACAGGAAAACAGGCACTCTATGACATAGCAGTTCGCATGAAAGGGTTGCTACCTGAAACTCATAAACCACTGGATGAAGCTAAAGCTATAAATACTGGTGGTAATGGTAACTCAGGTTCATCCTCTTCAAATGAAGAAGAGAATTTTCAAGCCTATTTGGACAAAATGGAAGCTTCAAAAGCAAAGCGATGTCGGTTAAGCATGGAATAGCAACCTGTAAATGTCCATATAAAGAAATTCATGCAAGAGTTTTTTAAAGGATTAAAAGAGGTGGAACAGTTTGACCGCTCATCAAAACTGACTATAGAAGAAGCCATCATTGTTTATCCAGAGATTGTCAGTGATGCAGCTAGAACCGTAACAGCAATGCCACCCACCCAAGTCAGTGTTGAAAGGCTGTTTTCAGCACTGAAAATAATCAAATCAGATTTAAGGGCTTCTATGAAGGAGGATCTGGCAGAAGCAATTCTGTTTCTAAGAACAATATATTAGTTAATTTTGGATTATGTTTAACAGCTATTCTACAGCTATATATGCCAAGTTTAAATAATATATAAGTTGTTTTAGGTTTTCCAAATGTTTTTGGTTTATGTAGGTTAACTTTGATTTTGTTCTAATTTCCAAAGGATGTTGTTCTAGAATTTCCAAAGGATGTGGTTGTTCCAGATTTTTATACTTGCTAATGCTATGATGACTTTATACTTGATAAAAAAACAATAAACATAACCTTGTTTTTTTTATGTGTGTGTTTTTCGTTTAAACTTTAGGATTAATGAATATTTATAGTTTCTTTAATAAATAAAATAAAAAGTCACAATGACATAGATTTTAAACCCAAACATTAACATGCAGCCTTGCATGCTGCACTCTTTCAGTCAACATGCAAAAAAAAATACATATTAAAAACTGAGGAGTCAGAGTCTGAGTCGAAGGATTTTTGTACCGACTCCACAGCCCTGGAAAATTGTGAAACTTTTAGAAAAAAAACTTGACTTTAGAACTGTTTAAAGAAATTCAATCACTTATCTTATATTGTCGGGGTGGGGGGGGAGGGGGGGGAGTCACTTGTTCCAACATGATTCATGTCAGAACAAGTGACCGCCCTTGGCTGACAATATCAGGTAAGTGATTGAATTCCTTTAAACAGTTATGTTTATAAAAGTTTCACATTTTTCTTTGAAGATTTCTACATTATAAGAATTTTAAAAAAAAATGGACCAGTGACGATTTGTGAGGACATAGCTTGGTGGTTAGATGTAAATTATAGGCATAAATTTTGAGCTCCTAAATGAAGATGAATTTTCAGCTGAAAATTTAGGTTCCTAAGTTTAGTTGAAAATAGGTCACAAATTTGGGAGCCCACACTAGGAGCTTAAATTTAGGAGCGCAGCTTTTTCTTAGGGCTCTGTTTACTAAGCCGCGTTATAGGTGCATTGCCATTTTTAACACGTGTTAACCGTATATGCGCCTACAATATCCCTATAGACACCTACATGGTTAGCATGCGTGCTAATTGTAGGTGCATTAAAAATTCTAACGCACCTTAGTAAATAGGGCCCTTAATACTTTTCGGATTTTGTTGAGTTTGTGTTCAGATATTATCTGGTTTGTTTTATTTTCAACATATTACTGATAGAGTGCAAGAGGAGAGGCTAGGTCATTCCATTTAGAGTGTCAGAAATTCCATCTAAGCATGTTGACCATTTGACCTTCTACTCATTTAAATAGGTAACTCATTCAATGGTTATAGTTACCAGTGGCCTAACAGATTTTTGTAGAACGTATCCCATCTGAGAGCAGGCTTGAAATACCCAAATTGCAATATCTCAAGAGCCTGCTTACCTGAAATTCCTCCTATAGTTTGTATTTTGATGATGTACAGTTAGTATCTGGTTCTTGTAGTCATCTTCTGTAAATAGCCATTGCATGTTAGAGAATGATCTCTGCAGCAGAAAGATCAAAGTTTGTTTTTGGAATTTATTGCATGCCTTTTCCAGATTGTGTGAGTTATGTTCAGGTACACAAGTTAATTCCCTGCCCACATTGGTTTACAATCTAAATTTTAGCTGGGGCAGTGGAGGGAGAACTGGGAAAAGCAGGGTTTGAGTTCTAGTTTTCCTGACTCGCATCCTGCTGCTCTAAACATTAGGCCAGTGGTTCTCAAATCTGATCATGGAGGCATCCCAGCCAGTTAGATTTTCAGGATACCCACAGCGAATATTCATGAGATAGATTTGCATGCACTACCTCCACTGCGACAATGTCTAACACCAAGTTCATATCCCCCACCACCAGTAGCTGTCGATCAGAGTAAGGGAGCAAACACGAAAGTAGATTGGGAAAGACCTCTCTATCACGAGGGGTGGGTTCATAAACCCCCAACAAATAGAGCTCTCTGCCCTGTACCCACATCTGAAATAGCAAATATCTACCATGAGAATTTGTGAATACAAGCCATTGTTTTCTTGACAAAGACTGCGATGTTCTCTCTGTGGGCTCCCGAAGATGAGTATAATACTTCACCCACCCATTGTTGCCTAAATTTTTGTTGCTCAGCATCAGTGAGACAAGTCTCTTGGAGACCTACAATATCGCTTGCATTCCTTTTGAGGGCCTTCTTGAGATCAGCGAGGTTATATCTCCTACATTCCAAGAAGAAATTTTACAGGTACTAATTTCTACCTCCAGCCAGACAGAGCCAAGAAACATTTATACACAATGTGTAACCCCCAAGGATGCCCAGCCTCACCCCAGAGAGATGACTCTGTTGAACCCGTTCCAGTCACCCTTCCCCAAAACGCTATCTCAGTCACTGCCTTGATCCACTTAGAAACGAAAGCTTGGCCACTATTACACGGCCCATAGAAAAGCACTAGCAGGTGGTCCAACAAACCCTCGTAAAGAACAACCATATCTCAACAATTAATTACCTGATTTGGTTATTACTCTATTTACCATTAACTTTCTCTTTGCTTCATGTACAATTTCTCATTCATAATAGATGTTCTAAATGTTAAACATCCATAGCTATCCCAGTATGTTTATGATATTGTATTGTAAAATTGAATTCTTACAACAAATTACTTATACATTATTCTTTGTTATGTATCCAATACTGTTTATTGTAAGCCACATTGAACTCAAACTTGTTTGGGATAATGTAGGATATAAATATTATAAATAAATAAAAGGAATTTGTTTCCTGTAAATATTAGCGCAAACCCCTCTGCACATGCAAAAGTTCTGCTTCTTTGAGTGCCCATCAGAGCCCCGCATCTCAAAGCAGGAAGAGAAACATCTTGGTTCAAATGGAACAGGGAGATTACCTTAGGTAAAATAATGATGCACTGCGAATGGAGACCAAATTCTCCAAGAAAATCAGGTATGTGTCGTGCAAGACAACATCTACAGTTTGGATATACTGAGTGCTGACACAATGGCTGTCTTGAGTGAGATCCATTAGAAAGGCCATCCATAGAGGTTAAAATGGTAGACCCTACAGCATATTAAGAACCAGATTAAGATCCCACAAAGGTAACAAGGAAATGCACTATCCTCTTAAAAAAGAAAAATCCAGGGTGAGTTGCTGTGTTCAAAGGTCCTCCAGACCTGCATATAGGCTAGCAAAGTTGAGGCAGGCTTTGAGAAGTGAGGAGATCACAGAGGCTGAAAACCCTCATCTCATGATCCACCACCTTTCAAGGGCCAGACGATAAACCAGAAGGGACTTGGATCCTCCATGTACACTAGGTCCTTCTTCAGGAGGCCCTAGCCCCTCAGGAGTGGGGTTCCCTCCAACATCTAGATGAGACCTGTATACTAGACCTGAAACCAATCCGGAGCAATAAGAACTAGAAAGGAATGGTGGACCACCCTGTGCAGCTCTCTCCTAGTCAGCAGCCAGGGCAGAAAGATGTAATGCTGCTCCTACAAGGGCCACTCCTTCACCAAGGCAGCTGGCAGCTGGGCCAAGCTCCCTTCTGTGACTGAAGAAATGATCTGCCTTTGCATTACTGCTGGAGGCCATAAGGTCAAACACCAGTTGCCCCTATTGGTCCACCAAGAGTTGGAAGGCCAACTGGCTCAGTTCCCACTTGCCTGAATCCAGGGTAGACAGCTGAGGAAATCCCAGTCCACAATGTGGACTGCCAAGAGTGCTGTCAAATGCCTCTCTGCCTAACAGATAGTCACCATCTCCAGTACCACAGCTTGGCTCCTGGTTCCCCCACCTGCTGACATATACAACCACCATAGCATTGTTTAACATCAAAAAGACTGCCCCCCCCCCCCCCCCCGAGGAGTGGAAGAAACTCCAAGAGTGTGAGCTGGATTGCTCTTGTCTCCAGGCTGTTTTCCAGACAGACCATAGCTCCTGAGCCATTCAGGCTCCACAATAGACTCCCCAGTCTGAAAAACTGGCATTGTTAGTCACCATAAACTAATCAAGGATCCAAGCGACCCCCCCCTAGCAGCTGATGAGAATGGTCCCACCAGGAGCAGTTCCTTTAAACTTTCCCTGGGAGGGGCAGAGGGGCCTCAAAATACTGTGACCTCAACAATCACCAGGACAACAGTGCCACCTGCAGGTGCCCCCTGTACACCAAAGTTGCTGCCTTTGACCCCCAGTAACTGGAGGCAGGTCCAGGTTCTTTGGACCTGCAATACACACAGCCTCTGCATCTGCCACTGCAACTTGAGCATCCTCTCCTAGAGTATGGCTCTTTTTGCTGGGTCAAAAAGAACTCCCAGGTAATCCAAGCTCTGGGAAGGAATCAGGTGGCTCATGGGCCAATTTACTACCCAGTGCAAGGACTCCAACAGCTGCATGACCAACAGAGTGGCAGACCTGGACTATTGTTCTGAGTCTGCCAGTCAGTGAGCTAGGCGTAAACCTGAGTGCATTGGGAGTGCAGCTTGGTGGCCACCACCACCGTTACTATTGTGAAGATGCATACTGCCGTCGCCAGCCTGAAGGCAAAGCTTGATAATGGAAATGCTGTCCTAGGATGCAGACATGCAGAAACCACTTGTGAGCTGTCCTGATGAGAATATGGAAGTAAGCCTCTGCCAGATCTAGAGATGTAAGGAACTCACCCAGGGGGACTGAGACAATGAAAGAGCACAAAGTCTCCATCCTGAATCTCCATACCCAGAGAGCTGAATTGACCCCTTTGAAGTTGATAATGGGTTGGTAGCAGTTGCTGTCCTCCTTTGCAGTCAGGATGGACTCCATTGCTCTCGAGCAGATGTTGGAGAGTGTTTGCTATAGTCCAGCTCATTGTGCCTGAACCACAGGGAAAATACCAGGTCCAGCGTATAGCCTTGACTGTTCACATCCAGAATGTATTTGTCTGAGGTGACATGGGTCCACTTATGGTAAAGGGTAAGCTTGCCTCTCACCAGAATCAAGGGGCCTCATTGGATTCCATTGTGCACATCTGCAGCCCCAGATGGACCCTGGTCCCTAGGTTTTTTGGAAGCTGAAAGGGCCTCCCTTGGCCTGTTTGCCCTGAATGGAGGACAGTGCCATGGAGTGCTGGACTGGCCAGCCTCAACTGCCCTCCTTGGAGTTGCCTTGGCCAGCCCCAACTAGCCAGGACCCTGCTGGCACACCTCCATGATCCAGGGAGGCTGAGCATGATCCTTACCAAAGAGCTAGTCATATATCTTTATCCATTCATATCTGTAGGCTGCCTCTTCTGTGTTCAGGATTATTATCCAGCTAGTGGCCAAATCAGATAAGATGTTACCACTAACGGGATAACCTTTGACTTTCTTGTCCCCTCCTATAGTTATACAGATATATTGATTTGGCTGTATATTGCTTTCACAAAAAAAGCAAGAAACACTGTGCCATAAAATCTGAAAGTAGAAATATCAATTATATAAACAAACAACTTAAAAAAATCATTTAATAAACTCCCCCCTCCCTTATTGCCTAACTTGTCCTTAGTTGTGTAGTAAAATGCACATATTCACAATCTTAATTTAAAAAACTTTGAATAACTTTGTGTCTTCATCGAATTTAATTACCTCACTAGTTACTCCCATCTCTAGATCATTTATAAATACGTTAAAAAGCAGCGGTCCCAGCACAGACCCCTAGGGAACCCCACTATCTACCCTTCTCCATTGAGAATACTGACCATTTAACCCTACTCTCTGTTTTCTATCTTTTAGCCAGTTTTTAATCCACAATAGGACACTACCTCCTATCCCGTGACTCTCCAATTTCCTTTGGAGTCTTTCATGAGGTACTTTGTCAAACGCCTTTTGAAAATCCAGATACATGGCAAGAGCATGTCTGAATTGGCATCAGTAGTCAGCAACAGTAGACGAGGGCCATAACGCCCAGCTGGATGCAGGGTTGGCCTACTTGGTGGATGTTATTTATGACATGTTACAGGTTACAGCCCACAGTGTATCTTAGGCTGTCACGGCACATCTGCAATTATGGTTGCAGCATTGAGCATTACATGCAGCATTGAAGTCATGTCTACTTAAACTTCCCTTTCGGGGCAAGTGGCTATTTAGAGAAGATTCCAGTAACTTGGTAAAAGAACTGGGGAAAATTAACCAGAACGGTTGCTGGAGGATAAGCCGGAAGCCTCTGTCATTCAACTTCAGGGGGCTCTTGATTTTGAGACAGCAAGACGGCATCAGCAATATGGTCAGAAGTCCTACTTCCTGTTCGCACAAAAGGAAGATTAGCGTGCCTGAAAGTCCTCCTCTCAGTCAGCTAGAGCGCCCAGTGCCTCCAGAGCTTCGCAGTGATGCGAGGCTGGTCCACTCTTCTCTTCATCTGGTGGGAGAACATCTTCAAGAGTTTCAGGAGTGACCCAAAGTCATGTCAGACCAGTGGGTTCTGGATATTCTTACAGAAGGTTACAAGTTGGAGGTCTTCTGCCTAGTCGCTCCTCTCTTCTTGCAGTATCCTTATGAAAAGGGATCCAAGGCAATTGAGGTTCAGTCCACCGGAGATTTCTTGCTGGTGCTCTGGGCCATTGTTCCAGTTTCCCGGGCTTAACAGGGAGAAGGCAGATATTCTTTCTACTTCATTGTCCCTGAGAAGGAAGTCACCTTTTGACCAGTCTTAAATCTCCAAAGGTCTAAACTACAGTCTTCGTGTGTCCCGCTTTAGCATGCATTTCTTGGTTCAAGCAGGAGAAGTTCTCACCACCCTCAATCTCAAGGAGGCATACTTGCGTATACCCATATTGCCGCTGCATCAGAGGTTTCTATGTCTTGTGGTCCAGGACTGTCACTTCCAGTGAAGGGCTTTGCCCTTTAGTATCACCATGGCTCCAAGAATGTTTTACCAGGGTTATGGTGGTGGTGGTGGCCTTCCTTTGGTGCCATGGAATCAGAGTTCACCCCTATCTTGATGACTGGCTCATTTGTGCGTCATCCTATTTGTATAGCATATCAGCGATGGAGAAAGCTGTCCGTCATTTGCAGTTTTTAGGTTGGGTGATCAGTTTCAATAAGAGCAGACTAACTCTATTGCAGATGCTGGAGTATCTGGGTATTCTATTCCACCAAGCATGGTAGAGGATCTTCCTTATGGAGCACAGAAGGTTGAAGCTGGTTCAACAGATTTGTCTTCTCAGTCAAGGCAGGCCCAGGTTCCTGGACTGTATCCAGGTTTTGGGGTCATTGATGGTGGCAGTGGAAGTGGTGCCATGTGCAAGAGCTCATATACGGCCATTATAGGAATCTCTTCTCAGCCACTGATCTCTGGTTTCACAGAAGTACTACCTTCATCTTCCTTGGATGCTGGTTGCCAGACAGATTATGCAGTGGTGGTTGTCACCCAGGAATTTGACCATCAGAGCTCCCTTTCTGATAACACAATGGGAGGTGATGACAATGGACACCAGCAAGTCAGATTGGGGAGCTCGTTACAAGTTCTATCTGGCACAAGGCACTTGGACAGAACAGTAGTCTCAGTGGTTGATAAATTGCTTGGAGCTCAGGGCAGTGTAGAATGCCTTATGCAATAGATCCCTTTCTGGCGGGGGCCTCGGTCCGAGTCTTCTCCAACAGTGTGATAACAGTTGCTTGTATCAACAAGCAAGGCGGGACCTGTAGTCTTTCAATGGAGGTGGAGGCTTCCCTCATTAGTTGGGTGGAGAAAAATCTTATCTGCTTGTTGGTAGCTCACATAATGGAGTCCTTGAATTTGGAGGTGGACTTACTCAATAGGCACTCCTTGGACCCGGGTGAATGGGAGCTATCCAGCCAGGGATGACAGCTGATAGTGGACTGATAGGGTTCTGTGCTTCTGGACTTGATGGTGATGAAAAGGAATGTCAAAGTGCCCAAGTTCTTCAGCAGTTGGAAAGATATGGGCTTGATGAGGATTGATGGCCTGCTGCAGTCCTGGCTGGAGACATATCTACTGTATGTCTTCCCTCCTTTCCCATGGTAGGCCGCGTGTTGAAAAGGATCGCACTGCATGGGGGTTGAATTATTCTCGTAGCCCCAGATTGGCCGCAGAGGCCGTGGTACGCAGACCTGATTCGACTGCTGGATGGGGGTCCTCTCAAGTTCTGGTGCTCATGGAGTGTCCGTTCTCCTTTGATCTTACAGCTTGGCAATTGAAAATGCTCGATTGAGATGAAAAGGTTATTCTGATTTGGTCATTGCTACCTTGCTTCAGCCTCATAAAAAGCTGGCTAGAGAGTGCATTTACCTTTTTGCAGTACTATCAGAAGGCCTTGAGCGTTTGACCTAATTGACCACGGCTGAGGTAGGAGCTGAATAAATCCACTAGTAAGCCTGCATCCTCTCTAGGTCTTCCGGTCATGAATCACAAGGAGCACATCTTTAACATAAATTGAAAGCGTGACCCTTAAATTGGACTCCTACAGGACCAGTCCAGAGAGCGAATTGTGTAGGAGGCGCAGGAGCAGTTAATTTGCCATAGTCGCCACTGTCATATTCCCCTTATGAATACTAGTGGTGAGGGTAGGGTCCAGATTATGCTCACCAAAGACCAGCAAATCTTAACCACACAATTGAGTATAGGAGTCGGAGAAGACCCATGAAAAGGAGGCCAAACTAATATGCTTGCAAAATTCTCATGAGATATTAGTGATCCGTCATGTCGAAGGCTGCCTCCTGATCTAGAGACAAAAAGGCCACAAACAGGCCAGCCCTATATGTATAGGGAATTATCTATTGGACCAAAACACACATCAGATATTTGAGCCTGGGACTGTGTATGGTTGGGTGGATTATCTCAGTAGAGTGGCTAGCTACTGGGGTAGTATTTTAGCTAGGATCTAATACTGTATAAAACAGTGGATGGGTCACCAGTTCTTTATCATCAGGCAGTCAGTTCTCAGGGACTTCCCTCGTGATTTTTACCTGAGCGGAACAGAGAGGTCAGCCTTCTGTAAAATTTATTTTACTCCTCGTGATCTTGGTCAAGTCACTTAAACTTTCTGTTGCCCTACGTACAAACTTAGGGGTCTTTTTAATAAGCGGCAGTAAACCATAACAATGCTTATCGTGCAGGAAAATGTACTACCACAGGGCGCGCTGAGGCATCCCACGGTAGTTTTGGTATCTCTGCATGCTTCTCTCATGTCAAAAACATAATTTTTATTTTTTTAGCACTGGGAAGGGTCTGGGGGCAGAGAGTAGACATGTTCTGAGCTACTGCATGTCAGTAAGTGCTCATGCAGTAAGGGCTGTACACTAATGGGAAAATTAGTGCATGACCATTATTGTAGAAATAGAAAAATCGGTCATTTCCCAGCAGCGCTAAAAGTGATCCTAGTGTTTGGGAAAGACCCGTGCTGGGGATAGTGCAGGCTAGTTTTTAGTACTAAAAGGGTCCCTATATTTTTTTAAACCTTTTTTAAATTAATAAGCTAATAATGTGGAAATAATTGTGATAGAATACTTCTGTGAACCTGAAGAGAGGGCCACTAAGATATTGTGAATCTCACGATGGGAACTGTCTTGTCTCCATAAAAGGCAGTGCCTAGAGTGTCAGGGTTTTGTTTTTTTGCTTCAGAGTGAAAGCTTTTAAGCATTAGCTCAAAGGGCTACCTATTACAAAGTTTAACGACAGATTGCTGCACATTTAGGGGGTCTTTTACTAAAGAATAGCTTGAGTTACCTGCAGTAGGGCCCATAGGAATAAAATGGGACCTGCTGCAGATAACTTGAGCTAACCTTTAATAAAAGACCCCCTTAGGTAGGCACAGAAGATTTAGTATTAGTATGTGCCGGAAAGATTAAGTACTTTTCACAGCCAGGAGGTATATTGAGTAGGTCTGGATGCTTTTTAAATGACTTTATATTTTTATATATATATATATTTTAAAGGAGTTGAAATGTAAATACATTTGTTGTAGATTGTTAGTGAAGTGATTTTATTTACTGTCGGTAATCTGACCACTGTGGGGTGCATTGAACTACCACTAATTGTAGTTAGAGGAATCATAACTGTTTGAAGTTCAGTGAGCATCAAAATTATTTTATTTATCTATGGAAGTAACTTAGTGTCTATGGAATCCTGTGAATTTCTGTTTACTTTAGTTGGGAGAGGAATCATATCTGTATGAGGGAACAATGTAGTGATAAGTGCCTCATGTGATTGAAATGAAATATTTTTAAAGAAATCTGATGTGACAACTTGAATTGGGGATTCCTGTTGATCGTTGTGTACATATACTGTTTGCAGGACTTGAAATACTTAATATAGCATCACTACGAATTCTTGCTACAATGTGTATGTTTTCTTGATAATGGCTCTCTATGCTGAGCCTTTGGATAACGTTTTAATGTAATATTTAAAGTTCTTTTTAGAGTTTATATAGTATAATTCGTTTACATCCAGTTTGGACAAATTGCAGGAGACCACGAAGGTGGAAAGAACAACAAAATCCCACAGAGAAAACCAGCATAGGAACCAAAAGTGGGAAATAGATCAGGCGCTCCAAACGGGGACTAAGGAACACTCGATATACAGTCTAATCTTCAACACAATCTTTTATTGGTGATTTATAAAGATGACTTGACTTATAGTATCATGGCTTTCTGTTTCCAAGCGTCTTACCGGCACTTGCCAGTAGCCCAAGTATTTCTAACTGCCTTCTTCAATACACAACGGTCTTTTTCAAGACCTATATCAACTATCATATCTTGGTAGACAGGTTCACATGTGCTTACCATCATGGTGGGTTGATTCCAGTTGCTATTATTAGCTATGTGAACTTATACACATAACAAGACTCCTGAGGCAGGCACATGGTACCGTGTTGAGTCATCTTTATGAGTCACCAATACAAGATAGTTTAGAAGATTATATCAAGTGGTCCTTAGTCTCCGTTTGGAGCGCCTGATCCATTTCCCACTTTTGGTTCCTCTGCCATTCATTTATCTGCATCATTTTTAGAAGAGAATGTTTTGAATTTGGAAATTAAGGGCCTTGTTTACTAAGGTGCCCTAGCGTTTTTAGTGCGCACTAAATGTTAGAGACAGCTATATATTCCTATGGGCATCGCTAATGTTAGCGCATGCTAAAAACGCTAGCGCGCCTATAGCACAGCTTAGTAAACAGGGCCCTTAGTATTTGCTGGCTATTGAAGGTAATGTTTCCCTTTCCTTTATTATTTTTTGTAATTAGGGAATGATCAAAGATCAATATGTAATTTTAATGTGGTAGTTTTTAGTTTATATGTATAGGTTTCAAATATCAGTGAAGTTAAATAAGAATTGTCATGCAGTTGATGGGTGTTGATTCTGATGCAAAGTCTGTGAAGGTAGTCTTCTAGAAGCTATAGTAACATTTATTACCTGTAGTAAGAAGACTAAAAAAAATATCTGTTTGGAGCACATAATATCTTTCTGAGGCGCCGCACTAGCGATTCCCACACGGCAAATGAGAGGAAGCCAATAGGAATTGAATGGGCTTCCTCTCGTTTGCCGCACCGAGAATTGATAGTGCAGCTTTGTAAAAGAAGCCCTAAGTGAATTCAGGTGGTATGGTTTTCAAACAATGTATATTTACAGATTATAATATTGTTATTGAGTATTTTTATGGTTGACAATTTTTTGTTTATAATTTTCAGTTTTATGTATCTAAAGTATTATATGTATTACAAAGCCCGATGCAGGTAATAGCCAAAATGTGGCCAGATCAAGACCTTTAGATTTTAAATAAAATTTTACTGTATGCCATACTGCAGTGGTCTTTGCTAATTTTTAAATTGGGTCATTTTCCAAGCTGAAGAGCCCTAATCTGTTTAGCCTTTCCTCATATGGGAAGAGTTCTGTCCCCTTTATCATTTTGGTCGCTCTTCTTTGAATCTTTTCTAATTCTGCTATATCTTTTTTGAGATACGGTGACCAGAATTGAACACAGTACTCAAGGTGAGGTTGCTTCCATCCCTCTTCTCTTTCCCTCCCATTCTTTTATCCATAAGCACCATCTCATCCCTCCTCCCTCTCTCATTCCTTCCCCTCCATCCATGTGCACCATTCTCTCCCTTTCTTTCATTTCCTTTCATCTATGTGCACCATCCCCTCCCTCTCCTCCTGTCCCTTCTCCTTCCCTCCACCCAAGGGCAGCTTCTCTCTTCCCTTCCCTTCATCCACGTGTACCATTTCCGCCATCCTTCACAGTCTGGTACCTCTTACCCTCCCTTCCTGGGTCAGGGCTCCTACTCCCATTTCCTCCCCGCTTTACGGGTCCAGCATCCCCCTGCCTACCTTCCTCTTGCCCAATGTGCTTACAAATTGCTTGTCTTCCTGGCAACAATTCAGTCAAGCTGCCTCTGGCCAGCACTGGGGACCTTTTCTCTGCTGCAACTTTCTGTTGCCATGTGGAGGAGGCCTGCAGAGTTGAAGGGTCCCTAGGACTGGTCAGACATAGTGTGACTGAATCGTTGCTGGGAAGACAAGCAAACTTATAAGTGCATCAAGTGAGATGGAGGTGGGCAAGGAGAGATGCTGGACCTGCAAAGGGGGAGGAAGAGATGTCCGCCCGACAGACAGAAGAGAGGCGGAGAGACACTTGGCTTGGAGAAGGAGGATCAGAGTGAGCGATGCTGGACCACGGGTTGGTGGGGGGTAGGGAGAAATGCTGGTCTCATGGGAGTGGGAGAAGGGAAGAGAGGCCCAATATTAGAAGCAAGCAGTTAAGGCAGTGTTCCTCAATGCAAGGCTCGTGGCCAACAAAAAAAAAAAAAAAAGAGAGGCGAGGCTGCCCCAGAGATCTCCAAGGGCCACCATTGTCCTGTGGGCCTTAAATTGAAGAACACTGCCATACTACGTCTGCATGTACCAGCTCCAAACAGCATTCTAGTCATGGCATCAGCCACTAGGAAGCTTGGGAGGGCAGCCATATAGGTTTTGTTTGTTTGATCCCCTTCCAATATAAAGGTTCTGCCGTCTCTGACACACATTGTAGCATTCTTCTCCATAATTTTAACTTCAGGCATGCCTCTTTTCAGTGTGGATAAACATTTGAGCATTGTCGAACAAGTGTGTACTTTTCCCCACAGGGAAGATGAGCAGTTTTCAGACAACTGAAATGCCTGCATAAATAGCTATTTATCCACATAAATGGCTGTTGAAAATTTCTTTTAAAGGCTGTGGTTGATTTCTTACTGAAAGACATAGTTGCTCAAAAAAAATAAGAAGGGTATGAGTTTGGCTATTATTTTTTCTAGGACAAAAATAAGAAGGTGAGTTGCACACTTTGAGAAATTTTATATAAAGGATTCAGAAGAGGCAAATCTAAAAATCTGAATCAAGATGATTCCTAACACAGGAAATGATGTCACTATGCACAATGGACGCCTAGAACAGGTGCTGTGTTGTGAGTCGTAGCAAAAACCCTTCAAAATTGTACTTCTTATTAAACTTACGCCAGCCAAGTTGAAGGGGAAGATCGGCAGACACTGGGATACCTGATGGCAATGAAAGAAAAGGTAGATGACAGCTGAGTATCGGCCTGAGCGGCAGATTGTTTTGCACTGCATGGACCATGTGGTGTGGCATCTGGGGATGATGACTCAAGCAGTTCAGGCCATGCGGAGAGGAGCCGAATGGAGGAGAGCCTGGTGGAGGATTTGATGATTTGAGTCCCACAACATTACCAAGGCTGATTTAGTGCGTTGGATGGGAGAGGTCAAAGAAGAAATCTATTCAGTGAAGGTAATAAATAGAAATAAATCAAAACATAGAAAAGAAAATAAGATGGTACCTTTTTTATTGGACTAACTTGATACATCTTTTGATTAGCTTTCAAAGGTAACTCTTCTTTTTCAGAAAGCTAATCAGCTAAAGACAAGGTATGACAGTAGTGAAGAAAACAATGAACAATGTCACACCTTGTCTTTAGTTAACCAGCTAAAGACAAGGTGTGACAGTAATAAAGAAAACTATGAAAACAACAGTCTTAGCAAATCACTTCTTACCAATACAGCAGGAAATGAGACTAAAGAAAAAACTAAACAGAAGAAGAGACTTCCACTGAAATGTAGCTGGAAATGATGACCACAAATGCTCACAGTCTAAGCAACAAAGTTCATGATCTGCAAGCCCTGATATTATAGACAGACGTAGACATTATTGCTATCACGGAGACATGGTTCAATGATTCCCGTTAATGGGATGCAAACATACCAGACTACAATATATTTAGGAAGGATAGAGATGGTCATAAAGGTGGAGGAATAGCTCTGTATGTGAGAAACATTATCACAGCAACTGAAATGCCAGGGGCCTGGGGAAAGGAAGAAGTGATATGGATTACATTGAAAAGAAATAATGGAACCTCTGTCCACATGGGTGTGGTCTACAGACCTCTGACACAATCGGAAGAACTAGATAAAGATCTGGTTACAGATATCCAAAAGTTGGGAAAGAAAAGAGAGTTGCTGTTGCTGGGAGATTTCAACCTGCCGGATGCGGATTGGAAAGTTCCATCTGCGGAATTGGAAAGAAGTAGCGAGATTATGGACGCCTTACAAAGTGCTCTGCTCAGACAAATGATGACAGAACCCCTAAGGGAAAGAACGATACTGGATCTGGTGCTCACAATTGGGGAAAGTGTGTCTAATGTCCGAGTAGGTGCCCGCCTGGGCAACAGTGATCATCAAACAGTTTGGTTTGATATAACAGCTAAAGTGGAGGGCAGCCACTCAAAGTCCTGGATTTCAAACATGTTGACTTTAGCAAAATGATGGTATACCTGAATAAAGAGCTGATGTGCTGGGAGGACATACGAGATGTAGAAAGGCAGTGGTCCAGGTTAAAAGGAGTTAAAAATATGGCTACTAACCTTTATGTGAGAAGAGTAAATAAAAGCAAGAGAAAAAGGAAACCAATATGATTCTCCAAGCAAGTGGCTGAGAAAATAAAGGCTAAAGAGTTGGCATTCATGAAATACAGAAAAACTCAAGAAGAGGAACACAGAGAGGAATACTGGATGAAACTGAAGCCAAAAGAGAGATATGTCTGGCAAAAGTGCAAACGGAAGAACAAATGGCTTGAAATGTAAGGAGGGGTGACAAGAATATTTTCAGGTATATTAGTAAAAGAAGGAAGACTAAAAATGGAATTGTGAGACTGAAAGATGCAGTGAACCGCTGTATGGAGAATGCTGAGGAAAAAGCAAACATGCTAAACAAATACTTCTATTCTGTGTTCACAGAAGAAAATCCTGGAGAAGGACCACAATTGACTGACAAAGGTACATATGAGAATGGAGTGGATATGGCACAGTTCACGGAAGAAAGTGTTTATGAACAACTTGAAAAATTGAAGGAGTGGAGGAGGGGCCTAGTGGGTAGGGTGGTGGACTTTGGTCCTGGGGAACTGAGGAACTGAGTTTGATTCCCACTTCAGGCACAGGCAGCTCCTTGTGACTCTGGGCAAGTCACTTAACTCTCCATTGCCCCATGTAAGCCGCATTGAGTCTGCCATGAGTGGGAAAGCGCGGGGTACAAATGTAACAAAACAAAAAGGTGGACAAAGCCATGGGACTGGATGGAATCTATCCCAGGATATTGAGGGAGCTCACAGAGGTTCTGGTGTCCTCTTAAAGATTTATTTAATAAATCCTTGGAGATGGGGGAGGTTCCTTGGGATGGGAGAAGAGTGGATGTGGTCCCTCATCACAAAAGTGGTGACAGAGAAGAAGCTGGAAACTACAGGCTGGTAAGCCTCACTTTGGTTATCGGAAAAGTAATGGAAGCGATGTTGAAGGAAAGAATTTCCTGGAATCCAGTAGGTGATAAGATCTGAGACAACATGGTTTTACCAAAGGTAAATCGTGCCAAATGAATCTGATTGAATTCTTTCACTTGGGGATTAGAGAATTGGATCAAGGATGTGCACTAGATGTAATCTACTTAGATTTCAGCAAAGCCTTTGACATGGTTCCTCATAGGAGGCTCCTGAATAAACCTGACAGGCTGAAGTTAGAATCTAAAGTGGTGAACTGGATTAGGAAATAGTTGACAGACAGACGCCAAAGGGTGGTGGTTAATGGAATTCACTCAGAGGAAGGAATGTTGAATAGTGGAGTGCCTCAGGGATCAGTGCTGTGGCCTATTCTGTTCAATATATTTGTGAGCAACATTGACAAACGTTTAGAAGGTAAGGTCTGCCTTTTTGTGGATGATACCAAGATTTGTAACAGAGGGGGGGACACTGGAGGGAGTGGAAAACATGAAAAATGATCTGCAGAAGTTAGAAGAATGGTCTAATGTTTGGCAATTAAAATTCAATGCTAAGATGTGCAAAGTGTTGCACTTAAGGAGTAGAAATCCAAGGGAGACATATGTACTAGGCAATGAGAGGCTGATATGCACAGACAGGTAGAGGGATCTTGGGGTGATAGTATATGAGGATCTGAAAGTGACGAAACAGTGTGACAAGTTGGTGGCTGTTGCCAGAAGGATGTTAGGCTGTATATAGAGAAGTGTAACCAGCAGAAGAGGGCAGGTGTTGATGCCCCTGTACAAGTTGTTGGTGAGGCCCTACCTGGAGTATTGTGTTTAGTTTTGAAGGCTGTATCTTGCTAAAGATGTAAGAAGACTTGAAGTAGTCCAGAGGAATGCGACAAGAATGATATGGGGCTTGCGCCATAGGACATATGAGAAGAGACTGGAAGACCTGAATATGTACCCTAGAGGAGAGGAGGGACAGGTGAGATATGATACAGATGTTTAAATACTTAAAAGGTATTAAAATAGAAACAAATATGTTCCAGAGAAGGGAAAGTGGTAAAACTAGAGGATGTGAATTGAGGTTGGGTGGTGGTAGACTTAGGTCAGAAAATTCTTTTTCATGGAGAGGGTGGTGGATGCCTAGAATGACCGCCTGAGGGAGGTGGTGAAAAAAAACAAACTGTGGCGGAATTTAAAAAGGTTTGAACACAGCGGATCTCTAGAAAATGAAAGATATAAAAAACAAGTGGTGCTTAGATGGCAACTCTGGCTGTATCAACTAAGGCCGGTTCTGGGCTGGCTTGTACAGTCTGAGTCCCGCATATGGCAATCTGGTTTAGGATGGGCTGGAGAGAGCTTCGACGGATACCCCAGTGGTTTGGAAAGTGAAGACAGTCAGCAGACTTTTACAGTCTTTGCTCCTTAAATGACAAGACGGATTTGGATAGGCTGGAATGGGCTTTGACGGCAACTCCAGTTATTGGAACATAAGGACAGAGCCGGGCGGACTTCTATGGTCCACGTCCCAGAAACACCATGATCAAGTAAATAATATCACGTTCATTGTTGATTTAAATCTTGAATTGATAATGAAAGTGACTGTTGGGCAGACTGGATAGACCATTCAGGTTTTTATCTTCCGTCACTTACTATGTTACTTTGTTGTTATTTTCTTTTCTACGTTTTGATTTATTTCTAATTAGTACCTTTAAAAGTAGACTAACTTGGCTACCACACCTCTTTACATTCAGTGAAGGTACAAAGTGTTATGAAGGTAGAGGCCGACTGAATTTCAGTTTCGGCACCAAAACCAGCCTTTTGAGGAAGGCTACCTTAAAGGATCTTACTCTCAAGTCTGCCTTTCTTGTTGTGATCGCTTCGGCGTGCAGGGTTTCCTGGTTGTAGTCTTTGGGGCTCTTTTACTAAGTGGTGGAAAGCCCACGGGCATACCGCATACCAATCTGGAGCTACTGCTGGCCCAAATAGGGCGCAGGGGGTAGTTCCACCCCCAGCATGCAGCATTTCCGGCACTAGCGGAAATATTAAAAAAAAATATTTCCACAGGGAGTTACCCGACAGTAATCGGGCAGTGCCATGCATTACCCGGTTACCACTAGGTTAGTGCAGGAGCCCTTAATGCCACATCAATGGGGGGTGGTAAGTAGTAAGTGCTCCCCCTGGCATGGCTACCACATGGCCAGGTCTTTTTTCAGACTTTTTACCCGCTGCAGTAAAAAGAGCCTCAGCACATGCCAAAAACAGTTCACGCTCCTAGCGCAGAGCCCTTTTTACCATAGTTTAGTAATATGGCTATGCTACTAAGCTTTTCAATTGGCTTTGGGACACAGCTGCTTAGGCTCCCGGTCTCATGATATAGTATCTCCAGGTTACAGTTGTATGTCGAAGTTAAGGAGTGGTTTGCCTCATTTCTGCCGTCCATCTGGACGATGGGTAATCATAGCTAGCTATGTTGTCTGTGAACTACTAATGAATGGCCTCATAGTAGTTTCTTTACCTAGTACCTGCCACATAGTTGGTAGTCTGCTATGGTTTTAAACTGCACCGACCACTAGTGGGATTCGGCTGTACTATCACCTAGCATAGCACTCTATCCTGTTCAGCCAGGGACTCGGTGGCTCTGGCCATCACTTTGTCCCAGCAGCACTGCCATCATTTCCTTGTTTACGCTGTGCTCTTTTGGGGCCACAGCTCCTCAGCCACTAGTATGGGCCTGAGTCTCGACAGTTCACTGGGGCATTAGTTAGCAGTAGCAATCTTCAACAGTTTTGCCTTTGTTGGTGAATTATTGTCTATCATTGATTCTGGGGCATGTAGTACTTCTCATATGTGTTTGGGGAAGAGGTAGGTAGATCATTTTTGCTTGGCTCATTTTTTTCTCCTATTTAAACTATGGCTCTTTAGAAGAGGCTCAGAGCTTGAGATTCCAATCTACTGGGAGACTGGGCATCCAACTGGCAGATGACGTTTCATGTGAGCAAGTGCAAAATGATGCATGTGGGAAAGAGGAACATGAACTTTTAGCTACGTGATGCAAGGTTCCACGTTAGGAGTCACTGACCAGAAAAAGGATCTAGGAGTCATCGTTGACGATACTTTGAAACCCTCTGCTCAGTGTGCTACTACGGCGGCAAAGAAAGCACATATGTTACATATTATTAGGAAAGGAATGGAAAATAAAAATGAGGATGTTATAATGCTTTTGTATCACTCCATGGCGCGACTGCACCTTGAATACTGTGTGCAATTCTGATCATTGCATCTCAAAAAAGATATACTGGAATTAGAAAAAGAACAGAGAAAGGTGACAAAAATGACAAAAGGGGATGGGACGACTTCCCTATAAGGAAAGACTGAAACAGGTTGAGCTCTTCAGCTTGAAGAAAAGACAGCTGAGGGGAGATATGATAGAAGTATGTAAAATACTGAGTGGAGTGGAACGGGCAGACGTGAATCGTTTGTTTACTCTTTCCAAAAATACTAGGACTAGGGGGGGCAACAAAGAAGCTACAAAGTAGTAAATTTAAAATGAATTGGAGAAAATATTTCTTCACTCAGTGTGTAATTAAACTGTGGAATTTATTGTCAGAGAACGAGTAAAAGCAGTTAGCTTAGCAGGGTTTATAAAAGGTTTGGATGGCTTCCTAAAAGAAAAGTCCATAAGCCATTTTTAAAATGGACTTGGGAAAATCCACTGCTGATTTCTGGGATAAGTAACATAAAATGTATTGTACTATTTTGGGATCTTGCCAGGTATTTGTGACCTGGATTGGCCAATGTTGAAAACAGGATACTGGGCTTGATGAACCTTCAGTCTTTCCCAGTATGGCAACACTTACTGTATATACTTATGTACTTTGTCTGTTCCTTTGCTACCCAGTGTTATTACTTAGGGATGGCTTCAACTAGTTATCTTATCTATAGCGCCACTCGCTTACATTGCTTTGGTGCTCACCAGAGCTTCTGGTGGCCTAAGCTGTGGTGCAGTCTTGTAATATTCACATGCCTCTCAGGTATTTTTGGTTCCCACAAGGTACCAATTTTCCTCAGCCTGCTCAGTTTAGCTGAGAGGTATAGCGTGTGGGTGAATGTACCTTTTCTCCTGTGCTGGAAGTCCCATTTGGGTGATTACTGGCAGGGTATTCTCCTTCACCTCAGTGAGGCATTTCTGTTCTGTGTGCTGGGTCCCTCATCTAGTAGTCATTTAGTTTGCTAAATCTTCCAGTCCCACCCTATCTGGGCACTGCCTCGCTATATCCCACTGTTCTGGACTGGTGTGGTATTTCATTTAGTCCGACCAGACCCATCCTGAATCCTGCCCTGTGTATGTGTCTTTCGTTCTAGGTTCTCAAGAGTTCTTTCTGCTCGGTAGCTGGACTTTTCAACCTGGAATGTATCATTTGCCTTTTGATTCTCTGGTCTCCTGATTCAGTGAAGAAACTGTTAGTAGAGCATATGCCTGCCAGGCTGCTTCATTTGGTCTCATCTATAGGCAAGAGAATCTTGAGCACCATTGCATGGATAGTCAACATAGTGAGCTTCCTACAGCTACATGGTACACCTAAAGGGTGAATCACAGGAACTACTTTCTTTTTCTGTTTCCATAAGCTAGTCAATGGACATAACTAATACCACTGGTCTGGTAGGATTAAAGGAAAGAAAATTATCAGGTAAGAGAATGTCCCAGTGACATCAATGGTATAATATCTGGTGCTGTGTGGAAAATTCCAGTATTTTCTCTACCTCCAATAAATGGTAGGCTGTTCAAGCTGGTGTTCCTAGTTCCTGGCATATCTCCCAGTCGTTCAGGTTAAGGTCGCACCACTCGGTTGAACCTAATGGCCTTGGTCCTAGGTTCCTGGTTTGCGGCCTGGACCTAGAAACATGGAAATATAGTAACATGACAGCATGGCCCATCCAGTCTGCCTGTCCTCAGTAACCACTAACTCTTCCTTTCCCTAAGAGATCCCACGTGTCTGTCCCATGCCTTCTTAAACTCTGACACAGTCTTTGTCTCCATGACCTCCACCAGGAGGCCATTCCATACATCCTCCACACTTTCTGTGAAAGAGTATTTCCTCAGATCCTCTTTATTTCCTCTTAATTTCATCTTATGTCCTCTCATTCCAGAGGTTTCCTTCATTTGAAAAAGGCTCACCCTCTATACATTAACTATTTAAACATCTCTATCATATCCCCTCCTACAGCCTTCTGGTTGAGCGTGGAGCATGGCTCCATAGCACCAAATCATATCTTTGTGATACTTGCAACTGGGATCCCATAGAGCCCTTACCACAAGGAGTGTGGATTCCCATTCCTTCTTCTGTCCTCCTGAACTCTTTGTGGGTGCTCCCCCTCCCCCCCCCCCCCCCCCCCGGCTCCCTCCTTTGGTGGGAATTTCAGCCTTTTAGGTTCTGCTGCAGTTTCTCTGTAACAGGATTTTTCTCAGCCCTTTTTGTCTCGGGGATCTGGAGAGTAGGAGTGCTTGGTCTTTCACCTTCCCTGGGCCTGGATTTTGGGAGGTCCCCGAGCCCAGAATGTCTCCAGTAAGTGATCGTGCGGGGAGCTCCTCTTGGGGGCCAAATGATGCAGAAGGTGACCTTTGTTCCATCAGAAGGTCCCGTAATCTGTGAGGATGGTCGTAGGGAGGCAGGGGACCGACCTTTCAGGCCCTTCAAGCACTTCCACTTATAAGGTACTGTTTCATATTATACTGTCAGATGGGGTCTTCCAGGGCTCTAAGGTTTTGGACACTATATCCTTTCTTTCCCTAGGTGATGGATAGGTATTGTAAATACTCCAGGATGGATGCCCTGGTCATGGAGGTCATTAAGAAGATTGCTATTCCAGTGAAAGTGGGCTAGGCTCAAGGAGAAGCACGACAAGAAGGTGGAACAGCAGCTGATGCAGGGCTTTTCTGTAACGGAGGGTCGGGTACAAGCCACCATGTGTGGTAGGTATATGGTGGAAGTCATGTTATGCTGGCTATACCAGCTGCTGGAGTCCAGGGCGATCTTCCTGGCTGATTATCTTTATGATCTGCTGCATATTACCTCTCATTCGGTGGCTTCCACAGTTCTTACCCAGAGGTGGCTTGGGCTGTGTCATTAGGCAGTGAATATGGAATCCATGAAGCATCTCAGTCATCTGCTCTTCAGGGACCGGCTTCTCTTTGGAGAGGACTTGAAGAAGCTGCTCAAGGGGGGGAGGGGGGGCTTATCCTCTCCGGATCCCTCAGTTCCTCCAGAAAGGGACCCAGCATATCCCGTCACCCTTCAGCCAAGACCCATTCTCAGGATGGTAGTCGTTTTCAGTCAGGTAAGTAACAGGCTGGTTTGGTCCCCAGGGTCTAGCTAGCCCTTCAAGCAGGGGAATCTTTCGTAGTCTCAAAAGGGCAGGAAACCTGAGGCCTTCTAGCTCAGCCAGAGGCTCCAAGGATTCTCAATAAAGGTGTGCTGGGCCCCTCAACAACTTGGATTGGGGCAAATTGGTCCTCTTCAGCCACAAGTGGGTCCATATCACCTCGGAACAGTGGGTCTTCAAGGTGATCAGACAAAGGTGTTCCCTAAAGTTTGCTTATCCAGTGCCTGACACCTTCATGGTTTTGCCCTGTGGCTTGAGAGTAAAGCAATAGGCAATCGTCCTCACTGTTCAGCACCTTCTAGATCTGGGAGCAGTGGAGCCAGTTCCACTTGCAGATTGGGGAAGGTTTCTTACTCTGTTTATTTCATGGTCCCAAGGAAAGGGGGCCCCTTTCATCCCATTCTTGATGTCTGCCTCAAGATTCAGCACAATTGGATGGAGATGCTTCGCTTTGTTGTTGTCTTCATCTGCCCATTCGAGCTCCTGACTTCCTTGGAACTTTTGGAAGCTTACCTCCATATTCCAGTGAAATCAATGTGGACCACAAGCACTACTTGCATTTTGTGTCCTGGGTCTCCATTTTCATTCATCCTGGTGACTGCCCCTCATACTTTCTCCGATGATGGTGGTGGTTGTGGCTCACTTGCACCGCCAGGGCATTTGAGTCTGTCCCTACCTGGATGATTGGCTTGTTCGGACCGACTCTGCAGTGGACTCCACGGTGGTTGGGGCTGGGTAGTGAATTGAGTGAAGTCATCTGTCACCCACTTAGACCCTGGAAGACTTGGGTATCTGCTTCAATGCAGCTCTGGGAGCAGTCTTTCTCTTAGACAAGCATATGGGCAAGGTATAGGCCCAGAAGCACAGCCTGTGGAGTTAGTCCCAGACCCACAGGGCTTTCAGTCTCCAGTTTTTGGGCTTTATGGAAGTGGGCTAGGGCCCATATGTGTTCTCTCCAGCTGGCCCTCTTGACTCAGTAGGCACTGATCTAGTAGGATTTCAACCTCCAGCTGCCACTACCTTTCAAGGCTCAACGCAGCCTGGACTGGTGGGATTGTCCCAGACACCTTCTTTGAGGGGTTCTGCTGGATCTGACTGACTGGGTGGTAGTGACCATAAATGTAAGTCTCCTTGGCTGGGGGGCTCACTGCTTGGGCAGATTGGTGCAGAGGTGTTGGTCTTCCCTGGAGACCAAGGTGGTTGGGCTGTGGTGGAGTTCCTCCTGCTGATCCGAGAGAGAGTGGTTCGAGTGATGGTAGACAGTGCTACAGCTGTGGCCTATATCAACAAGCAGGGAGGCACCAGGGGTCAGGCAATGGCCCTGGAAGCAGTAGCCCTTTGTTGCTGGGAGGAAGCAAGCCTTCTTGTGTTGTCAGTATCTGGCAAAGACAGTGTTCAGGTGGATTTTCTCAGTTGATCTCTGCTGGATCTAGGGGAGTGATCTGAGGCAGCCTTTCAGCTTCTCCTGGACTGGTGGAGACAGCCAGTCTATCTGCATCGTCTCCTACTTTCTGTCCCTTCAGTGTGAACCAGGAGATCTGCTTGCCCTCTTTTTGTAGATTAGGGTTCAGATTCAGGAGGCTCCATAAACTTGACATCCGCAGAGTCCTGCTCCAGTACTTGAAGGAGAGATGACCCTTATCCTCCTTTTTTGGTTTAAAAGTTTTATTCTTCCTCAACAAGTAGTATTGAATCAGGCACACAAGTGGAGTGACGTCATCGGACAGCTCTCCCAGAGCTCAGGAGTATTTAACAGATGATTCATAGAAATCCACAGAAGCATCTCAAGAATAGAAACTTGATTTTCAGAACTAGCTTTTTTTTTTTTTTTTTTAATTAATGAAAGACAACAATATAAAACAGAGGGAGCTTTAAATAATACAGAGTCCAATTACAGGACACATTTGTCTTTTACAGCTGTAAAGTTGCTACAAACAGTTACTATAAACATAACAGGCAATCTTTCACATTAAAAATACAAACTGTCACTTCCATTTTATAGGTAGGTTTCTATCGCTATCCCCCAAGAACCCCCTAACTCAGAGGTTCCCAAACTGTGGGTCGGAATCTCAAATGAGGTCACAAAACCTGCCTTTGGGATCACGACCTAGGTCCAAGATGGTCTCACCGTAGGTGCGTCATTGTTCTGCAGCTCCAGGGGGGTCACAGTTTTATTTGGCTGCAATCATAGGGTTATAGCCACAAAAAGATTGGGAAACACTGCCCTAACTTAAACCCCACTCTGCTACAAATAGAGTTGGACTAGCTTCCCAATGCACTGTAGATCAAAGCCTCTTTTAGGTTAATTTTTTCCCCCCCTAAGACTATTAGTTCCTAAAGCATCTCCTCTAAGACAAAAGTAATGCTGGTGTTAAGATGGAAAGATATATTCTGTTATCGATTTGCCTTTCTCATGGCTTCTAATTGAAACTTTTACTACACTTCTTTCTTTCTAATTGTTAGTAATATGAAGAGTGCTATAAACAAATCAGAGCTGATCCAGGCTCATCCATTTTCCCTCTTAGGCACATAGTTCTGTAGCATTTCCCCTGGCTACCTGCAGTATATTTTAATATTATCAGGCAGGTTTTGATTAACTGGGGAAAATACGGGTCGCAGGTATTGTATTTATTCTTGGTTATCTCAAATGTGCCTGTGCATAAAATTTTAATTTGCTTTGTGCTCGATCGAAGTAGATGTTCCCATCTCTTGCTCATCCTCCTTTGCTTACCAAAAGAGAAGAGACTGCGTTGGGTGGAAGCTTTAATATAAACTTGGGCCTGTAGTGAGCCTGTGGGAAATGGTTGCTCTCTGCAAGATGGTGAAAAGTGCATCCTATTACAGTAAGAATGATGTAACATGCAGCTGAGGAGGCTACATTAGATATTGGGCAGAGTTGTTTGTCATCCTAACTGAAAACTAAGGGAAACATGAATTTGTAGCAGTTTAGTTTCTGTCACAACTTCCTGTGATTTTTTTGCTCTCCCGTTTTCCTCTTTTGAACAGAAATTGCAAAGCGCTGCCAGGAGAGGGAAAATCTTGGCATGCTGGTCTGGTCCCCTAACCAGAATCTATCTGAAGCTAAACGTAAGTCCTGGATTATTTACTGTTAACTGAAACATTTTATAAATGTAAGCATATATGTACGTATATAATATGTGTGTATATATATATATTTATATATATATATATAAACAGCAGCAGGCAGGTTCTAGATGAACTTTCAAGTAGTTTTTTTTTAATGCTTTAAAACTAACACATGCTGATTTCAGAGTTTCAGTGTTTTTACTGAGACAGAAGAAACAGCAAATCCAGAGGGATGGGTGAAATGTTAGGCTATTGTACATATTTTGAAAGTTGTGAGGGCTCAAAACGTAAAAGCAAGAGAGGAGTAACATAATAAATTGACTCCTTCCCCACTCCAAAATATTTAAACTCTTGGTTGGTGTTTCTTTAAAATGCTGACTGCAGCATTGGGGGAAGGGGGAGGCAGGGTTTGACCCTGTGTGTTTGTTGTGTGGCAGTTGGTAATTGGTTTCGCTACCCGCAGTTGTATTTTCCTGGGGAAAAAAAATAATTTGAAAGTAGTAGGAATTGGGGGTTAAGCAACAATCATCTCCAACTCTGGAATAAGCATAATGCCTGCAGGGTGGGGTAATGATGGGGCATAATTTTTTGGTATCAAAGTTATATGAATTTATTATCTTTATTGTGGCATTCAGAATTTGTAATATTGCTATCTTTCAATAATTAAAAAAAAAATGTTTACAGTAAAGTGCTGACTTCAGCATTTAAAATTATACCTGGATCCTGGCATTGGATATCTGGGTATAAGGCAGAAGTTAGCCAGATATGAGCTCTTTTGCCACCCCAACTTGTCTGTGTGGTACTGATGCTGAATATCTGTGGTACCTGGATAACTTCCGGCTCCACCCCCAGGACTGCCCTGGAACTTTGATAGGATAGGGCCAGAGCAGAGTGAGGATTTTTAGCTGCATTACCTGGATAATGCCACTGAAAGTCCAGTTCTGGCCCTGGTGAGCAGCACTTATCCAGGTATGAGCCACTTTTATCCAGGTATGTGCCGCTGAGTGTTGGGATCATGTTGTGTTTTAAATGTGCATGCTTAAGTTTCTGAATACCACAAATTCACTGAACGCATGCACTTTTCAAAACAGTTTTTATGATCTTGCATAGTCATTAAATTGCTGTTTTATTTTTAGTATCAGAGCGAAATGTAATTTCTTTAATAGGGGTTTGTATTTTTAAGGATTTGGCATTGCTTTAGCGATTCTTTACAGGCCTTTGCTTTAGTCTAGAGAGGGCCAGCTTGGGATCCTTAAGGGTCAGATAGATCCGAAAAAATATTTGTAAGGTCACCTTTGCATGCATGCAGTCTAATAACTTGGTTAATTTTGTGTATGTTGTAAATAAAGAAGAATTGGTTTTGTTCTTGAAGACTGGAGTTGACCATCTCTTTGCTAGTATAGAGGAACAAGATGTACATAGTGTATATCTGAATGATGGCAAAACACAATTTTTTTTTTGTGATAATTTGAGAGGACTGAAGCCTGCTGCTTCCTAGTGAAGTGTGCAAATTGTTTTGAGGAACATGGAGGGAAACCTAATACCTGGGGGAAGGTTATATGAACTGCCTTTGTTTCCTTTCTACCTCCTCCCCCCCCCCCCCCCACACACTTTCCCACCTCACCCCAGAGGGCGATAGCAAATTTATGGGGCTAGAAGAACTAGAATTTCTTTGTATTCTGGTGTGTGAGGAAAATAAGGTTTAGAGATTTTGTAAATGCTTCATACTGCCAGAGATAAGGTTCTGATTAATCCGTTTACTTCTGAACGTTTGGTGCTGAATAGCAGTTAGTCATTGTGCTGTGATCAAGCCAGAGCCCAAATTATGCCCTTGTGCCTTGTTTTCATTTTTCTTCCCTGATTTCTAGGTACCATTGTTTTATCACAAAAGTTAAGTTCCTGGTTTCACATTATCCAAGAAATTGTTCCTGCTAGATTATGTAAGAAGTTCAAAATCACTTTTTAGATCTTACAAAAGCTGTGAAGTGTTATCCAGAAGATGCATTTTGAGAAAATGTGAACTGTTTTTTTTTTTTGGAGCTGATAAGGGAGGATTACAGGATTATGTCCATTTTCAGATGGGTTTGTATCTGAGCTTTCCATTAGGTAGCTTCCCACTATTCCAGAACCTGTGGGATAGTTGCATTCATCAACCAGCAGGTGGAGATAGAGAACTGAAAACTGAGCTGACATAGCTGTCTTGGCATCCAGCAGGTGGATGGACACACTTTTCAGCCTCTGGTTGTGAGTGATTTGCCCCCAGTTGAGCTTTGTGGGTGGCTTGAGTCTGCAGAGTTATATCTGGAGGTCTTCAGATCCCTTCCCTGCCTGTGGTGCCCCGTTAATTTACTTCTTCCCTCCCTTCACCTCTCCCCTTTTTCCTGTGGACGTCTCCTTTTCCAGCACAACAACCTTTACATTTTTTTTTAAAGAGGAAAGAGGTTTGCTGGAGTGTGTGGGATAGAGAATATCAGTCCTGAGCATTTCTCATCTGTGGTAATACTTGTGGAGTCTGTGAGCTTGATAGGAACAGCTGGCAGTGGTGTCACGGTCTCAGGCTCTCGGACACTGGCACCATGTGAGCCCTTGGACTGCTGCCGACAAGCGGCAGCAGTAGGCAAGACCCTCAACCAGGACTGGGTAAGCAAGCAAGGCAGGAGAAGCTGTAGACAGGCAAAGCTGGAACAAGTGAACTGGAACTATAGCAGTAGGCAGGCAGGGAATAAGCAGGACAGAGCAACCGGTCGTCACCTGCGCTTGACCACCATTCCCCAGGGGTTGAACCCCCTGGTGCAGGCGGCCGGCAGGACTTACTGGAGCTAGCTTGCAGACAGACTAGACCAACAGGATACTAAACAAGCTTAACTAACACAGGGTTCGGGACTACTGAGGATACGGAATTCTCAGAGAATAGGATACAGAACAAGCTTGACAGAAACAGGGTTAGGATTCAAAACAGGAGTGCCCACAGGCACCCAGACAAGCGCAAGGCATACAGGTAAGACACAAGACAAGGCAGAAGTGCTCCTATCAGCACCAGAAGGGTAAAGCAGGGAAGCCAAAAGGGTAAAGCAGGGAAGCTTAAACAAACAGGCAGAAGTGCTCCTAACAGCACAGCAAGACAGAAGTGCTCCTAACAGTACCAGAAGGGTAAAGCAGGGAAGCTCAAACAGACAGAAGTGCTCCTATCAGCACCAAACACTAACCTGGACCTTTGGCATTTGCAAAGGCCAAGCAGAAAGTTTCCAGGTGGCCGAGGCTCAGCTTCAGCAATCTCAAGGCAGCTAAGGGTGAGGCTAGCTGCCAAACGTCCAAGCAAGACTGGAGGGCTAAAATATCTGGACTGGACTAAAAAGAGAGTCTGGAAAGTATATGGCAGCCACCAGTTCTGGCCACCAGAGGGCGAGAGGAGCACAAACCAAGAAAAAGTCACAATCGTGACAAGTGGTAAGTCCAACTAAAGTTTGACTCTGAACTACTTTGAGGGCTGTAAGTTCTACTTTGTGCAGGGAAGGGATCCTGACTCACCGCTTGGAACACGTTGTGCTGTGCTGGTGACAGATGAATGACAACTTCCGCGGAAGCAGTTAGGCCAGTGTTGGGGCGTTGCAGTGCATGCAAACCGAGAATCCCAGAGGAGGTGGAGGAAACAGTAGCAGCACATCTTCAGATCTGGCACAGCATGCGAATATGCCAGGGTCTTCAGGCTCTCCAGCAATGCTGGTGTACAGTTTGATGCAGGAAAGCATGGGAAAGGGCGCCAATTTTTCAGGGCTGACTGGCAGTGAGAATCAGCCTCTGGTTGATCACGCATGCAACACAGCTGCCATTTTGCAGCCTTGGGGCTCAACATTCAGCTGCATCAGGATCTTTATTTTCTCTGGAGTTTATATTCGTCTTACACCAGGCCTATTTACTGAAGCAGGGACAATCAGAGTTTGCAGCAAGGTGCTTCAGGTTCTCGCCCCGCTTCCCCTTCAGCTCCTAAGAGATCATGTTTAGATCTCCAGGAATGGGCAGATGGGGCTGTGTCTGCTTCTCCCTCTTTATCTGATCTGGCCTCGGTCTATTCAGAGAAGCCGTTGTTGGAGGCGTTAGAAGAGGGAGAGTTCTCTCCTGAAGAGGGGGATAATCCAAAAGTACTGAGGTGGTTTCATAAAGAGGAACTTATTACTCTTATTTCTGAGGCACTGATGGTTCTTTTCATTGAGGAGCCTTCTACTTTGGCATTAGGAGTTCCATCTTCATCAGACATGAGGGGGCTTATAGGTCCTTCTAAGGCCTTCCTTATGCATCCAGACATTCATGACCTGATTATAGCAGAATGGGTCTCACTGGACGCAGGGCTGAGAGTGAGAAGAACCATGGCTTGAAATAGATAAATTGTAGCTTCCCAGAGTACACTCTCTGGTTATGGCGGTGACTAAGACCACCTTGCCTATGCAAGAGGATATTGCCCTAAAAGACCCACAGAATAGCAAGCTAGAAGGCTTGTAGAAACAAGCTTTTGAAATGGCTTCTTTGGGCCTTCAAGCGACAGCCTGCAACTTGTTTGTGGCAAGAGCATGTCTGAAGTAGCATCAGCAGTTGGCAGCACAAGATGGGCACCATAATGTCCAGCTGGAAGCGAGGTCCGCCTACTTGGTGGATGCTATTTATATGTTAGGGGTTAGGACCAGCAGTATGTCTTTGGCACGTCGGCAACTCTGGTTGCGGCATTGAACAGCTGATACTACGTCGAAGACATGTCTAGTTAAACTGCCCTTTCGGGGCAAGTGGTTATTTGGAGAACATCTCAGTAACTTGGTGAAAGAACTGGAGGAAACTTATGCTAAAGCGGTTGCCAGAAAATAAGCCAAGAGCCTGTGGTCATCTATCTTCAGGGAGCTTTCGATCTTGATTTTGAGACAGCAGACTGTACCGACCTGGTCATCAACAATATAGTCAGAAGTCCTGCTTTCAGGCACACAGTCTTGCTTTCGTGCGAACAGGAAGTCCTCCTCTTAGTTAGCTAAAGTGCCTAATGCCTCCAGAGCTTCATAATAAATCAAGGCTGGCCCACTCTTTTCTTCCTCTGGTGGAAGGACACCTTCAGAAGTTTTGGGAGGAGTGGGCCAAAATCATAGTGGGTTCTGGATATTCTTCTTGGAGTTCTCCCACCCAGTTGCTCCTATCATCTTGCAGTCTCCTTATTGAAAAGGGAACCATGGTGGTCGAGGTTCAGTCCACCGTAGATTCCTTGCTGATGCTCTGTTCTATCGTTCCAGTTCCCCAGGCTGAACAAGGATAAGGCAGATAATCTGTGTAATTCATTGTCCCAAAGAAGAAAGGCATCTTTCGTCCAGTCTTGGATCTCAAAGGTCTAAACCACTGTGTTCAAGTGTCCTGCTTTTGCATGGAGATACCCAGAGTACTCATAGTCTTAGTTCAAGTGGAAGAATTTCTCGCTACCCTAAAGGAGGTATACTTGCATATACCCATGTGGCTTCCACATCAGAGATTTCTAATTTTGCAATGCTGGGCTGTCACTTCTAGTTCAGGACTTTGCCCTTTGGTCTTGCTAGGCCTCCAAGAACATTTACCAGTGCTCCCTGATTCCCTTCGGCACCAGGGAATCAGAGTTCACCCGTATCTCTGACTGACTCATTCATGTGTCCTATTCATGAAACATGGCAGCATCAAAATTGTCCATCTTCTGCAATCGTTGGGTTGGGTGATCAATTTTGCGAAGAGCGGATTAAATCCATCACAGATTCTGGAGTATCTGGGTGTTCTGTTTGACACAGCACAGGAGAGGATCTTCCTCACGGAGTGCAGGAGGTCAAAGCTGGTTCAGATTTGTCTTCTCCTCAGTCAAGAGTGACCCAGAGTCTGTGACTACGTCCAGGTCCTGAGGTCAGTGATGGCGGCGATAGAAGTGGTGCCATGGGCAAGGGTTCATATGCGGCCAGTACAAGAATCTCTTCTCAGCCACTGGTCTTTAGTATCGCAGGTATGACCATCATCTTCCTTGGATGCTGTTAGCCAGATGGAATATGCAGTGGTGGTTCTCGCTTAGGAATTTGACCATCGGAGCTTCCTTTCTGATAACAAATGGGAGGTGGTGACAGCGGACGCCAGAAAGTCAGATTGGGGAGATTGGGGAGCCCATTACAAGTTCCATCTGGCACAGGACAGAACAGGAGTCTCAGTGGTCAATAAATCGCTTGGACCTCGGAGCACTGTGGAATGCCTTACACAACTTTGCTTCTTTTCTGGTGGGGGTCCTGGTCTGAGTTTTCTCTCACAATGCAATGGGTGGTGGCTTATATTAATGAACAAAGCGGGACCCGCAGCTGTCCCAATAGTGGCGGAGGCAGCCTTCCTCGAGAGTTGGATATCGAAAAATCTTTTCTACTTGTTGGCAGCTTACATCACTGGGTCAGTGTTCCCTCTAAGCTGAGCACATGAGCGATTGCTCATACATTTTAGGAGCGTTGCTCACAGATTTTACTTGGCTGCTCACTATTTTTTTTTTTTGTGCTGTATACAGAAATGCATTGCTAATACTGGCGCTCAAAAATTGTTGTTTTTTAAAACTTGTTCACACGAAAAATAATTTGCACACACCAGTCCACTTCTTTGAGGAAGTATTGCACTGGGTCCTTGAATGTGATGGCGGACTCTCTCAGTAGATACTCCTTGAACCCGAGAGAATGGGAGGTGTCCAGCCAGGGGTTTTAGCTGATAGTGGACTGATGCAGTTCTCTGCTCCTGGACTTGGGCACTTTGGCATCCCTTTTTGTTGTCATCAAGTTTTTCAGCCATCGGAAAGAAATGGGTTGATGAGGATTGATGCCATACTGCAGCCCTGGCTGGAGACACATCTGCAGTATGTCTTCACTCCTTGACCCATGGTATGCCGAATTTTGGAAAGGATCACATTGCATCGGGGACGAATAATTCTCACAGTCCCGGATTGGCCTTGGAGGCTATGGTAAGCAGACCTAATTCAACTGCTGCATGGGGCTTCTCTCTGTCTTCAGCAAGGTCCGGTGCTCATGGAGAATCCGTGCCCCTTTGGTCTTACAGCTTGGCCATTGAAAGGACTCGGTTGAGATGAAAAAGTTATTCTGATTTGGTCATTGCTTCCTTGTTTCAGGCTCGGAAATGCTCTACATCAATAGCATATGTGAGGGTGTGGAGGACGTTCGAGGGCTGGTGTTCTGAGTGCAGACTTTCTCCCTTCTCTGCTCAGAATGTGCACATCTTAGCGTTTCTCCAAGCAGGTCTTCAGAATGGATTGGCATTGGGTTCTTTAAAAGTCTGTTGTGGCTTTGGCCTGTTTCAGTGGCTGACTACAGAAGACGTCTCTTGCAGCTCACCTGGATATCATTTGATTCTTGTGGGGAGCATGTTGCTTACAGCCTCCCTTTCATACGCCGTGCCCAGAACCTTTTTACTCCTTTGAGCTCTTCAGAAGCCTCATTTAGAGCCACTTAAGAAGGTCTCCTTGAAAGATCTTACGCTAAAGACAGCGTTCTTGGTGGCTATTGCATCAGCACATAGGGTTCTGGAGCATAAGGCTCTGTTGTTGGGATCTTTCTTCGCCATTTCTAGGTGGTGGTCTCCCTGCGCATGGTCACATAGTAGTAACATAACATAGTAAATGATGGCAGATAAAGACCTGTACGTTCCATCCAATCTGCCCAACAAAATAAACTCATTTTACAATAGTTCCTTCCTATCTTTTGAAACTGGTATCAGCATTTTATCTCAACCAGTCCGTGAAGCTTCCATCCTTTTGCAGAGATGGTGAAGGGGCTTAGTGTTCTTCCTTGAAGTTTCTTGATGTATGTGGAGCCCTTGGTAGATATCCAGAAGTCACAAATGCATTTTGCAAATCGGACAAACTGTTTGTTCTTTTTGGTAAACAGAAGATTGGCCTTATGGTTTCCAAGCCCAAAATTGTTGGGTGGCTGAAGGAGACTATCATGTCAGCTTATTTTCTTTTGGTTTATCAGGCTCCTCCGGCCTTGCAGGCTCATTCTGTGAGGCATACAATGACATCTTGGGCAGAGAATCCCGTACTGAGTGCCTCAGGGATCGGTGCTGGGGCTGATTCTGTTCAATATATTTGTGAGTGGCATTGCCAAAGGATTAAAAGGTAAGACTTGCCTTTTTGCAGATGATACCCAGATTTGTAATCGAGTAGACACCCTGGAGGGAGTGGAAAATATGAAAAGGAATCTGCAAAACTAGAAGAATGGTCTAATGTTTGGCAATTAAAATTTAATGCAAAGAAGTGCAAAGTGATGCACTTGAGGCGTAGAAACACAAGGGAGCCATATGTCGTAGGAGGTGAGGGGCTGATATGCAGAGACGGGGAGAGGGACCTTGGAGTGATGGTGTCTGAGGACCTTAAAACGAAAAAGCTGTGCGACAAACTGGTGGCCATAGCCAGAAGGATGATAGGCTGCATCGAGAGAGGAGTAACCATCAGAATAAAGGAGGTGTTGATGCCCCTGTACAAGCCCCACCTTGAGTATTGTGTTCATTTTGGAGGCCGTATCTTGCTAAAGATGTAAAAAGACTAGAAGGGGTCCAGAGGAAGGTGACAAAATGATATGGGTTTTGTGCCAAAAAGACATACGAGAAGAGACTGGAAAACGTGAATATATATCTAGTGGAAAGAAGGGACAGGGGAGATATGATGCAGATGTTTAAATACTTGAAAGGTATTGATATAGGAATAAATCTCTTCCAGAGAAGGGGAAATGGTAAAGTAAAAGGAGGGTGGTAGATTTAGGAGTAGTGTCAGGAAATTCTTTTTTCATGGAGAGGGTGGTTGATGCCTGGAATGCCCTCCTGAGGGAGGTGGTAGAGACAAACACAGTGACGGAATTCAAAAAGATGTGGGTTGAACATAGAGGAACTCTATTCAGAAAATAGATAGTATAAAACAAAAATTTTAAAAAAAAACCCTTAAATGGCTGCAGGTGGGTGGATGTGTGAGTGATGCTTCGCCGGCAACTCCGGCTGTGAAGAACTAAGGTTAGTGCCTGGCAGACTTTGTAGGTCTGTGTCTGCGTATGGAAATCCAATTGAGGATATGCTGCAAAGGGCTTCAATGGCAACTTTAGTAGCTGGAACCGAGGACAATGCAGAGATGACTTTTACGGTCTGGGTCCCACAAATAACAAGACATTCGGATAGGCCGGAGTGAGCTTTGACGGCAACTCCAGTAGGTGGAACATAAGGACAGATCCAGGCGGACTTCTATGGTCTATGTCCCAGAAACACCAAAGAAAGACTCGTGTTAAAGTCTGTAATATCACATTCATTGTTGATTTAATCATGAATTAATAATGAGTGTGACTGGATGGACCGTTCAGGTCTTTATCTGCCTTCACTTACTGTGTTACTATGCTACTGTCTCGAGCAGATATTTGCAAGGCCGTGATGTGGTCGTCGCTGCATACCTTTGCCAAGTACTAGAGGGTGGAAGTTGCAGCACGCTCTGAAGCCAGTTTTTGGAGCTGTAGGGTTTGCATTTGAACATCCCACAGGTAATGGAATAGTGGGAAGCTATGATTTTGTTTTTCCATTAGACCTTCCCAGTATTCCAGAGGCAAAGTTTCTGAGTTATTTAGGTTATCAATAGAAATCAAACAAAATAAAACATGGAAAAGAAAATAAGATGATACCTTTTTTATTGGACATAACTTAATACATTTCTTGATTAGTTTTCGAAGGTTGCCCTTCTTCCTCAGATCGGAAATAAGCAAATGTGCTAGCTGACAGTGTATATAAATGAAAACATTCAAGCATTACTATGACAGTCTGACAGGGTGGGAGGATGGGGCTGGGTAGGAGGTATGCATGGGGACATCAAAGCATATCATTGATATTCTAACAGGATGGGTGTGGATAGGTGAGGGGTGGGGTGATCAACAGAGAAATACAGCTTTATGGTTTATAATGGGCTAGGAACCCCAGGTCCTTGTTAAGTCCTTTCTGTTGGGTGTTAAAATATTCAATCATTCTGACTTCAAAGGTCTTACATTCTTGTATGGTTTTAAAGTTACCTTTCAGTATTCTCACCTTCGAAAGCTAATCAAGAAATGTATTAAGTTATGTCCAATAAAAAAGGTATCATCTTATTTTCTTTTCCATGTTTTATTTTGTTTGATTTCTATTGATAACCTTAAGAGTGGACTAACACGGCTACCACACTCCTCTACTTGAGTTATTTAGTAAATGCAAAGTAATGGGTCAAATAACAGCTGTCACCTTGCATGGTGCTTCCTGCATCTCTCTTGCTCTCTACAGCTTGTGCAGAGATGAGAGGTCCTCACATATTTGCTGGTCTGGTTAGTGTTAAGTTTAGCAAGTTGTTTAAGGTTGTGTTTATGCTGAGTTTGTCCTTACTGCTTGTCTACGTAAAATACTTTACCGAGGAGCTGGACTGGATGCCAAGAGAGAGATGTCCCAGCTCAGTTTTCAGTTCTTTATCTCCACCTGCTGATGGATGGACACAGCTGCCCCACAGGTTCTGAAATGGTGGGAAGGACTGATGGAAAGAAAATCTATCAGCTAAGACCTAATTTCTCCTTAAAAGAGAACTCAGAAGATTCCTTTTAGTTCCTTCAGCCCACACTCCACCAGCGCAGCGTCTGTTGCTGACGCAGGGCAGGCATCAGTAGGAGAGAAGTGTCAAGCGACTTCATAGGGTGCCTTTTTATACCTTCTCAAAGCATTACGGTATGAACAAATGGCCATTAGCAAGCAGCTTCTGGGAAGGGAGTGCTGCAGGCCACTGTTAATCCCAGCTCATAAGGCAGTTCAGTGTGTACCACACCCTGTAGTAGTGAAATAGATGTTAGTTATGATTTCCTTTCTATTAACTCCTACGACAGGTGGGGCCAAATTTCCCAAGATTTTTTTTTTTTTTAAACAAACTACTGTTCTGCCCAGAAGAGACTGTGAAAGACACTATATAATTCATGAGATCTGAACTGGAAGTATTTTCAGTTTACATGTGAAGAGAAATACGTTTGTGTTCAGTGAGCTGAAGTGCTGAGAATGGCAGGAAGGACTGTGGTACACAGGAAAAGGGGTCAGGCAGGAAGCAGCATAACTTCTGCTGCTACTCCATTATATACCTTGATGGACAGAATCTATTTGTCCCTCGTGTTGTAAGATTATGGATAGTAAGAAAATTTTGCTTACCTGCTGAGTCTGACCAGTTCTGACTAACTCATGTGTGCAGTATATATGGATGGGCACATTGTCCATATACCCTGCAGCCAGTTTTCAGAAGTAACCACCCCTGAGCTTGGTGGTTTATTTTGGCTGAACTTTCCATATAAATGTATTATCAAGTTGGAATCAGTTGGATAAATCTTCTATGAAATAGCTCACCTGAATGCCTTTTTATTACAAAAACAAAAGTAATAACATTTTAAGGGCCTTAGGATCTCCTACAGTGACATCTACTCCTTGATATAAAGGAATTTCGCTCCTTCATATGTGCAGGTTTATTGTGTTAGTCTTCTGATATTTCTTGGAATTGTGCCTTGGATTCTCACTTTCATTGTGGATGGTTATAGGCAATTTGTGTATTTCAATTTTTTTTGTATTGTTTTTTTTTCTTTTGGATTGTAATATATGTTCTTTCACCCTGTTTTTTTTTTTTTTAAATTACATTTGTACCCCGTGCTTTCCCACTCATGGCAGGCTCAATGCGGCAGGCAATGGAGGGTTAAGTGACTTGCCCAGAGTCACAAGGAGCTGCCTGTGCCGGGAATCAAACTCAGTTCCTCAGTTCCCCAGGACCAAAGTCCACCACCCTAACCACTAGGCCACTCCTCCACTCCGCTCTGTACCAAGTTTATTTCTTGGTTTATAATTGAAAGCTTAAAAAAAAAAAAAAAACACCTGCACAACTTCAGGGTATGTGCACTAAAACTGTCTGTGCAGTTTCCACCTGCCGGTTAGCACATGTGCACCTGAAAATCAAATGTGCAGTTTTTCCTCCCTTGGCCTAAATATGCCCTTGGGAGTACCTCACTTTAACCTGACCAAAAGTATTTATTATTTATTTGGATTTTGCTCACACCTTTTTCAGTAGTAGCTGAAGGTGAGTTACATTTAGGTACACTGGGTAAGTTGGGGCTGATGTAAACAAAACAGTAAGGGATTATTTTACAAAGGCGTGCTTGCATTTTTAACGTGCGCTAAAAATAAGTATGCGCTAAACGTTAGTCGCCTATATATATTTCTACTAGCCGTTAAGCCCGTAACAACGGGCAAGTTTTTTGTTTTCCTATGGCCTCCCCCTGTCCACCAACCCTGCTGTCTCCCCTGCGCTCCCCCCATGTCCTGCAACCCTCCTCTCCTCCCTCCCATCCGCTCCATCCACCCACCCATGTCTATTAACTGTTCTCTCCCCTACCCTCCGTCCTTGGGCTCCCATCCATGTCCACCCATCTCCTAAGTGTAGTGCGATTGTGACCTCCTCTGCCCTGCCGTCCCCTCCGACGCCATTTTACCCCCCCCCCCCCCGCCGCCGCCACCTTTTACCTCCCCCGGCGTCGCCCCCCACTCTTTCCACCGTTGTCGTGTCCCCCTTCAGCTGCTTTCGTTACCTCCCGTGATTCCTCCTGTGGTGTCGTCAGTTCTCCTCCATCGCTGTGTCTGTTTCCCTCAGTTCCGCCCCCTCCTTCCCTCCCTGCTCCCTCCTCCACTGATTTCCACGCCCATGTCGAAGCCCTCCTCCCTATTGGGCTGTACTGCTGGTGGATGCGGGGCTTGGACTTCTGCACTCTCAACGTTCGGTCTCTACTGCGCGTTTGCATGTGAGTCGGTCACTTGTCATTTATATGTTTGATGGGTGTCACTAGCGTTTAGCACACGCTAATGATTCACACACACCCTAAAACCACTAGCGCACCTTTGTGAAAGGACCCCTAAGTCTCCTCTGACTCTGTCTTCTCAAGGGTGCAGGCCCAACAATACTGGAGTACTTACCACTCATGAGCCCCTGTGCCTTTAAGAGGGAGACTTGGAGGGCAGATTCTGCTGCTGGAATTTGTTTACATCAGTTGAGACAGGGATTAGCAGCTAGAGCCTGGAGCTGTAAAGGCTGCAGCATCAAGGTGAAGTGGGCGGGCAGGGAGAGGTGGAGAAGGAGGAGAGAGAGAGAAACTGGGGGGAGAGGAGGAACTGGGGACAGGATCCTCATGTGTGGGTTGGTTTTTGGTCACAGTCCACCCTCGGCTAAAAGTATACATACTCATATGTTTATTAGATTCTTGATATTCCACCTTTCTGTGGTACAACCAACGAAGTTTACATATTATAGGTAGAAGAGGATTGTTTTCAGACAGGCCAGTTTACCTAGATAAATCACTATTCACCCAGTTAAATAGTTTTGAAAAATTGCTGCTTTGAGAGTAATCTGTACCTGTGGAACTGCAAAGCACTTTGCAAAGGGAAATTCATTGCAGATGCTTTGCTGCTGGGGTTTTTTTTTAACTTGCTTACCTGAAAGGTGCAAAGTTTATGCTGTATAAACAACGTGTAAGGATGTTGAAATGAAGTCCCTGTGTGTAGCTGAGTTGGCCTGGCCCTGGCTGCACAGCTTTTTCCCCATTGGGGGGGGGGACGACAGTTTTCAAGGGTCATGTTAAATTTGCCCTGTACAGCTGGCATAAGAGCAAGCATCTAAACATGGCAGGTACCCATGAAACTTGCAGTATTCTGTAAGTTGATTTACATAAAGCGGGAGCCTCACCTGTCATTGGTTTGTGCTATGCAAGTTTGCAGAATAGCCTTTAAGCAGAATTTTTGCATTTATGCATGTATGTTCACACATACAGGTGTATATGCCATTATTCTAAACAAAATGGGGGTGCCCAGGTTATAGAATTACTCTTTAAAAGTTGTAGTATTCCAATTTAGACCTCACTCACTAATGCCCCCTTGATGGGGTACGTTCTTCCTGCCACAGTGAAGAGGGTGTAGGCGGTTGGTAATTTAGAAACATGACAGCAGATAAGAGCCAAATGGCCCAGCCAGTCTGCCCAGCCACAGCAACTACTATCTCCTCCTCTCCCTAAGAGATCCCACGTGCCTGCCCCACGCTTTCTTAAATTCAGACATAGTCTTCATCTTCATCACCTCCATCAGGAGGCGATTTCCACGTGTCCATCACACTTTCCATGAAAAAGTGTTTCCTTAGATTACTCCTGAGCCTATAACCTGTTAATCCTGTGCTCTCTCATTCCAGAATTGTCCCTAATTTGAAAGAGGCTCACCTCCTGTAAATTAATGCCATACAGGAATTTAAACTAAGGGTGCAAGTTAATTGCAGTTAACTATGCGATTAATGCATTAATCAGTAATCGTGATTAAAAATTAGAGAATTTTGTCGCACTGCAACATCTCCTGTCTCCTCCAAATGTCTCTTCTGTTCTTTTCCATTCCCGACCCCTGTCTTCAGCATGAACCCGCATCTTTCCCTCCAACCAGGATTCAATATCACCCCTGCACGTCAGCCTTCCTTAAAAATGGTCTGTTGGTTCCTAGCATATGTTGCCTGTGGTCTGCTCCAAAACTTTCCCTTTGGCCCGTTCTGCCTCCACACTTCCTGTTTTTGCAAGGGCGGGATGGATCAGAGGGAAAACTTTGGACCTGGCCGCAGGGAGCCACTGTCAGGCCCAACAGAAGATCACCTTGAAGGAAGACTGAGAGAGAGGGGAGTTGAGAGGGGACAGATGCCGCACCCTGAGTGGGGAGTGGAGTGAGCTGCAGACCTGCAAGGCAGAACTGGAGGGGTCACCAGTGGAAGCTATTTACAAAGGAGTAAGTTCCAGCAGCTACGAAAAGATCTTTGTGCTCACCACCAAGTTTGTGTTGCTGCTTATGATGGTGGAGGGGAGGGAGGGTGAAGTGCTGAACAATAGGAGGGAGGGAGAGAGAAAGAAAGAGAGAATGGAACTGGGGGAAGAGAAAGGGAGATATGTTGGATCTGGGGGTCAGGAGAGAGGGAGATTATCAGCCCTTTAGGGAAGGAGAAGGGATTTGATATACTGCCTTTCTGTGGTTACAATCAAAGTGGTTTACGTAATATATACAGGTACTTATTTTGTACCTGGGACAATGGAGAATTAAGTGATTTGCCGAGTCACAAGGTGCTGCAGTGGGAAATAAATAGACAAATAAGCTTTAATAGTGCGATTAATCAGGATTGAAATTCTTAATCGCGTGCTGGATTGCAATTAACAATTTTAATTAAAATGCACTCCTAATTTAAACGCCTCTATTATATCCCCTCTCCCGCCTTAAGTCTGTCCCCATATGCTTTATGAAAGAGACCTCTGACCAATTTTGTAGCCACCCTCTGGACTGACTCCATCTTGTCTTTATCTTTTCATAGGTGTGGTCTTCAGAATTGCACACTATTCTAAATGGGGCCTCACCAGAGACTTCAATAAGGGCACGATTGCCTATTTTTTTTCCTGCTGGCCATTCCTCTCCCTATGCATCTGAGCATCCTTCTGGATTTGACCATCACTTTTTCCACCAGTTTGGCCACCTTGAGATCATCGGACACACTCAGCCCCAAGTCCCGCTCTTTTGCATACAGAAGTACTTTACCCCCTATACCAGTGTTTCTCAAACTTTTTCAGTTCATGGCACCCTTCGTGTCTGAGCAAATTTTTGCGGCACCCTCTGACCTCTGCCCCCCCGTCCACAAAGGTCTCCGACCCCCCCCCCCCCAACCACACAGGTCTCCCTCTTTATATCTGCACTAATATATCAGTGCTAGGGTGTCCCTATAACCAGCCCCTCCAAATAACACACTGATTACAATTTATAACAAATTATTATTCTATCTATGAAAAGTTATTCCATTATTATACGTCCTCTTTTTACATCTGTGTGCTGCACAAGCCAGCATGTTTAAAAATATAAGTGAGATTTAATAAAAAATGCTACCAACAATAAAGAATGACAACTCTGATGCAGCAGCTCATAGGTTTGTTTGCTTTTTTTTTTGAATTGGAATGGAATCAGACTACTGACCTGTTGGCTTCAGTTTTTTTTTTACTCCATCCCCCTCTCCTGTTTTCATCTAACCTCCTTAGCAGTCGCCTGTGACTCCTGATCACTGTCTACGCCCTGTCTCCAGTGTCCGCGACAAAAAAAACCCCCAAAACCAAGCATGGGGCAGCAGCAGCCTTCAGGCATGTGCTGTCGGCTCTGCTGGTCCTCTGCCCTCGCTGACGTCAGCTTCCAGTTCTGGGGGCAGAGGACCGGCAGAACTGACAGCACGTGCTTGAAGGCTGCTGCAGTCCTGTTCTTGCTTTTTTTTTGTTGTTGTTGCTGTTTTTCTGCAGCAAAGAGACAAACCTAACCAGACAATCCTTCTGCAATATCACTCACAAAGATGTTAAAAAGAGCTGGCCCAAGGACTGATCCCCGCAGTACACCACTGATAACATCCTTTTCCTCGGAACAAACTCCGTTTACCACTGCCCTCTGTCTCCTTCCACTTAACCAGTTTTTAACCTAGTCAGTCACTTTAGCACCCATACCGACGGCCCTCAGTTTATCTTGTCAAAGGCTTTGCTAAAATCCAAGCACGCCACATCTAGCGCCCCTCCCTTATCCCAACTATTTGGTTACCCAGTCAAAGAAATCAAACAGATTTGCCTGGCAAGACCTGCCTCTAGTGAAACCATTCTGTTCCGGGTCCTGCAGTCCATTTGATTCTAGAAACCTCACAATCCTCTGCTTTAGAAGCATTTCTATTAGTTCACTCTCCACCGAGGTCAGACTAACAGGTCTGTAATTTCTGACCTCCTCTTTACTACCACTCTTGTGCAGAGGGACCACATCCGTCCTTCTCCAGTCCTCTGGGTCCACTCCAGACTCTAAGGAAGCATTGACGAGGTCAGACAACTGAGCCACTAAAACTTCCCTGAGTTCTTTGAGCATCCTCGGATGTATCCCAACCGGTCCCATCGCTTTGTCTCTTGTTAGCTTAGCTAGCTCCTCATGAACACAGTCTTCTGAGAATCGGTCCTGGTCTACCGAATATCCATTCCCATTAGCATTTGTTTTCTGTGGTCCTACCCCTGTCCTTTCATCTGTGAACACAGAACAGAAATAATTGTTAAGCAGTTCAGCATAATCCTTATCAGCTTATCAGAGTGGAGGAGTAGCCTAGCGGTTAGTGCAGTGGACTTTGATTCTGGGGAACTGAGTTCCGATTCCCACTGCAGCTCCTTGTGACTCTGGGCAAGTCACTTAATCCTCCATTGCCCCTGGTACAAAAATTAAGTACCTGAATATGTAAACCGCTTTGAATGTAGTTGCAAAAACCACAGAAAGGTGGTATATCAAGTCCCAATTCCCTTCCCCTTCACCCTTGAGCCTCACTGTGTCATTTTGATATTGCCTCCTATCACCATCACTTACATATCTAAAAAAATGTCTTGTCCCCCAATTTATCGTACTGGCTCTTTCTTCCATTTGTATCTTTGCTTTTCCAGCTTCTCTTAGCTTTTTAAAGTATTTTACCTGTTTTCCTCTTTCTGCGTTGTCTTGTAACTTATGAAGGCTAACCTTTTTTTTCTCTTACCTTTTCGGCTACCAGTGGCGTTCCTACCCTCGACGGCACCCAGGGCGGATCGCCAATACGCCCCCCCCCCCCCCGGGTGCAGCGCGCCCCCCCCCCGAAATGACACCCCCCCCCCGGGTGCACGCCGCTGGGGGGGAGGGGTGCCGCAGCAAGCGTCTGTCTGCTCCCAGTTCGCTATGCTCGCTAAATTCTCTTGTTCGCTGCAGCTCCCTCCCTCTGCCCCGGAACAGGAAGTAACCTGTTCCGGGGCAGAAGGAGGGAGCTGCAGCAAACGAGAGAATTTAGCGAGCGTAGCAAACTGAGAGCAGACAGGTGCGCGCTGCGGCACCCCTCCCCCCCAGCGGCGTGCACCCGGGGCGGACCGCCCCCACCGCCCCCCCTTGGTACGCCACTGTCAGCTACTACATTTGAGAATCAAAGCAGCTGTCTTTTTTTCCTTTTACATTTGTATACTTTTTCTAACATGAAGGTTTGTCGCCTTTAAAAGAGCTCCTTTCTGTTTTGCCCACTGATGTTCTCCTTCCTTCAGCTGTTCCCATCCAACAAACTCGTTCTTGAGATATTCCCCCATCTTGGCAAAGTTAGTTCTTTTGAAGTCTAGAACCTTCAGTCTTGAATAAGCCCTCTCCTCATTTGTCTTAATATTGAACCACTCCATCCGGTGATCAGTAGATGTCAAAGGATCACCCAAACTCACTCCCCATTTGTAAGCACCAGGTCCAGAATAGCTTTGTTCTGCGTAGGTTCCATTACCAACTGCTGGAACAATTCTTCCTGTAGAGAATCCAAGATTCCCTTGCTTCTAGATGACCCCGCAGCAGGGACGCCCCAGTCAACATCCGGCATATTAAAATCACCTATCAGTAGTACTTCACCTTTCATAGCTATCTTGTGAATGTCTTCAATTGATTGTGAAGGAGGCCTGCATATCTCACCAATGTAAATACTTTTTCCATTGTCTCTTTCAAGATTAATCCATAGTGCTTCTTCCTTACCCCATATGTCTTGCAATTCTGTCACTTTAATATTATTCCTAACATATAGTGCCACTCCTCCACCCTTGATTGGGAAGATGCTAAAGCAGAGAGGACTGGGGCTGGGAGAGTTGTTGGTCCTTGGGTTTGTGACAGACAGCTATGATACGTTCTCCCTCCCTCCCTCTCCTTGGCACTCAGGCTTATTCTGGTCAGCTGTAATACCCTCTCCCATTCCCCTGCTTCCTGAGAACCGTACTGCCTGTCCCCATTTCCAAGATTCATAATGCTACCTGTCCATCCTTTCCTTCCCCTGGCACTCTCAGCCATGATGCTCCTTCCTTCTGACACCCATGATACCACCTACCTCCCTATTTATTTATATATTACATTTGTACCCCGCAGGCTCAGTGCGGCTTACATTGTAAAAGAAAGCATCTTACATGGTAAAGAATACAGTAAAAACAAGGAAATGTAGGAACAGTATTATAAATTGTGATGATCATAACTACTTACATTATGAAAGGCATTACAAAGAACATGTGAAAAGAACGTAATGAACTAGAATAGGGAAGGTAGACAAGGATATGATAGGTGAAAGGGAAGAAGAATGGGAGGGAAATGGTAAAGGATGGAGGGAAGAAGATGAGGGATTGAGTAACATTGGGGTCAGAGTAAGCGTCGACATCTTAGCAGGAGTATTATAGGTGATCTGGTGGAATTAAGCTGGTCCATTAGAGTAAACTTGCTTGAAAAAATGGGACTTTAACATTTTCCTGAAAGGTAAATAGTTATTAATAGCTCGGATGGTGCACCTTATCCTTGTGCATCATCATCGTCACCACGCCCTATACGCAGCTTTGATGATCCTTCCCTCTCCTTGATAGTTGTGAGGATGCCCCCCCCCCCAAAAAAAAAACCTTTCCCTTCCTTGCTTGCATATATAGCAGTGGGGCAAACAGTTACAACTGAGCACGGAAAATCGTGGGAGCCCATGAGGAAAGAGGTAGACCCTGCAGAGCAAGTTCTAACAAACGCACACTGTAAGTGGCAGGGAGATGCCTGGTGGCAGAGGCTCAAACTCCACATGCATTCACTGATATTCTTTTGAAGATAGCTTAGGCCAGTATGAAGAATTTTTTAAAAACAAATTACAATAATTTAAAAACAACTTTCAAGTCTACTGGAAGCCAGTGTAATATGATCAAAAAGGAGGTGGCTCTGTCCCATTTTGTTATGATTAGTAGCAAGATAAATAGATTTGTTAGTAATTTGACTGTTCTGTCCAAACTCCTAGTTTAACTTCTGTATTGGATTTGAATTCAGAAAACCATGGAACGAAGATGGCGTGTTGAGAGGAGGTGTATGTTGGAGTTCCTCGGTTCTACTCTGTTTTTCAGTATTCGTTTTCCTATTTCTAAGTAGCTTTTTCTTTTGGGTTTTGTAATCATTCTGAAAAGGAAAGGAAAGCTGAAGGAGGTTCTTCCTCAACCCTCATAAAGCTCCTTTTGACAGACTAGTATTATACGTAACTTCAGTGGCATTTAGATTGGCTTCTGAGCTTGAAGTATCGCCATCTCTGAATGAGTGGATCTGAGCACTCCAGGACAGAATTTCTCTGAGATTCCCATTGTTCCAAGTTATCCAGAAGCAGTTGTGGCTGCAGCAGCAGCACAGGAGGGGGAAAGCAGTGGTGGCCTTGCAAAATTGGAGGTAATGCCAGCACCTGTACATTAGCCCAACTTGGGTGGATGATCGGGGGCAATGCTGGCTATCCCCCCACAGGAGGTTGCTGAAAGTGCAGTTAAGCCCATGATGTGGTAAATTCTGTTGCTATATCTACAGCTTCATGTGATCCGTCTTCTATGAATAGACCCCCCGGTGAAACCTTCCTAGCTTGCTCGTGATTTTCTCTGGACAGTATTGATATCTTTGGATGCCTGTGTTTCAGCTGTAGTTAATGTTCTCTGTGACTCATGTTTGTTTATAAGGAATAAGTGCGTGATTTGTGCCAGAGGATTGAGAAGGTTTCATTTGTACAATTTGGTTTAGTGTAAGATAAGCTGGCAGTCAATGAGAAGTTGGATACTTTGGAAAGTCATTCAAGAGCTTTGAATTTGAAGGTGCTTAGTTTTCCAAAGATCCTGTTGGCAAAACTGGTTGGTACCTTTAAGAAATACCTTCAGGAGGTCTTGGGAAATTAATCAGGAGACGATTCCATCTCTTAATAAGGTTACGCTTTTACCACTGGGTTTGAGGATGTTGGTTAGGGAAGTTTTCCTCATCCAGGAGAAGTCTCTGTGGACAGCTTGGGTAATTTTGGCTATCTGGATGATTCCCATGAGGAGTCTAGGAGAACAGTGTTGCTTGTGTCCTTGCTCTCCTAAGATAGAAACCATGTCTTGAGACTGTATTTCCAGAGAAGGCATCTTTTATTTCTTGGCCAAAACATTTGGATTTTTCCTGATCTCTATAAAGCTGCTCAGGAGTGGGGAAAAAATGACTTTGACCCTTGGTACTTTTTAAGCGTTTTGCAGTTTTCTTGTAAATGTATAAATATAATTAGATATTGGGATATATAGTATGTCTTCTTTGAACCTATGCAATGTTGTACCTTTCTGCATACCCATAGTTAGATCAGGTTAGGCTTGGTATGGCAGCTCATCCTTGTGATTGAGATATCCCTCATTTTGGTTGCTTTTTGTTTTTATTTTCCTGTGTTTTTCCAAGTTTTTCTACTTGCCCACTCCAACTCCCACAGTGAATGTGAGGATTAATTTTGTTGCCTGTATGTGAGCAAAGTTATTACTCTATACCATATGTTGTTTTTACTAGTTTTATGTTCAAGACTTTGTACTTGATGGGAAAGTGTTGCGTGAATTAAACAAATTTTGAGCATGAGACAAGCACAGAGGAGCTCTGAAAGCAAAGAATGGATTGCACAGTGTAGTAATTAGTGAGGATGGGAAGAATGGATAGGCCGAATGGTCTGTTGCCGGCGCCATTCTTCTCTGTTTCCATTGTCCTTTTTGTCAATTTGCTCAATGTTCATTGTTCACTTTTATTTGATATGTTGCCTAATTACACCAAATCTAAATGGTTTACAAAGTCAAAAAAACAAGGAAATCAAAATAAAATTATAAGTAGCCAAGAAGCTACACGGATAATGAGAGACATGAACAGAGACACATGAGGGTATTTAAGTTGCATATCAGGGTTGTAGAGTAGGTTGAAAACAAAATGAAGGGAATAGACAAGGACATATGTGATCATCTGTAACACTGGACCAGAACTAAAAAGTAGAGAGACTATGGAGCTCATTTTCAAAGCAGATAGATGTCGTCTCAAAGTGGCCAGCAAAATGTCCATTTGCTGAAAACGTCTAAAATCATGATTTTTGAAAAAGCAGAACTGGGACATTTTTCATGGAGATCATCCAAATAGCAAGGAGGAGTGCTGGGGGTGTGTTTTGGGCAGGACTAGGGAGGACCTGAAATTAGGACATCTTCCATTGATAATGGAACAGGAAAAAACGTCCAGGGCACAATAGTACCACCGTTTTATCTAGACCTGTTTCAATCGGGTCTGTTACGGAAAGGTGCTCTGACTGACCAGCTGACCATTGTAGAGAGTAAGGCTTGACCCCCTCCATATTTTCCAGTTGACGCTGTCCCCCTCCCACCCCCTTAAGAAGTGAGACTGAAAGAGGATACCAGGCACTATGACAGCATAAGGTATTATAGGCATACCCAACAGAGCAGCAAGCAGCTCCCAGGAGTAGCCTAGTGGTCATTGCAGTAGACTGTGAACAAGGGGATCCAGGTCTAAATCCCACTCTATCACATCTGTGGTAGAAATTGTGAGTCCTCCAAAACCACCAAATTATCTAATGTGCCTAAATATAGGAGAGACCTTCAGAGTGGAAGGCTATTGTATACAGTTAAGAACAGTAGGTTTTCTTCTGTTCCTAGAAGACTCACAATACAAAATAAAGGGTGTCATTGTTAAAACTACTACTACTTATCATTTCTATAGCGCTACTAGACGTACGCAGCGCTGTACACTTGAACATGAAGAGACAATCCCTGCTCAACAGAGCTTACAATCTAATTGGGACAGACAAACAGGACAAACAAGAGATAAGGGAATATTAAGTGAGGATGATAAAATAAGGGTTCTGAACAAGTGAACAAGGGTTAGGAGTTAAAAGCAGCATCAAAAAGGTGGGCTTTTAGCTTAGATTTGAAGACGGCCAGAGATGGAGCTTGACGTACCGGCTCAGGAAGTCTATTCCAGGCATATGGTGCAGCAAGATAAAAGGAACGGAGTCTGGAGTTAGCGGTGGAGGAGAAGGGTGCAGATAAGAGAGATTTACCCAGTGAACGGATTTCCCGGGGAGGAATGTAGAGAGAGATGAGAGTGGAGAGGTACTGAGGAGCTGCAGAGTGAATGCACTTATAGGTCAATAAGAGGAGTTTGAACTGTATGCGGAAATGGATAGGAAGCAGGTGAAGTGACTTGAGGAGAGGGCTAATATGAGCATAACGACCCTGGCGGAATATTAGTCGTGCAGCAGAATTTTGAACAGATTGAAGAGGAGAGAGATGGCTAAGTGGGAGACCTGTAAGAAGCAAAGTCTACTGCATTGACCACTGGGCTGCTCTTCTGATCTCCAGGGATGTTTATATGGCTTTTTCTGTCATAGCTGTCTGCCAGACAGACGTTTTGATATCTGTTTTTTGGGGTGTTTATAAGTTGGACATGTCACTTTTGAAAATGGCTCTTATTTGTAGACATTTTCTGTGCAAAAACATCTATCTCTGAACCGTTTTTGCAAGAGAAACCCAGATGTTTTTCCTATTTGAAAATGGCTCCAAGATGGACTGATTTTTGGACGTAATGAGCAAAAGTCTGTCTCAATTCTGATTCAGGCTTTTTTTTTTTTTTTTTTTTTTTTTTTGAAAATGCCCCTCTATTAGGCAAAGAGCCAGCTAAGCAGCCAAGCCAGACACTTTCTCAAAGAAAAAAAATTTTAAGTTGAGATTTAAATTTGTGTGCAGTTGAATCTAACCTAATGTAAAGGGAAATAAAGGTCCATCATGTAGGAACACTCCCAGAAAAAGGAGTATTATAAATCCAAATTTTGAGATGCTATTTTCGTATTTGTTTTATAATTGTAATCCACTGAGAACCGAGTTTTCATTTTCTAAATTTTCCAATACATAGATAAATATGGATGGACAGACGCAGTGATAGGGCTGTTTCATGAAGTGTGCCTATAAAACATATCCTGATACCCTGCACTACTTCTTAGTGCCACTACTAGAATACATTAAAAAAAAAGGTAATCCGATATCTTTTTATTGCAGAAAGACTGTATTAGAAGCTGTTGAGTTGTACACATCTTAAAGCTCAACAGATCTGAAGCATTTAGAGTCGGGTGATTTCCTGTACCAAAGAGAGTGATTCAGGACCAGCTTTAGGTTAAATCTGTGACCCCTGGGAGGGGTAGGGTAGGAATACTGGCAGTAAGTTGGGAGATCTAGATGAAGCTACAAGCCGGTGATATAGTATAGGACCACCTTTATCTAACCCCTCCCCCCACTCCTGTCTAGCATCCCCTTCTTTCTCCTCAGCCCCCATCCAGCAGCATCTATTATTCTCTCCCTTCCAGCAGCATCCATTGTTATTTCTCATTGTTGATTTAATCTTGAATTGATAATGAACGTGATTATTGGGCAGTCTGGATAGACCATTCAGTTCTTTATCTGCCGTCACTTATCCTCTCTCCCCCCCCCCCCCCCCCAACGCTTCAGGTGGTGGTGCAGTCCGGGCTTCTTAGTAGCACTATAGCTCCTGTAGTAGAACCACAGTGTGTATGTGACTCCCATGCTTTATAAAGGCATTGGAGACAGAGCTGTGGGCCGAGATGCATCTTTTTTTCATTGTCTCCATAATCTCTGCCCAGGACTAGAATTTCCCTTCTTTCTTCATTCTGCCAGTCCCTGTCAGCATGCCACTCCTCCTGGCCAACTCCACTACCTCTTCAGTTGGTGAGTCTAAGGAATTCCTGCCAGAATGCTGCTGTGACCTGCAAAATAATGTCACTGAAAATTCAGGAATGGCCCCAGTGAGTAGGACATACCTACATAGATAAGCTTGGCTGAATATTGATCCGTAAGTTTGTACCTGACAGTGGAGGGTTAGGTGACTTTTCAGCAGGATAAATTTTACAGTTTATACTTTATTCAAATTTTGATATACTGCCATTTGGGAAAAGCAAAGTTACTCACCTGTAACAGGTGTTCTCTGAGGACAGCAGGCAGAGTATTCTCACAGCTGGGTGACATCATCCGATGGAGCCCAGTGCAGATGCTGACTAGCGAGATGTAGAAATTTCTAGCAGTGTCCCATCTCCTTGATGAAACCGGTGAAAGAAAGGCCCTCAGGTAGAGATTTATGTCTCTCATCGGGAGGGATCAGAAGGTACACATAACTCCTCCTTCTGAGTCTCATGAACGGTCCCAATCACATTCCTCACCGTACTCAGACCAAACTAAATGAGTGTATGCCTGTCCCAGTTCATTGGAACCACGTCCATGCCCTGAAGAGTACCAAGGTACAGCCCTACCCTCAGTCTCTAGGGCAGTTTCCTCCCCCCCAATGTCGAGAGTGATACTGCATGAGTGGATCTCTCCACAGGTATGCATAGAGCTTCAGGAAGAATCTGGGGCTGATCCGCAGTTTGTGCAAGCACCCTCAATGCCTGAGTGGATTGCAACTGCAGTATCTGTGCCAGCTCCTTCCTGAGCATGACTTAGAGCCGCTCACTGAAGGAAGGCATCGGCAAAGGCGGGGGAGCTTGGAGAGAGGCAGCCTGAGAAGACGTCGGTGCCGAACCGGAAGCAGGAACCTGGCTGTTCAGACAGTTGCACACTTGCAGCTCTACCAAAGAGGGGGAACAGTCCTACCAGTACCGGTGATGCCGATGCCTCAGAGCTTCCAGTACCGCACATCGAAGAGGACTGATGTTTGTTTCTTGGGCTTCCCCAAATGCTCAGCCTCACACTCCTTTCGTGACGATGATGATGACGTTGAACCCGTATACACCCTCGCTGTCTGATGCGATGCTGACCTGTCCTGTGGAGTACTTTCAGCATCCATTGTTGAGAAGTGGAGACTTCCTCGATGCCAGCGCAGTCTCAGTGGTAGTCGAAGTCTTAGCAGCCATTGAGGTCGATGCTTCAATGGATTGGCCTTCGGGAAGCGAAAAAGTCTCTGCTGCACCCTCTGTGTCCAATTACATTTGTAAACAGAGAGAACAAGAGTTAGACTCATGGTCAGACCGAAGGCACCTGATGCACCAAGAGTGTGGGTCTGTCACGGAAATCACTGGGGGTTTTCTTGGATATTGAGAAAAGACTTGTGGCCAAATTAAACCCCTCAACTGTGAACTATAAAAAGGGACATCGTTCAAATTGAGGTTGGTGCTCTGGCCTAAGCTAGCTAAGCAACTTGCAGGAAACTTGAACTGCCGAAAATACAAAAATAAATAAAATAAAGGATAACAGTAAAATAAAGAGGAAGGATATAATTACGACATGGATAAAAATACCTGGTTGGGAAGGCATTGTGAAAGCAGAGGAAAAAATGCACTGAGAGGAGAACACAATGACACGTCCTTCCTTCTCTGCAGAAAAACCAAGACTGAGGGACCCATGCTCATTTGTTGGGCAGGAAGGCACTTGCACATGCGTGGATGGATGTTGCTAGAAATTTCTACATTCATTTCGCTAGTCAGCATCTGCACCGGACTCTGTCGGATGACATCACCCAGCTGTGAGAGTACAGCTGTCCTGCTTGTTCTAGGAGAATACTGTCACAGCCATTTACAATATTCACTAATTAAAATTCTTGAAATAAGATAACAGTGAAAATAAGAAATGCTTGCCATGACTTGTCTGCCCAAAATATACCTGGCTAGCAAGGGAAAATTAGCAGGACAGACCTTTAAAATCTTACCCTCCAGAGCCTCAAGTTTTTTGTAATTCCACAGCTGCATTAAGTGACGTGAATTTGGCTATTGGTATGGAATCATGAGAAACCCTCCACCAACTAGCTGCTGATGCCTTTCACCGCGCCATGACTGGCGATGCTGCTCCTCAGCTCTGAGAGAACCTCGCTCCAGTGGTGGTCATGTGTGCATGTCTTCCTGTGGAATTCCTGTAAACTGTACTGCATGAATGCCAATACAGTTCACTATGACAGTGGGGGTGATTGAAAGGCATGGAGGGCAGAAGATCATTGAGTGCGAATCCCAAGCCAAACCATGAAGAAAAGGTGTAGAAGGTTAGAAGAAGCTAGGGACAGGTGGAAGGAAAGGCACACTACACGAGGGACGTAGTAGATAGGAGACTGGAGTACAGGAGGAATGACTGGTGGGCTCTAAAAGGGAAGAAAATAAAATGAAAAGGAGTGAACTAGAGAAGGGAAAGTAATTACAAAAGAATGGATGAAAATATCGAGATGAACACCTCACAAATTCAAAGAACCTTTATTTTTATCATATTGGAGGTAGTTAACGTGAAATCATTCATATGAAAATGTTAATTGCTGTAGAATCTAAAAAATTGGTGCTGCAGAAAACTGTACCCTTTGCCATAATTATAGTTTTCAGTTTATTTTTAAGGAAATATATGGCATATATTTTTAAAAATAAATTTAATTTTAAGATACTTAATTCCACAGTGCATTGAAAGGACAGGTGATGATGCTCCTAGGAAATGCTAAACCAATTATCTGTTAATAAGAATGAGGTTCTCCACTACTTGGGACAAGATGGCGACCTAAGAGGGAGTGCGTCTCATGAGCTCCTGCCCAGATCTCATTCTTCTGATTCTCTTGTGTTTTACCTTTTCTTCATGCTGACGAGGAGGGGGGAAACAATGAGTTTTCCCTGTCATACCTGCAGCCCCTTTTCTGGGCCCAGTGGATCGATTCGCTGTTCCATCTGTGTTCTCCGGAGTGCTTACCTCGCTTGTGGTGGGAGTGTCGAGAGGGGAACTGCCCCCCCCCCCCGCCACACACACACACTTGAGGCTGATGTCACCTTTAGCTTGGAAGAGCGGAGTTAATCTCCAATGCCGGCGTCTTTGGGTTTTCCACAAAAGTCAGCAGACATTACACTGAATACTTTGTGGGATGCAATGGCTAGGATGGAACAATCTTTATCTCAAAGACTCTTAATGGTTTGTCAACAATTTTCAGAGGATTATATTTGGGTCTCTACATTGGAACAGAAAACTATTGTTGAAAAATGAGTGGAGACCTTGGAAGCAGTGGCGTACTAAGGGGGGGCGGTCCGCCCCGGGTGCATGCCGCTGGGGGGGGGGGGGGTGCCGCACAATTGTCGGCAACACTCGTTCTCTGCTCCCTCTGGCCCCGGAACGGGTTATTTCCTGTAACGGGGCAGAGGGAGCAGGGAACGAGCGTTGCTGACAGATGCGCGCCACCCCCCCCCCCCCCAGCAGGTAAAGATGCACCGGGGGGGGGGGTGTCGTTTCACTGGGGGGGGGGAGCTGCCCCTTTCACGTCCCCTGTCCCGCCCCTTCCACGCCCTCACCTCCCTCCCCCCTGTCATCGCTCTCCTCCCCCCTTCCCCTCCCCTTACTCTGCTAACCCTGGAGGTCTAGAGGTATCTCTTCGGGGCAGGAAAGAGCCCCCTCTTTCCTGCCCGGAGCTGCTAGCTGCCCTGCATCCTGTCCTATGGTGAGTCCAGCTCTCGGCGTTTCAAAATGGCCACCGAGAGTTGAAGTCTCACGAGGCTGCTTCTACTACTACTACTACTACTACTTAACATTTCTAAAGTGCTACAAGGGTTACGCAGCGCTGTACAATTTAAACATAGAGGGGCGGTCCTTGCTCAAAGAGCTTACAATCTAAGAGACAAGTTCAACTCTCAGCGGCCATTTTGAAATGCCGAGAGCCGGACTCACGACAGGATGCAGGGCAGCTAGCAGCAGCGCTCCGGGCAGGAAAGAGGGGGCTCTTTCCTGCCCGAAGACGAAGAGGTACCTCTAGACCACCAGGGATAGCAGAGTAAGGGGAGGGGGGATAGTCGCGTTTCGCCAGGGGGGGGGGGTCACGCTGCACCTGGGGGGGGGGCGCATCGGCGATCCGCCCCGGGTGTCAGCCCCCCTAGGAACGCCACTGCTTGGAAGCTAAGATTAATGAACGGCATGATCTATTAGTAAAAGATGATGATCAGCTACACCGCAAGATAAAGAATTTGGGTAATATCTCAAGACATAAGACTTTATGCGTTATAAATGTTCCTAAAGTTTCTGCTGAAGCTCCACCTTTAACAAATATTTGGTGAAAATTTTGAAAATTCCAGAAAATTCTTATCCACCGATATCTAAGATATATTTTATTCCACCTTTTTCAAAGAAAGAAATGGATCAACTTGCAGATGCAGTTACTAATTTAGATGTCTCATATGATTTGTTAAATTTGACTCAGGTCATTAAAGCGGATGGGACTGAAGTTAAATCTGCAACTTTAATTGTGTCCTTTTGTATTAAATCCAGATCGTGGTTGAGTTTTAAGGCTTTTCTTCCGCCATTGTGATTCTACTTTTTTAGGTTGTAAAGTCTGGGCTTTTCCTGACGTTGCAAGGGTAACCCAGAAATGTCGTCAGCAATTTTTGGTCCTGAGGCCACGTGTATTACAGTTGGGTGCCCTCTTTTGGTTGAATTACCCATGTAAACTGTGTCAAGTATAATTCTGTTAAATATATTTTTTATGATCCTGGACAACTAAAAATCGTTTTAGATTCTGTCACTTGCTGTTCTCTCCTGTCCACCTCTGGGTGCTTCTACCTCTACTCCGTAATTAGTATTGGATGGACTTATCTCTTTCATTTTCCTTTCAAATGTATGATTTCTGATATTAGCCTTATCCCGGTTTAGTGGTGGATTTTAAGATAGATTAACTATTTCCTCTGTCATTTTTTAAGCAAATGTATTGCCTTGTTAAAATGTCTTTCTGTTACAAGAATATAAGTCTTGAATTTATATTGATGATTTCATTAAATAAAAAGTAAAAAGATAAAAAAGAGTGAGGATCTTGAACACATTTGTCAAGGGCCAGAATATTTTGATCTGAAGCTGACTTTTCACGATATTTGCCAGCATTTGTGCCTGAAAGGAGAAAGCACTATAGCTCATTAATTTGTATTAGGAGATTCTACAAAAAACCCACCCTCAAATTTCCTTTCCTACATTCGCTGGAGAGAACAGACATACATGTACCCCACTCCAAGTTTCAGGAGGTGGCAGCATGGTGTTGGAAAACACAACTGTGACTGAAACCTAATTTAGATAGGGTTTAATGGAAGAGTCTGCAGGAGGCTGCCTGTAGCAGTGATACAATCATTGCTGCCACTTCTTAACACCAGGATTGCAGCAGTTACTTTCATGCCAGAAAGACAGAGAATTAGAATTTAGATCCACTGAGGATTGTGTGTCCCCATTTTGGATACTTTAGGTCATTAATGCAGAGAAAGAGAATGACTCGGTTATTTGAAGTACTGGATGATACCGTATCATACCACAAACAGTTTGATGCAAAGAGCTTAAAATCAAAGCGTTCACTTCTGGAATTTTTGGCTTATTAAAAGGGACATTTTAGTATCTCCCATCAAGGGGGTTACCCACACTGAAATACTTTACCAGGAACGAATAGCACAGTGTGTGCTTTGAAAGACAAAAACATATTTTTAAAGCAAAGCTTTTTGGGAATCTCCTTTTTTTGTAAAAACAGGGGGCCTGATATTTAGCTGATGGCGATCAGTGTTTTGCTGACTGCCGCAGGTGTTATACCTGGGAATTCAGCGCCGAGCCGTGTTCAGGCTCCGGCATTGAATTTCCGGGTATACAGAGCCGGCAAAAACATAGCCAGTTAACTGATATATTTGGCACTTACTGTCTGTGAAGAACCACATAAAGAGAGGACTGTGTTTTATGCAGTTATTTTATTTTTGTTACATTTGTACCCCGTGCTTTCCCACTCATGGCAGGCTCAATGCGGCTTACATGGGGCAGTGGAGGGTTAAGTGACTTGCCCAGAGTCACAAGGAGCTGCCTGTGCCTGAAGTGGGAATCAAACTCAGTTCCTCAGTTCCCCAGGACCAAAGTCCACCACTCTAACCACTAGGCCACTCCTCCACTAGCAACATTCCATGTAGAAGCCTGCCCTTGCAGCTGCGCAGGCTTTTGTTTCTGTGAGTCTGACGTCCTCAGAAACAGAAGCCTGCGCGGCTGCAAGGGCAGGCTTCTACATGGAATGTTGCTGCTAGTGGAATAGCAACATTAACGTTCCATGTAGAATCTCAAATAGTAGCAACATTCCATGTAGAATCTCCAATAGTAGCAACATTCCATGTAGAATCTCCAATAGTATCTATTTTATTTTTGTTACATTTGTACCCCCGCGCTTTCCCACTAATGGCAGGCACAATGCGGCTTACATGGGGCAATGGAGGGTTAAGTGACTTGCCCAGAGTCACAAGGAGCTGCCTGTGCCTGAAGTGGGAATCAAACTCAGTTCCTCAGTTCCCCAGGACCAAAGTCCACCACTCTAACCACTAGGCCACTCCTCCACTAAGTACTGAAAATACTTAGGGGCCCTTTTACTAAACTGCAGTAAAGGGGCCCTGTGCTAGCGGTGGCGGCTGCCTTTTCACTGCACGCTCAGTCCCTTTTTACCACAGCAGCTAAAAAGCCTGAAAAAAGAAATGACTATTTCAGGGGGGGAGGGGAGCATTTACCAACACCCATTGAGGTGTGGCGGTAAGGGTTTCTACGCTAACCTGGAGGTAACCGGGCAGCACAATTGCTGCCGGGTAGCCCCCTGTGGTACTATTTTTCCGGAATTTTCGGTAGCACCAGAAATGCCGTGTGCTGGGGGTGGAGCTACTGCCAGAGGCTATGTTAGGCCTGCAGTATTTCCGATTTGCCATGCCTCAAGCCCACCACTGCGTAGTAACCTTTAGTAAAAGGGCCCCTAAACCAGCTGAGTGCTGGCTGTGCCCCCAAAATAGCCATTTTCAACTTGGCGCTAACCATGCATTTTCAGTAGCAATATCCGTTAAGTGCTGCAGAAAATGTCAGGCAATTCTAAACAGCCAGAAGCCTCTCCCTGGCTGTTTAAATTGTTTTGAATATCGGGACCCATGGGGTTTTTTTGTTGTTGTTTTTGTAAGCAATTTACTCATCATTTTTTTTCACCTTCGATGAGGCTTGAAGTCTGTGAGCTAATCTGTAGGGTTCAGCAGAGATCAGAGGCCAACCCCCCCCCCCCTCCCTTGACCCCGGACTGGTGAAAAAACAAAAACAAACCTACATATCCATGTCTGAACTGAGCTTGGGTTTCAAGTAGATAACCAAATGAGTTTTTATGCATTTTGTTGATTCAGTACTATTGGAACACTGCCCTCACTGGTAAATCAGCAGAGTGTTGTGTTTGAACGTAAAGCTTGGGGGATAACTGAGACCAGTCAATTGAAAACACTGTCACAGGTGAAAATATCAGCAAATGCAGGAAAAATGGTTCTTGATGCATGCTGATTTTGTTCTTCCTGTATTCTTATGTCCCAGTTACTTCACTTACCTGAAGTGTGGCTTCTATATGGTGGTTTGCTCTACAGAGCCTTTGTTTCATGATAGCTTCCTCAGAAGACAAACTGATAGCCAGACGTTCATCTGCCCTCTAAGAGGTTCAGCAAACCACCACATAGAAGCCACACTTCGGGTAAGTGCCCTCTTATCTTATTTCTAAAGTTAGTGAGCAGTTTGGCGAATAAATAGTCATGAATATACATTATTACAAATTGGAGACTATAAGTTAATTTGGAGGTTTTTAGGAAGCGCGCCCGGCACTGAGTAAGTGTATTCATTACACAAAAAGTTGAGCAACTGAAGTATTTTCCTCCTACAAGGAAAAACTTAAAGTGGACATTTTGCTTGCTTGTTAGGTTATAGAAATAGTTTACCACCTGATCTGCAAGGTAGAGCTCAAACAGGCTGTCTATTTGGAGAAACCTTGGTGCAGTATTCTTTCTTTTAGAGACGTCTTGAAGTGAGTGATTTGAAGTTTGTGGTGTCTCAGTTCATTGGAGTCCTGATGTAGGCACTTGTCGCCGAAACGTGGCCTGTGTCGTGTACCTTGGAACTTCTTTGGCATAGTGAATAAAGACTCTTATAGAGAACCAGGTCTCCATGATCTTTTTGATCATCTCTACTCCAATTCTCTCTATTAACTCCAAATAACAGTCAGTTATTAAATTAAGTTACACACCCAACTGACCTTATTCTATAAATTGCGTGCCATGCTACCCATAAGATTGGACGCGCAAGTTTCTAGAATTAGGGGGTTAATGCACACGTAAATGTGAGCACTTAGGTTACAGAATTACCTCGATGGTGTGGAGGCATTTCTGGGGTCAGGGTTAGTTCAGAGCAATTAATAGTGCACACAGGTTTGCATACCCAAAACAAATGCTCTATTTTACTTGAAAAACGTATCAGCAGAAAAAAAACGGGCAAAAATCTCTGCAGGTACTTTCCCCTTTGGTAATAATCAAAACACCTACGTTTTCTTTCATTGTTGGTTCAACCCGTGTGGTAGTTGCACCAAAATGCCCAGTTTGATTATTGCCCTCATGAAAATAAATAGCAGAACTTGTTCATTAGAGTATGAACAGCTAAAATGGAGGTTTGGAATTTGTTCTTGCTATAATTCTTTGCTTAAGTGTTACTAATCTTTGATGACTCACAGTAACGCCACAACCCAATAAAAAGACATTCTTAGAAAAAAAAGTTTTGGCAGAGGTGACACACTCACTGGCAGTGGGTAAGATAGCTGTTTCTGCCTCCAGGCCAGTGTTAGACATTCTAGGGCCCAGGCAGAAATACGGGAGGGGCCTCCCCAATCTCACTGGCAGACTGTTGCCACCTTCAGCTTAAGGTTGGCTTGGGATCCTCTGTGGATTGGGGGCACAGAGTAATTGCCCAGGATATACCCCCTAATGCTAGCTCCTAGCCCTCCTGTGTCCATGGAGCAGAGCCGAGTGATTTTTGTCTTGTGGCAGATGTCCATCTAGGCCTCGGGGCCACAAAGAGTTCCTAGTGCCACCCAAGCATTCTGCCTGAGATAGGGGTATCAAAATATGCAGCCTGGCTTATCGGCAACTCTGTGATATCCTGGAAATAGTTTAAAATATTTTGAGACCTCTTGTACGCTAGACTCTGAAGAAATAAGGAAGATTTTATATGTAAAAGAAACTAATATGAACACTTGCTTTACAGTTTGATATTCAGTGAATGCTGCCTGTGCCTTGGCCACCAGGTGGCATAATTGTCTCATCCAAATCTGCAGAATGCCGCGGTAGAGATGTTATCTATTGACTAATGAATGTTTTAAGATGCAAACTTTCAACCTACTGCAGATGAGGCCAAATGTTCTTTATTTAAAAAAAAATGAAAGTGATACAGATTTGAAATGCAGTGAATTTCATTTAAGTCTGTTAAAAGGATTAACAAGAGCAGCATGGAGGTATTAAAACACCAAATTATTATTTTTGTTAGTATTTGTATAGTGCACGTCAGATGTATGCAGCACTGTATGAAGACAGTCCCTGCTCCTTGCAGCTTAGAAGCTAGTCAAGACATACAGGCAAACCATAAGAGGCTTTGAGTTTGCAGGCAGGCCATTCTTGGGAAGTTATAAATGATGCTAACTAGATAAAGGCTCTCCTAGTTTTGTCAGGATTTGGCCGAGCTGTAGGGGGTCTTGGGGCAACTTTTCTGCATACCCTCTTACAAGAAGGGGCTTCAGGTCTCGAGTCAAGTGGGAACCAGTCGCCAGAAAGGTGGAGTAGAATGGAGTGGCATAATTGAGAGGCCGAAAGGACTGGGTATATGGAGTTTAGAATCAGGCAAGTGAGCCATTGTGCAAGCAAAGGCTTCTCTGTTCTTTTGCCGTTCACCACCATTCCGCTCCAAGAGCTGATCCCTGGGGTGTGCCTTAGAGGTTTTACATAGCTAGATATAAAATCTGATTTCTGCTTTCCTTGTGTTGCTGTGGATCGCCTACTTTTGAAGCTGGTGCTTGCTGATTCATATCCCGGGGTTCTGCACATGCATAACAGGTCAAAGATTATCAAGGCTAAGATAATGATTTTGAGGCTGAATTCTGGATAGTCAGTAAATGGATGTTGATTTATGCTGGATACTGAGACAAAAATCATTTGCATCTGTTTAGACATGTCTAAGGAATCCAATATATTTCTTCTGGTCGTCTTGTGATATTGCACTTTTGGTTTGCCCCCTTTGGGTTTTCTGTGCTGCATTCTGAACCAGCGACCAATGTATTCACCCACTGGCATGTCTTTGGCCTGGCCACTGGTACCCTCTATGTGTGTTTGTATTCAGATGGCTGAAATATAGCTTCTGTTTACGTAGAAGTAATTAAACATTTGTTTATGGATAAACATGCTTAGTCACATGAAAATGAGGTTCCTTAGCATCAGCTGTAAATGAATCCAGAGACCTGTGGTTGTGTCCATCTACCAGCAGGTGGAGATAGAGAGCACTGATTTGCCCTGTGCATATAGGACGTGACACTGCTTGGCCAGTCAGTAATCTCTATATCCAGCAGGTGGACAGACGTGCTTCACAGGCTTCTGGCTTCATCTGTGGTGGCTCCTCTTCTGGCTTGGCTAGTTCAGTAGATCTGGGGGTGTTCTGTCTGAACAGCGCCAGCTTCAGGGGGTACACCTGCTCACCCCAGATCCTTCCCCCACCCCATTCTCCTCTCCCTAAATTCCTTTCCTGCGGCCTGGCCCTGGAGAGGGCTCGGCTGAGGAAGAAAGGTTATTCGCTTTCAGTGGTGGCTTCCCTGCTTCTGGCTGGGAAGCGCTCTTCCTCATCGGCGTCTGCCAGAGTGTGTTTCTAAGTCTGGCGTGCTGTGACGTTTTGGGTCGCCGGTGTGTCCTCTCTGGGCCACTTTCTGGCTTTTTTTGCAGGAGGGAAATTCATGGGGCTAGTGCTGTAGGTCCATTGGGGGTCCTGGCTTGCTTTCAGGGCTGCTTGCAGGAGTCTTCGTTAGCTGCTCCTTCTGGACTGAGTTCTTTTTGTGGTCCTTCGGGTGCTTCGGCACTCCCCGTTTGAGCCTGTTGATAGTGGCCCTTGTTCTATGGCACCATGGCTTAGTTGGCTAAAGCACCTGTCTAGTTCTCTCTTTGTTCACAGTGTTCTTTGAGGTGTTTCTGTCATCCTGTTGCTTCTCACAACTTCAGTCTCTTTCTCTCTTGGAAGGTCCCTTTATCTGTTTTTCGGAGGCAGGGGTCTCACTTGGAGCAGTAACATGCTTCTTGCCTTAGTGTTTGTTGGTCTTTCTTTATCCATAGTCAGCGGTCTGTTTTTTTTTTAAGCTTCTGGTCTTAGCAGGGCGTTCTTGCATTTCATGGTTCCCAATGTTTTTTGCCATTCGTTTGGTCCTGTTGGGCTGTTTGGTAAACAGCAGGGGGGTCTCATGTTGCCCAAGACTTTCTTTGCCCAGTGGGTGAAGGTGGCTGTGGTCTCCGCCTGTATCCTGGGAGGCGCTTCTCAGGTTGAAGGCTCTCTCTCCTGGATGTGTGGCTACGTCTTGGGTGGAGGCTTCGTTGCCTTATCTGATGGCTATCTGTAGGTCAGCGGCGTATGCTTCGGTGCATACCTTCAGTAAGTATAGTAGAATGGCTGGTGCCGCTCAGGCAGCAGCTACATTTGGGGCGTCGGTTCTGCGTATGGCAGATTTGGCTTCCCACCCTCGTAGGGATAGCTTTTTAACATCCCACTTGTCCTGGAATAGTGGGAATGAACGTAATGGAAAGAGAAATTAGGTCTTACCTGATAATTTTCTTTCCATTAGTTCTTCACACTATTCCAGGAGCCCTCCCGTGGTGCGATGCCTTTGTTGGTGGCTCTATGTACTTGTCTTTGTATCCTGTTTTCCAGGGGCCTTATCTTTGAATGGTTCTTGGGACTGGATATGTTGATTGCTGACCATGCTTCTGATTGGTTGTGTTTTCTTCCTTGCTTGAGGACGGATACTGAGGAGCTGAGCTGCTAGCAGGGAGCTATGTAGTGGTGCTCAGTTCTGTATTCTCTATCTCCACCTGCTGGTCGATGGACATAACTACCCACTTGTCCTGGAATAGTGTGAACAACTAATGGAAAGAAAATTATCAGGTAAGGCCTAATTTCTCCTTACCGTTGTTTAATACAGTGAAGCCATCAAAATAAGATTCTGGCACCCAATATTTTTTGTTTTTAGTAATATAATGTAAGGGAAAGTGGGTATTAATATATTATGTGTTATGACATGGTGTACCAAGTATAATCACAAAAAAATACTGGGCAGACTTGTACGGTCTGTGCCAGAGCCGGTGGTTGGGAGGCGGGGCTGGTGGTTGGGAGGCGAGGATAGAGCTGGGCAGACTTGTACGGTCTGTGCCAGAGCCGGTGGTTGGGAGGCGGGGCTGGTGGTTGGGAGGCGGGGATAGTGCTGGGCAGACTTGTACGGTCTGTGCCAGAGCCGGTGGTGGGAGGCAGGGATAGTGCTGGGCAGACTTATACGGTCTGTGCCCTGAAGAGCACAGGTACAAATCAAAGTAGGGTATACACAAAAAGTAGCACACATGAGTTGTCTTGTTGGGCAGACTGGATGGACCGTGCAGGTCTTTTTCTGCCGTCATCTACTATGTTACCAGTCGTATGCAGTGCTTCACAATTGAACATGAAGAAAAGACAGTCCCTGCTCAAAAGAGCTTACAATCTAAATCAGGACAGACAGACAGGACCAATAAGAATGAGGGTAGGACAGACAGAAGGACACATAGGGAAAGGGACTATTGAAGAGAGGAAGACAAGATAAAGGTTATGAGCAAGTGACAAGTTAGGAGTCAAAAGGTTTTTTTTTTTTTTTTTTTGCTTTTCTCCAGAGGTCGCACAGTTAGCTGAAGAGGCATTAAAAAGATTTGAACATCTGCATAATGATATCCTGAATTGGGTTTCAATTGATAATGAGTGCCCCACTTACAAGCATGTGACTGATGAAGAAATTGTGGCAAATGTGCAACGAAATGTCACAGCCATGCCATTGGAAGACAACGCTGACGATGAGGAAGATGATGACGATGTTCCTCCTGCTTTTTCACCAAAAGTGTCAGAGGTCATAGAACAAGTTATTAAACACAGAAGATCTTCCCAAACACAGTAAATTCTTTGGGGGAATGAATTGCAAAATGTCGCCTGTATCTGTACTGTCATCCACTGCCATTCTAACCTATGGTGTGTGTTAAAAGATCTATTATTAATTGTCACATTTATTTTCCAATTTTTTCTACCCTTCTCGTTATAGTTGTGTCAACCATTTGTAGCCCTTTTGTTTGTTTTAGGATTTCATTTGTTATTGAAATGAATATAAAAGATTGCTACTGTAGCCACAAAAAAAAGCCCTCTTTGGAAATCCGAGCCTCAGTAAATGCACCAAATAAGTCAGGGTGATGTGATGCTGGCGTTTTGTGTGCCACTGCCACCTAGGGAAATGAAGGATGGAACACAGTTGGGTTTTTTGTTTTTTAAGTCAAATTCTGACTGTCCACCCTAAAGAAACCTATATGGCCAAAAAAAAAAAAAACCCAGGATGATAACAGGAGCCACCATTGGCTGGCAGGCCTCACATTGAAGAACACGGATGTAGAGAGAGCTTTTAGGCATTTGTAGGAAAAGATTAACCTCTTCCACTGGACTTTCTTCAGCCTAACTCGGTGGTCTTCAGGCTTTCATTTGATTTTGTTTTCAGAATATCCCTAATAAGCATGTGATATTTTTGCATTCATTGGAAGCCATACATATGTATCTCGTGCATATTCATTGGTTGACTTGGGGAATATTGGGGGAAGGGGGGGCAAAGACTAGTTTGAGCACCACAGACCTAACCAGCCATCATATCAGACCAGTAATTCTCGGCACAGTCCTTGGAGCACACCCAGTCAGCTTTGCTGATATCTGTAATGAATATGCACAAGAGAGATCTTGCATGCACTGTCTCCATTGTATGCAAATTTATCTCATGAATATTTATTATGCATATTATGAAAACCTGACTGGCTGGATACATCCTAAGGAATGGGTTGAGAATCCCTGAGTTAGTTATATCTAATATGAAATCAGTATAAGCAGTACATACTAGTAACTCATATATTCTTTAGACTGAAAGCACCTAGATATTTTAGCTTTATAAAAATTCTTCTTTTATAAAAATTATATTATGTAATCATAAGTTATTAGTAAACTTGTCTAAGTAACATAGTAGATGACAGCAGAAAAAGACCTGCAATGTCCATCCAGCCTGCCCAACAAGATAAACTCACATGTGCTACTTTTTGTGTATACCTTACCTTGATTTGTACCTGTCCTTTTTAGGGCACAGACCGTATAAGTCTGCCCAGCACTATCCCCGCTTCCCAACCACCAGCCCCGCCTCCCACCACCGGTTCTGGCACAGACTGTATAAGTCTGCCCAGCACTATCCCCGCTTCCCAACCACCAGCCCCGCCTCCCACCACCGGTTCTGGCACAGACTGTATAAGTCTGCCCAGCACTATCCCCGCCTCCCAACCACCAGCCCCGCCTCCCACCACCTGTTCTGGCACAGACCGTATAAGTCTGCCCAGCACCATCCCCGCCTCCCGCCACCGGCTCTGCCACCCAATCTTGGCTAAGCATCTTAGGATCCTTAGTAGCATGATGTTCTTGTGACTGGCTTGTTCTCTGATTGACTGGCATGATTCTATCCATATATTTAAAGTGGCAGAGAAAGGGCAGGCTGCAAAAAAAGTATTTGGACAGAGGTAATGTTCAGCCACTATTTGGATAAGCAGGAATCAGCTAAACAGATAGTAGTGGCAGTGATTGCATTACATGTTTATTCAGTAATGCATTTTAGAAGGCCTGTTCACATTTTAAATGTACATAAACTGGCATTTAGTATGTGCATTTGGGAAGGGAGCATGGTTGAGCATGTCTTGGGCAGGATTAGGGCGAGCCAAAAAGATACATGTGCATTCCCCATTTCAGCAGGGAAATAAATACTCATGTATGTCTTCTGTTATCAATGTGGCCTTGTTTGGGTCATGGGTGACAGAGGGATGCGTAGGTGAGAGAAAATGGCCCATTTTGTGCACCGCTCCACTGAAGGGATTAGAGGTGGTTGCCCCCTTAATTCACCCAGTTCTTCCCCCCCCCCCCCCCCCCCCCAAAAAAAAAAAAAAAATGATACTGGCAATGGATATCAGACAACTCTGTCACAGAGTTGGGAAAAATACAGCTATACATTTCTAAAATGGCTGACATACCCGGGTTCTGAAATACCAACATACGTGTGTATGTGCGGATACATACATGTTTATTTTACAGTGTTGACCTCATTCATAATTTAGTCATTGATACATGTAAAATGGATGCTCCCACCACACATAGCTGACCCATTCCTGCATGTGTTTTAGAACAGACTCTACATCAGCAGATCCTGTACTAACATACAAGGAGAACTTGACACATCCAACTTGTGCTTTGAAAATGAGCCCCTTAGTAATTGATAGTCTGGCATCAGCAATTAAATAAAAACTATCACTGCCACTGCTGAATATTGATACCAAACTTTCATATCCTAGTGGGTAAATTCTGTTATGTACTGTGTGACTTTTGGATCTGGATTTGAAATTCCACGCAATGCTTAGAAAACATAACTTTCTTTTGAAGGGCAGATCTGAAGTTCCAAATGATGCTCATAAAACCAATCCTTTTGTTTTTACAGTAGATGAATACATTGCAATTACTAAGGAGAAGCATGGATATAATATGGAACAGGTAAGAGGCATTCTTTAATTCTTTCAGTGTGTGAGTTTTACCCAGGAATTCACTCCCTCCTTTGATCTTCCCACTTAACTGGCACCATTCACTTTTGTTTATAACTGTCCAGGGGTTTTTCCAGCTATTGCAATGATGGTCCTTTGCCAGGATAACCATACTGTGACTCTGTCCAGCACTTGGTACATGTGTCTGGCCAGTAGATGTCACCATTTAGCAATGGGTGAGAATGTCTGTTCTCCCCTTCCCGGTGCTGTAGATATGGTTTCCATTGCAGCCCCAGCTGAAAGTACCTAGAAATTTTAGCTTTATTTTTTTTTTATTTCAAAATTTGTTTATTATTTTGCATATGGTTACAATAAAACATTTAACAAAAATCTTCTCTCTCTCCAATGCAAATCTATTCTCTAAGTTATACACAGGTCTGGTTAGGGAAATTTACCCCTTCCCAGCCTTAGTACAATATTCTGTGTTGTCACAAACTTTAAATTTAACTCTTTAAATCTTACCCCCCCCTTCCACCCTCTCTATCCCCATCTCCATCCCCCCTCCCCTCCTCCCATCTCCCACCCTCGTCCCTTTTAAATAAAGACTATTCTGCTTGATTGTAACATTGACCATTTCTCACATATTTAAAATATGTCCTCTACCCCCTGGGGGTATTGATTGCCAAAATGGGGTCCATAGTCTATAAAAGTCTTTGTCTGTGAATCTCCGTTCTCCTCTATAATCTGCTAATCTCTTTTCGAATTTCATGTAATCCATTAACAACTCACGCCACTTCTGCAGAGTCGGTTCTTTGTTTGTAATCCACTCTGTGAGAATAAGTTTTTTCGCTGCCAGTACAGCTCTACAAGTAAATCCCTTGAAGCCTGCTGTAGTTGGTTGAACTATCCTTGGCCTTCCGAACAGCAACAGCGGCCCTTTCTTCCATGTGGCGCCCCACATACTGGATGTCATTTGTATTACTCTGGTCCAAAATCTTTGTATTTTCGAGCAAGTCCAGAACATGTGCCCTAGTGTCGCGCCCTGCGTCCCGCACTTTGGGCATGCTCCATCTGGAGATATGCCCATATGGAAGGCTCTCCTTGGTGGAATGTAAGTTCTTAATGCAAATTTGTATTCCATTTCACAATATTGGACCATCTTTGATGATTTTTGCGTCGAATAAATGTATTCCTGTAGTATTTGAGGCGTTAAGGTCATTTGTAGTTCCTCCGTCCACGCCTGGGCCAGAGCTACATAATCTATTTCCTCTGTCATGTCTCTTAAATGTCTGTGATGCATTGTCAATGACACTCTGCCCTGTGCCTTAAATGAAAAGGCTGAGGATATCTCCTCCTGCACATCTTCCGTGAGGCATTCCCAGGGCAAGCTGTTTATATAATGTCTCAATTGCCAATAGTAGAATCTATCTCTTTCATCAAATTTAAACTGGGCCTGAAGCTCCACGAAAGGCCTGATTCTCCCCTCTGATGTCAAGACCTGATGTAAGTATACCAGTCCTCTCTGCTGCCATTGGTTAAATCTACGGTGTAGAGTTCCTGGTAGGAATTGTGGGTTATTGCAAATTGCTTGAAAAGGCGTAATTCGTCCAGAGAATTGATGGTGACGGCAAACCCACTTCCAGACCGCCCTTGCCGTGGGCATTATATGCGATTGTTGTAGGACTTTAGGAGCTTGACCGCCTCCCACATGCAACAGGCTACTGAAATGTATTCCCTGAGTTAATGTTGTTTCCAGATTTGTTGCTGAAAAGTCTGAGGTTGATCTGTACCAATCAGAAATATGTCGCATGCCACTTGCTATTGTAAGATACCTGATGCTGAGCAATCCCAATCCTCCATATTCTCTTGGTATTTGCAACGTCCGTACTGGGAGGCGTGCTTTCCTTCCCTTCCACAGAAAGCGCTGTATATACCGGTGCAAGCGTTTTTCATCTTCTTTCTTAAGAAAAAGTGGAAGGGTTTGAAATTTATAGAGCCACTTTGGCACTATCATCATGTTATAAATAGCAATTCGTCCCATAAGGGACAGCGGATATTTCTCCCACAACTGGAGTTTTATGCGAGTGGTCTCAAGCAAGGGCTTGACATTTTCTTGGTATAATTTAGATAGGTCTTGTGGTATGTTGGTTCCAAGGTATTTAATTTTCTCTTCCACTCTGGCTATGGGGCAGCTTTCCTTCTCCTGCTGAGTTCCTCTCGGATATACATCCATTATTTGAGACTTTTTTTTATTTAGCTTGAAACCAGAGACTTGCCCAAATTCCTTTGTTAGGCTCAGCAGTTGGTCCAATGAGCTCATCGGGCAGGTTGATATTATCATCAGGTCGTCTGCAAACGCTAGGGCCTTTATAGTATCCCCCCCAACTTTCACCCCGGGGATTCCCTCTGCTCTCTTTATAAGTCTCAGTAGGGGTTCTAATGATAGGATAAACAATGTAGGGGATAGGGGACATCCCTGTCTAGTGCCTCTGGATATTCCAAATGATTCTGCTTTAACTCCATTTACTATCACCGAAGCAGTCGGATTTGCATACAAGGATTCTATAGCTCTGTAATACCAGCCCCCAAATCCCATATGCCTCAGTACTTGGAACAAATATGTCCACCCCACCTGATCAAATGCTTTTTCAGCGTCAAGTGAAATTATGGATGTTGGGGTTTTTGTCAGCTGACCAGTCGCCATGGCTAATAGTAGTCTGCGCACGTTTTTGGCTGCCTGTCTGGTTTTAACAAATCCCACCTGCTCCTCCCCCACCAACCTGGGCAAAATCCCGGCCAGGCGATTTGCTAGTATCCTGGCCAGTATTTTTAGGTCAACATTGAGTAATGAGATGGGCCTATATGAGTCAGCCTGGCCCTCTGGCCTCCCAGGTTTTAAGATCAGGGAGATCAAGGCTGTGTTTGCATGATGTGGGAACTGCCCCTCCCCAACTACTTGTTCATAGTAGTCACTAATGACAGGGTAAAATGAGAGTGGTAAAATTTTATAAAATTCCCCAGTATACCCATCCGGGCCCGGCGCAGATCCAAGTGGTAGTGACTTCACCACCTCCTGTATCTCCCTAGCCTCTAGTGGTTCTTCTAGGACTGCTCGCTCACTGTCTGTTAATTTCGGGAGCTCTGCCTGTTCCAAAATTTTTTGTATTTCTCCTTCCTCTGGGTCTTCAGGCGAACTATACAGTCTAGAAAAAAATTTTGTCAATATCTCGGCTATCCTTTCGCTCTTATTCTGCAGGAGACCCGTCTCATCTTGGAGGGCTATTATCGGTTTGCGTGGTCCCCACGCCGACACTAAGTTTGCTAACATCGTCCCTGGTCTGTTTCCAAACCTGCGAAATTTAAATTTCTGGTATGCTAGGTATCTCTTGCTTCGGTCATGAAGTAAGGCATTTAGCGTCACTTGCATTGCTCGAAGCTGGTCTTTATGTTCTTGAGTCTGCTGTTTGATATATCTGGCTTTTGCTTTTTTTAAGGATTGTTCCAGTCTCATTATTGCTATTGTTTGTTTTTTATTGTGAGCGTGTACAAAGGCTATTATCTCTCCTCTGAGTACGGCTTTAGCTGCACTCCAGAACAGACCAGGCTGATCCATGTGTTCCCTATTATTCTGAACATAGTCCTCCCATTTCTTTTTGATATGCTCTTGGAATTCACTATTCTGGGACAAATAGTTTGGGAATCTCCAACTCCTACCCTGCTGATAGAACCCTGGTACCTCCACGTCTATCCATATTATGGAGTGATCCGATATCTCCTCTGGGCCTATCTCAGCGGCCCGCACCCACGGAAACGCGGTCTGGGCTATTAATATGTAATCTATTCTGGAAAGTGTGCCATGTGCTCTGGAAAGGTGAGTAAAGTCTCTCTCCCCAGGGTGTAAACTACGCCAAGTGTCTACCAAATTGAGTGAACGCTTAAAGGAATTAAGTACATGCGCTCTTGGTCCTCCTCTCGAAGCAACTCTCGGGTTTGAACAGTCTGCATTTGGATCTGCCACTAGGTTGAGATCTCCCATTACCAGGAGCCGCCCAGGTTTGTATGGGAGGCACATCTGAACAAGATTAGGATAAAATTGTGCTTCATAAATATTTGGTCCATATATTCCCAGAATTAGGAAGTTTCTCTGTTGTACCCATATCCGTACCAAAATATATCGCCCTTTTGGATCTGCTTTCACTAATTCAGATTTTGTACCTATCCCTTTTCTTATCAGCACTGCCACTCCGCCTTTCCGATCCCCAGAGGATGTTGAGTGTACCTCCCCCACCCACTGCCTTTTTAGTTTGTTATGCTCCTCTGGCGTAAGTCTTGTCTCTTGGAGACATCCGATATCTACTTTCTGTCTCTTTAGATTTGATAAGATTTTTGCCCTTTTTATTGGGGTCGTTATGCCTCCCACATTCCAGGAGGCAAATCTGATGGTTTTAATGTGCTTTTGTCTGTGGGACTCTATATGGCAAATAGTATTTATATGTCTGCCTCAGGTGCCCAGCCTCACCCGAGACTCTGTGAGTTGTTCTATTTACCCAGGTCTCTCTTGTTGTGTTATGGGACTTCTTAGAGATGTGTTGTGTCATGGTCAATGCTTGCTTGCTTCCCCCCTTCCTACCCTTCTGCCCCACCCTTTCCCTCCCGCCCTCCCTTAACTCCTTACCCATCCCCGTACAAACCCTTCTGTTTCCCCCACCTAACATATGAGAGAAATAGTGAGATCAATGATGTGGGGCTTCCCCCTCCCCCGCCATTTACTTTATCTGTGGGCCCCTTTTCAATACCTCCTTGGATGGCTCTGGGCCTCTGCTTTGCCTGCTGCTTAAATCCAGAGTCTGTTCTCTTTAGTCCTTTATTTATTTATCTCTGCTTTGCTGTGACTGAAGTGTCTCTGCCGCCCATTCTTGAGCTTCTTTGGGGGTCATGAACACTTGCCATTTGCCCTGGTGATTGACTCGTAGCGTAGCGGGGTATATTAGCATGAATTTTTTGTTCGCTTCCACCAATGTTGTACAAATCTGGCTGTAGGCCCTCCTCCGTTCTTGCAGTGCGTAGGAGTAATCTTGGTAGATCCTCACCGGAGAGCCCTCGAAGGCCAAGGTTTCTCGTTTCAGTCGGGCACCTCTTAAAATTTCCACCTTATGCACGAAGTTGTGTACTTTTACCATCACCATCCTGGGTTTCTGATTATTGTCCATTTTCCGCCCCACTCGGTGTGCTCGCTCGAGGCAAATGGCACCCATTCCGTCTGACAACGCAAACTCATTTTGCAGCCACTTTTCTAGCACTGAAGGTAGTAGGCGCTCTGATACATTCTCAGGTATGCCTACTATTCGCAAGTTGGCTCGTCGCGAGCGATTTTCAAGGTCGTCTATTTGTTGAGATTGCTTTTGCACCAGGGATCTCAATGCCTGAAGCTGTGTTGTTGTTCCGGCTCCTTCGTCTTCTATGGCGGACACTCTTTGTTCTAGTTCGCCTGTGCGCCTGGTCGTATCGGCGAGTAGATTTTCTACTGACGTTAACTGAGTGGCCAACTGTTTTAACTGGGGATCCAGCGCCAATTTTACCGCCTCTGTTATTTGTATCAGTTGCTGATTTGTGAACATCGGCTCTGGCGTCTCTTTCGGCGGGCTCGCCGCCATCTTGCTTTCCGCGGCGCGGGGCCTCTCAGCCTCTTTCTTTACATTTTTCGGCGGCATCCTCGTGTCTAGGCGCGTAACAAAGCTGTCCATGCACTCCTACTATCTGTACGCTTTAAGTTTATAATTTTGAGGTTGAAACGGACGTTTTTATGGCGACAGGGAGGGTTCCGCCCGAGAGGAGAGCAATTCCACCTCCGCTCTCTTCAGCACATCACGTGATCTCCGAAATTTTAGCTTTATAAAAATTCTGTTATGTAATTGTCACAAGTTATTAGTAAACTTGTCTAAGTAGCATGGTGTTCTTCTGACTGGCTTGTTCCTCTGACTGAATGGTATGATTCTGTGCAGGGTTCAGATCTTGGTTCTCTCATGGCTGCTTCTTTTGACTTTGAACAAAGCGCCTATACCTTCCAAATTACATTGTAAGTCCTCTCAGAAAGGGAAATACCTGTTGCACCTGACTGTAACTGGCCCTGGGCTTGGATTTGGAAAGATAAGTAATTGAATCTAAAATCCAAATCCAGACTCGGTCTACCATACAGCAGCACATAGCAGCCTAGTTCATCCCTAGCTCCTTAAAGTAACCCTAATGAATACATGATTGCTTATCAAACATCTGGGATTAATGCAAATGTAAATGCCATTTAAATAAATTAATTGATCAATTACTACATCTGACAGCATATGGCAGAGGAATGGGTTTGGTATTATTTTTGAATATTTTCTTCTGCTGTAAATGTCTATTGCTTATTCTTGCTCTACACCACCTTGGGTGAATTTCTTCAAAAAGGCAGTAAATACAGCCAAATAAGTAAATAAAAGCACACAAACAGTGAGAGCTTAGTTTACCACAAGGGTGCACCTGATCTTCCAACCTGAGGAGGGCCCAAGGCGAGCCACAGGCAAGGAAGAGACACAATGCCTCATCTGCAAAAATATGTAAATATCAGAATCCACCAACTCATGCCTCTCTCGCAAAGCAGAAAAGGGGAGTAACTTGCCCTCCGCATCCATCAGATCTCCTATCCATCGTATATCTCTCCCCCTTCCATCCCCAAAGAGTCCACCACTCCCCATGCCAGGAAGAAAATCAGGGTTCCCTTTCAAGGCCAGAAAGGGGGGAGACATGTCTGTAACCCCGGAAAGAGGGTGCATAAAGCCCTCCATACATTTCTCATATACCTCCAAATCACATGATTCCCAAGTGTCTCCCCCAGTCTTGCTCCCCTTGCATATGAGGCCGACATGGGATGCAGGAACGCAGCCTTCACCTCCCTAGGTGTAAAGCCAGATGTGCTCAACAGCCAATCCCCTATGTGTCTCATTCCACAGCCCAAATTGTTCTGCTGCAAATCCAAAAGCCCCATACCGCCCTTCACTCTAGGGACCATGAGTGTAGCCAAGGAAATCCTAGCCCTCTTGCCTTTCCACAAAAATAGTCGTAATACCTTATACAGTTTCTGCAAGTCTGCCTCTCTTAACCACAGAGGGAGAGTCTGCAGCTGATACAGCCATCTTGGTGCTATAAGCATATTATACAAAAATATTCTACCAGAAAGAGCCAAGGGCAACCCCGACCACAGCCGCAAGCAGTCCACAGATTTCTTCAAAAGTAGAGACACATTCAACTCATATAGCCTATTCATATCAGCTGGTATATGCGTACCCATATATTTAACGGAGCCACCTGCTTCCTTCAGCGGAAAGTCAGCCCCCAAAGCATCAACCTGTAAATTAATCGGTAAGGCCTCCGACTTCGAGACATTCAGCTTAAGACCGGATAGTTGACCAAAATCCACAAACATCTATAGCACCAGCAGCACCGTCTGCCCCGGCTCCGTCACAAGTAGCATTATATCATCTGCAAAAGCCATACACTTTAGTGGAGCACACGTCCTCGATACCTCAACCCCCATTATATGCATATTACCTCAAGCTGCACCAACAAGGGCTCTAAGAATAAAATATACAATAATGGCGAGAGCGGACAGCCCTGTCTGGTACCTCTCCCCAAAGAAAATACCTCAGATATTATTCCATTCACTAACACGGCCAGAGTGGAGTTTGTATACAAAGTTTGTATTGCCTGGAAGAAGAAACCATCTATACCATAAGAGCCCAACAAAGAGAACAGAAAAGACCACTCTACCCTGTCAAAAGCTTTTTCAGAGTCAAAACTAATAGCCAAAGCAGGGATGGACAACGGAGCACACCGCTCCACACCCAAAATCAGGCACCTTACATTTATCCCAGCATGCTGCCCCTTCACAAAACCTACTTGATCATCTCCCACGAGCTTAGGTATCAATACAGCTAGTCTATCTGCTAAAAGTTTTGCTAACAGTTTGAGGTCTACATTTATGAGAGAGAGAGGTCTATAGGACTCTGGCTGCAGCGGATCCTTCCCTGGCTTGAGCAAGACCGTAATCAATGCTTGGTTAGACCATTGGGGAAGGAACCCCCTCTGTATAGCCGTGTCAAAGTAAGCTCCCAAGAGGCCCACCACTCCATTATTTAAGATTTTGTAAAATTCTCCACTAAACCTGTTGGGCCAAGCGATTTATGCAGCTTCAAACTCTTTATCGCTTTTTGAAGTTCAGGGCCAGACAATGGCTCATTCAATCTAGTTCTTTCCTCTTCCAATAAGCGAGGGACTCTACAAGTATTCAGAAAAGAATCCAGTTGCTCCTGCTGTCCACTACCCTCCGCCCTATATAGGGAGCTGTAAAATTGAGTGAAAAGTAACTCCAGCTGCTTTTGCTCAGTCACAACCTGACCCCTTAAGTCTCTGAGCACGGATATTGCGGTTGACCCAGTCCAACTCTTTGTGAGATTTGCCAAAAGTTTGTCAGGTTTATTACCAACTCTAAAAAGGTGATATTTCTAATAAAAAATATTTTTTTGGGCCTGATCCTGAAAGAGACTATTCAAGGCAGCTTGTGTCTGCTCAAGAGAGTACCTACAGGCAGCAGTGGGGTGTGTCCGCAACTGTCTCTTTAACATTTGAATTCGCCTCTCTAGATCTACCATATGACTTACTTGCTTGTTTTTTCCTCTTGATGACAAAGGCTATGTTATCCCCTCTGATCACTGCCTTTCCTGCATCCCACATCAAAATCGGACTTGAGGCATGTTCTTTATTATTATTATTAAGGAATTCCTTCCACTTTTGAATAAGATATCACCTGAAGACTTGGTCAGTATAAAGATGGACTGGAATCGCCACCTGCCTCTATTCCCCTCCCAAGAGCCACCCAATTCTGCAACTATATGGATAGGTGAATGGTCTGAGATCACTAAAGGTCCAATTTCTGCCCCTGTTGTTGTATGAAACAGGTCTTTAGTAACAAAGATATAATCTATTCGGGACTGTGTTGCATGGGCGTTAGAGACATGCGTGAAGTCTCTCTCCTGTGGATGCAGAGTTCTCCAGGGGTCCGCCAAGTCTAAACTATTCATAAACACCCCAAGACCATCTTTAGATCTAGGCCTAGACCTCTGCAGCCTAGCAGTAGTATCTAATTGAGAATCTAAGATAGCATTAAAATCTCCCATAAGAATTTTAGGGCCAATTTTAGGACAATTTTCTTATAATGCTTCTAAAAAAAGACCTTTTTTCCAGCATTAGGTGCATATATAGAAGCAAGAGTAATATTAGTGTCATTTACTTTCCCTTCCACTATGATATACCGCCCATCTGGATCTTTAGTAATCCTGTGCTGAGTGAAGGGTACCGATTTGTGAATCAGGAGAGCTACCCCGGCTTTATTTTTAGGTGCAGATGCATAGTAGCACTGAGCTACCCATGATTTTCTCAATTTTTGGTTCTCAGTGTCATTAAGTTTAGTTTCCTGCAAACCCACAATATCAACCCAAATATTGCAAAATCTTAGATCTTTTTATTGGCGAATTTACACCCGACATGTTCCACGAAAATAACTTCAAACCCTTGGACCCCATCATAGGCTTTCAGAGAAATACATACAAATACAAAATAAATCATTTGCATAACCTCCCTACCCAGAGAGTCCAGCCTCCCTGCCAGTAGGCAGCCAACCACGCACGCATTCCATCACTAATAGCAATCATACTCTTCGCATAAAACCCCAATGCCCGCTCCCCACTACACAACCCCCCCCTTCCTCCCTCCCTTCCCTCCCCCTTCTTTTCCCTCCCCCTTCTTTTCCCTCCCATCTTCCCATCCCCCAAGCAAGACATCACATACGCTTAGAGATCAACGTTTTGATACACCCTGTCCCCTCCCCCTCCCCCACACACTTTAATGATGTAAAATGATGATTATCAAACTTTGTGTCTTGTGGCCTTTGCATGCTTCATGGTTTTATTTTCCTTTTTTTTTTTTTTCTCTCTCTACCTCTTTCCCCTTCCTCCTCCTTAATTTTAATTCTGATAATATTCTCTCTCATGATTGTGAGCTCCTAGTTCACCTTGTATTGTAATTTGTTACTTGTTGTCAAGCCATGAGCTCTTATTTTACTGTTCTGTTGAAAAGCAATAAAAGAAATTAAAAATAGAAAAAAAATAATGTACACTTGCAGATGAAATCTGTGTGTGTGTGTGTGCTGACAGGGCATGTCCAGCATAGTCACTTCTGATCAGCTGCTGCTGTTTATATTGCACAAAGTAATGTCTTTTATGTGCAAATTTTTTTTTCCTGTGACTTTCATGTCAATTGGTTCTTGTTGAATCAGGTGTATTTTTGCGATGTATAGTTAACTCCAAAGAAAACTGGTTTGTATTTTCTCACTAGGACTTTTGATTAAGAAAACTAAAAAGAAAAAAAAAAGAAAATTGGAATTTGAGCCTTTTTATTTACAGACAAGTCAGTCTTCAAAGGCTGTGAATACCCTTGGAGACTGCCTTGGCACAATCCGTATATTATGGAGTCAGTGTGTGTGATATTCAGACTGCTAGCCAAATAGGAAAGCAGTTATCTGGTTAGCTATCCGGATAGTACCAGCACAGACTGCAGTGCACAGATATTCAGCACCCACTGCAGTCCAGATCCTGGTGCTGAATATCTGTGTTTTATTTAGCTGCTGTGTCCAGCATTTAAAAATAATGCTGACAGACAGCAGTGGCTGAATATGGACCCAAATAATTTTACCTCGTGCATAAAGGGAAAATTTGTTCTGAATATGGAAAGTTTGGTACATTCAGGCAGTGATCTAGTGAAAGCAAATGTGTACTTTCAAACAGTTGCGAAATATGTTGGAGAAAGTACTTCATGTCCAGAAGGGAACTGCTCTTGCATAGCAAAATAGTGGGGGAAACCCTGTGTTTCAGAGGTGCCATGCCTTCACTGGGCAGAACTTCAGGTTTGAAAAGCGGAATGGTTCTGCCCCACTCAGTTATTGCAGAAGAGATTGTTCATCATATTGAAAGTAAATTCTGACTTGCTAAGTTTTGATCAGCAGATCTGAGAGCATTTTCAGTTCATCCCAAAACAAGCTTCACATTTTCTCCCCTCATTGCAGTATAGGTAATTCCCACAGGCCTTGAGGGCTGCGTAGGTATGTTTCCTGAAACAGTCCCCCCCACCACCTCCAGCCCCAAGCATCACTCGATGACCATCAGATAGGGTCCCCAACCTTAAACAAATAAATAATGGAGGCCATTCCTCTTCCCCAGACCTCAGCTGTCCATCCACAATTCCTCTTCACCTTCTCACCTCGACTCTTAGACCTTGAATTCACTTGCATCGTTCTCACCTGAGATATCTTTTGCAGCTGCAACAGCATCAGGAGTTAGGATGTAGATTTATGTGGAGCCTATGAGCCTTAAAAAGATAGTGATGTGGGATGAGGGGGGTGGAGCCATTGCAGGCCTCGTATTCACTTTCATCATGATTCCCACTGCCATTAAAGAGGGCTGACTGAGGGGAGAGAGAGAGTAGAACCTGAGGTGGGGAAGTGCATGGAATCGAGAGTCTTCTGAGTTTATGGACGCTGTCGGCTAGAGGATTTACACTGATTGTTTTGTCCTACTGGCCTTTCTGGAGCTAAACTAGCTGGCAGACAACCCTCCTGTTACAGGTCATATTTTTCTCTTTTCTCAAGTTCAAATGTCACCATAGTGTACCCAACTGGCCCCCTCAAACAGCAGACTCGAACATGAGCATGCTGTGCCATATCCCAAGCCACAGACCCAGCTCATGAGCTTCTGATTATATTATGCAGATTGAATTGACACCTCCTCAAATAGCTGGCATCAAAAAAAGTCTTATGTTTCAATAATTTTTATTGATGACCTAGATCATTTAACAAATCAAACATTGTGCATACAGAACAAGATCCACAGTCATCAATGTTTAAACAACTATCCCCTCCTCCCCCTATTCCAAGCTCATCTACTATCCTTCCATAGGTCATAGTGATTGGACACTAAAAGCCTGACTCATCTCTCGCATTCTTATTTGCAGGAAAGGGGGGGCAAGTAAAGGGAGACCATGCAGTAAGAAAAACTGTGTTAAACTGAATAGCGTACCCTCCCCTACCCAAAAGAAGAACTAACCCTACCCTCCTCCCCCTCAACCTTTCCTTCCCAAATCACCAGCCACTTGAACCCCGTCATCGCCCCCCTCTCCCCTTCTAGGAACTAGGTATACCCCACTCCTCTAGTTGAACATAGCAGGATCACCCCTCGTTAAGAAGCAAACTGCGACCTCGGGGGTGTAGGATCTGGAGATATAAGTCCCAGATGGCGAGGAATCGCTTCTTCCTCTTTGGCGAGAACTGGGACTCCCTCGCCTCCCAAGTCACCAAAAGATGTATTTGATTTCTCCAATGCCAGTAAACCTGGGGGATCTGGTGACGTCCAGTATTGCAGAATACATTTGCGGGCCACTAAACACACCTTGCAGAGGAACAACAAGTCATTCTTGTTCCACCCCCTAAACTCATCCAGGATCCGGACCCCTAGTTCTAGGTCTAAAAAGCGTCGGATACGACACAAAAAAATCAAAAACGTCTTAATGAATGTATTGGTAAGATATTCTGGTACAAAACATTTTACTGTAGCACAGGAAGTTTGGATTTGGGACCCTGTTTCCTTGCCTTCACGCAGGATCCTAGGGGGCCTTTGTGGTGGTGGGTATACTTCAAGAACAGGAACACAGAGAGGTATACTGGATGAAACTGAAAGAAGCCAAGAGAGATATATGTCTGGCGGAAGCGGAAGAACAAATGGCTAGAAGTGTAAGAAAGGGAGAGAATTTTTTTTCAGGTATTAGTGAAAGGAGGAAGACTAACAATGGAATTGTGAGACTGAAAGATGCTGTGAACCACTATGTGGAGAATGATGAAGAAAAAGCAAATGTGCTAAACAATTACTTCTGTTCTGTGTTCACATAAGAAAATCCATGAGAAGAACCACGATTGGCTGACAAAGGTACATATGAGCATGGAGTGGATATCGCACTGTTCTCGGAAGAGGGTTATGAACAACTTCATAAACATCCTCTTGAAAATTTGAAGGTGTACAAAGCCATGGGACCGGACCGGGATGTATCCCAAGATATGAGGGAGCTCACAGAGGTTCTGGCGGGTCCTCTTAAAAATTTGTTTAATAAATCCTTGGGGATGGGAGAGGTTCCATGAGAGTGGAGGAGAAGCGGATGTGGTCCCTCTTCACAACAGTGGTGAAGAGAAGAAGCTGGAAACTACAGGCCAGTAAGCCTCACTTCAGTTATTGGAAAAGTAATGGAAGTGATGCTGAAGGAAAGGATAATGAATTTCCTGGAATCCAGTAGGTTATAAGATCCGAGACAGCATGGTTTTTCCAAAGGTAAATCGTGCCAAATGAATCTGATTGAATTCTTTGGGTGACCAGAGAATTGGATTGAAGATGTGCACTAGATGTACTCTACTTAGATTTCAGCAAAGCCTTTGACATAGTTTCTCATAGGCTCTTGAATAAACTTGACAGGCTGAAGTTAGGACCCAAAGTTCTGAATTGGATTAGGCACTGGTTGACAGATGCCAGAGGATTGTGGTTAGTGGAATTCACTTGGAAGAAGGAAAGGGATGAATAGTGGAGTTCCTCAAGGATCAGTGCTGGGGCCAGTTCTGTTCAATATATTTGTGAGCGACTTTGCCAAAGGGTTAGAAGATAAGGTTTGCCTTTCTGTGGATGATACCAAGATTTGTAACAGAGTGGACACTCCGGAGGGAGTGGAAAACATGAAAAACGATCTGCAAAAGTTAGAAAGTGGTCTAATGTTTGGCAATTAAAATTCAATGCAAAGAAGTGCAGAGTGATGCACTTAAAGAGTAGAAATCAAAGGGAGTTGGAGGTGAAAGGCTGATATGCATAGATAGGGAGAGGGACCTTGGAGTGATAGTATATGAGGATCTGAAGGCGATGAAACTGTGTGACAAGGTGGTGCCCATAGCCTGAAGGGTATTAGGCAGAATAGAGAGAGGCGTAACCAGCAGAAGAAAGGAGGTGGTGTTGTCCATGTACAAGTCATTGGTGTGAGTCCCCACTTGGAGTATTGTGTTCAGTTTTGGAGGCCGTATATTGCTAAGGATGTAAAACGACTTGAAGAGGTCCAGAGGAAGTCAACAAAAATGGTATGGGACTTGTGCCAAAAGGGTATGAGAAGAGACTGGAAGATGGTGTATACCCTAGAGGAAAGGAGGGACAGGGGAAATATGATATAGACTTTTAAATACTTGAAAGATGTTAATATAGAAACAAATATTTTCCAGAGAAGTGAAAATGGTAAAACTAGAGGACATGGATTGAGGTTGTGTGGTGGTAAACTTAGGATGTCAGGATATTCTATTTCATAGAGAGGGTAGTTGATGTCTGCAATATCTTCCCGAGGGAGGTGGTGGAGAAAAAAAACGGTGACGGAATTCAAAAAGGCATGGGATGAGCACAGAAGATCTCTAACTAAAAAATGAATGGTATATAAAAAACAAAACTTTAGTGGTTGCATGTGTGTTTGCATGCTGAGTGGCACTTTAGATGGTGACTGTTGCACTTCCATAGCACTGAGGGGGGTGAGCCCTTATGCCGGCATTGGAAGCTGGTGACCGGTGACCAACTATGCCCCTGGGGTCTTCACCTGAACCAACTGCCATTCCCCACAGGTTGATCCTTTGCAGGTGGCCGGTAGGGCTTGGCAGGTCCTCAAGAGGGATGGTCTGGTCACGTTGCCAAGAGCAGGGCTAGAGAAGTACAGGAAGAACAAGGCCACAACAGATAGCAAGGTCCAGGACAAGGTCAGGTTAGGTGAGGGACAAGCATAATCCAGTTCCAGGAAAGATCAGGTTAGGTGATGGACAAGCGTAATCTGGTTCCAGGCAAGATCAGGTCAAGCAGTGGACAAGCGATTCTGGGTTCCAGGCAAGGTTAGGCAACAGACAAGTGTAATCCAGTTCCAAGCAAGGTCAGATTAGGCAGTGGGCAAGGCTAGAGAACCTGTTGCTGAGGCATCTGCTGAAGGCAGGGCCCAGCCTTAAATCCCCAGCGAGGGTGAAGCGGCCCAGCCTTAAATCCCCAGCAAGGGTGGGGCGGCCCTGGCTGGCATCCCGGAAGTTACGGGTGGTGGCCCTCTAAGACCAGGTCTTGGCATGTGTGTGTTAAGGACGTGCCCTCCCCCCCCCCCCCCCCCCCCCCCCCCGAAAGTTGGCTCCTTAAACAGGACGCCACAGGTCAAGCTGTACGGCAGGCAGGAATGCCACTCTGTACAACCTGCTTGATACTGGAGTTGAGTCAAGGGCTGGTCGCGGCAGAGCCGTGATAGGACACTTCCTTCAAGCCATCCTTCTCCACCTACCAGGTCTGGGCTTCAAGGGATGGCGAGGGTGGAAGGCAGGGAAAAGGGTCAGGGCATGAACACGAGCTGCAGGTTTCCATGAATTATCCTCAGGACCAAACCCCTTTAGGGAGATCAAGTGGTACAGGCGTCCCCGGTGGCGTTTAGAGTCCAGGATCTCATCTACCTTATATTCTGGGTTGGGATTAATGTTAGGAAGGCGACAGATTGGTCTGCATGCCATCTGGAGGACACTAGTGGCTTAAGAAGGGACACATGAAAGGCGTTGTGGACTTTCAAGGTTGAAGGCAACTGGAGGTGATAAGTCACCGCCCCAATCCGTTCCTGAATGGCAAATGGTCTGATGGGTGAATTTTTGAGTCAGAAGTCAAAGCCGTAAATATCTAGTAATTAGCCACACCTTTTGCCCAAGATGAAAGACGTGAGTTTCCCTACAGAGAGGGGGGGGGGGGGGTGAGCCCTTATGCCGGCACTGAAAGCTGGTGACTGGCAGCCGACTACACCCCTGGAGTCTTCAACTGAACCAAACGCCGTTCCCCGTGGGTTGAGCCTTTGGGTGCAGGCAGCCAGCAGGACTTAGCAGGTCCTCAAGAGGGGCTTCCGGGTCGGGTTGTCAAGAGCAGGGCTAGAGAAGTGTGGGAAGATCAAGACCGCAGCAGATAGCAAGGTCCTGGTCCCAGGCAAGGTCAGGTGTTGGGCAAGCGTAATCTGAGTTACAGGCAAGGTCAGGCAGCGGTCAGGCATGTTCCAGGTCAGGCAGCGGGCAAGAGGAATCCGGGTTCCAGGCAAAGTCAGGTCAGGAAGTGGGCAAGTGTAAACAGCAGGCAGGTAGCAAGGCTGGAGAACCTGTTGCTGAGGCACCTGCTGAAGGCAGGGCCCAGCCTTAAATCCCCAGTGAGGATGGGGTGGCCCTGGCTGGCGTCCCGGAAGTTCCGAGTGCTGGCCCTTTAAGATGGGTCTTGGCACGCGCGTGTTAAGGATTTGGCCCCTTGAGCAGGACGCTGCAGGCCGAGCCACACGGCAGACAGGAACACTGGTGTTCCAAAGAACCCGCTTGAGCTGGAGGTGAGTTGGATGCTGGTCATGGCACAGCCGTGACAGCGAGTCTGTCTGTGGAGAACTAAGGCTGGTGCTGGCCAGGCTTATACGGTCCGAGTCCTATATATGGCAGTCTGGTTTAGGATGGGCTGGACAGGGCTTCAACAGAAACTCCAGTAATTTGGAACGTGAGGACATGGCTGGAGTGGGCTTCGACCACAACTTCAGTAGTAGGCCAGGTGGACTTCAACTGTCTATGTCCCAGAAATTCCAAAGAGAGACAGTGATCAAGTATTTTATATCACATTCATTGTTGGTTTAATCGTGAGTGTGACTGTTGAGCAGACTGGTTGGACCATTCAGGTCTTTATCTGCTGTCATTTCATTTACTACGTTACTTATGTCATTACTACATAAGATCCATCTGCCCTTTCTGACAGCCTCAGCCAAAAACATCTTATACTTTACCATTTGAGGAGGAACTGCCTCATTGGTGTCAGTGGCTGGAAAAGGGAAGAGCACAGTGTGGGGAAAAACTGCCTACAAAAGAATTTTACAGGCGGTTCCCCGTAGTTAATCTCCCAGCAAACATTTCTGGACTTTTCTGTACTAAGATAAAAGAAAGTGAAAGTAAGCAACCTCTTTGAAATGATTTGGATTGGTTCCCTTTTTTCTATTTCTATTATTTCTTTCTTGTTCATTTTACTGTACCTTATGTTTTGGTCAGGATTCATTATTTGCACTGCCTGTTCTTGTTCCACGTTCCAGTTTATTTGATACAGATACAGAAATATTCAAATCAAATCAATTCTTATATACTGCTAATATCCCTTCTGTGCGGTTTACATTCTAGGTGAGACAAAAGCTGATAATGTTAGGGTGAGATATGAGATCAATTACAGACCATTCAGAAATACGAGTAGATTTCTTTTGTGTACCTTTTTGGCAGCCCCATACAGCTCAGGCTAGGGATATGCAAGACCTTGGCCAGTGTCATTTTGTCCCTTGGACTGACACCATGGTTCTTAAACCTGACCTTGGGAGCACCAGCCAGTCAGGTTGTCAGGATATGCACAATGACTATGCATTTGATACATTCATATACAAGTCTATCTCATGGATATTCATTGTGTAAAACTTGATCCTTACCCCCCCCCCCCCCCAGCTTTCCTATCATGATCATTGTAGTTCTCCCCTCTTACCCATCTAGGCTGCCTGTCTTCCTCCTGTTTTCCTTTTTCTTCGTCACTACTGTCCGTACGCCACCTAGCTGGTTTTACTGATAGGTGGAATAGCAAGTTCTTAACAAACTTAAAAACTTGATGCTCCCTCCCCCTCCCAAAGACAGGCTTGGGAACCACCATGCTAGCAAACCTTTGGGCTCATTTTCAAAAGAGAAGGACGCCATCTTTCGACATAAATCGGAAAATGGGCGTCCTCACAGGGTCGTCCAAATCGATATAATCGAAAGCCAATTTTGGACATCCTCAACTGCTTTCTAACGCCAAAGTTCAAGGGGGCATAGCGAAGGCAGGACTTGGGTGTGCCTAACACTAGGACGTCCTCGACCCATAATCGACGAACACTTGGGACGACTTTACCTGGTGGTGTTTTTCTTACGACCAAGGCACAAAAAAGTGCCCGAAATGACCAGATGACCACTAGAGAGAATCGGGGATGACCTCCCCTTACTCCCCCAGTGGTCACTAACCCCCTCCCACCCTCAAAAAACCTCTTTAAAAGTATTGATTGCCAGCCTGTATGCCAACCTCAGACGTCATACTCAGGTCCATCACAACAGTATGCAGGTCCCTGGAGCAGTTTTAGTGGGTGCAGTGCACTTCAGGCAGGCGGACCCAGACCCATCCCTCCCCTACCTGTTATGTTTGTGGAGGAAACAGCGAGCCTTCCAAAACCCACCAGAAACCCACTGTACCCACATCTAGGTGCCCCCTTCACCTGTAAGGGCTATGGAAGTGGTGTACAGTTGTGGGTAGTGGGTTTTAGGGGGGTATGGGGGGCTCAACACACAAGGTAAGGGAGCTGTGTACCTGAGAGCAATTTGTGAAGTCCACCGCAGTGCCCCCTAGGGTGCCCGGTTGGTGTCCTGGCATGTCAGATGGACCAGTGCACTACAAATGCTGGCTCCTCCTACGTCCAAATGGCTTGCATTTGGTTGTTTCTGAGATGGACGTCTTTGGTTTCAATTATCGCCGAAAATCAGAAACGTCCAAGTCTAGGGACGACCATCTCTAAGGACGACCAAATTTCAGGATTTGGGCGTCCCTGACCGTATTATCGAAACGTCCATCTTGTTTTGAAAATACGTGTTTCTCCGCCCCTGGATGGGGACGTTTTGCGAGGACATCCTCATCAAAACTTGGACATCCCTTTCGAAAATGCCCCTCTTTGTGACCCCCCGTGCCTCTGGAAAATGAGGTAAACCTTTTTTTTATCCTGAAGACAAATGAAGTAAATATGTGTATCAGTAGAGTAAGGGAGTTTATAAGGGCTCAGATCAAGGTTGGGAGAAAAGGCCCCATTGTACAGAGAATTTCTTGTTTCTGTCCTATTGCTCTCCCTTCCATGTATAACACTTTCCATGTATAACGCTTTCTTTCTGTCCTAGAGATTTTTCTTCCCTTCTTTTTCTTTTAACGTAGCACAGTAATTTTCTTCTGCTGCTTGTTGGCTTCCAGATTTATGAGATTTGGGGCTAGGATTTGGTTCTCAGAGTCTTGATTTGCATCTACCAGGGGATATTTTCCTATACTTTGTGTCTCCTCTCAATTTATTGTGCCACTTTGTTACAGTATGATCATGATTAGTTTTGTGTAAACCGCTTAGGTGCCAGTTCCTGGCATATGCAATATATCAAGCGCCTTTAAACAAATAAATAAATAAATAAATAACATTTTAGTCCGGTTATTGCAGCAATGCTCCTTGACCAGGGGCTGTTTTGGGATCCTTCTGGAGCTATGTGATAAAGGGCCTTATATCCAGCCACCAGGGGTCACCATTGTGCAGTATTAACTCTGTTCCTGCAAGAGTTGAGAACTTCGCCTCTGGAGCATTTCTAGCCTGGGGAGCAAAATATGTGATCTGGGAACTGAGCCCACATCCCTCTGCATACTATGTCCCTTAGCTACCAGGGAGGCCCATTTCCGTACTGTTTCCTTTCCCTCCCCACCACTCTCTTCCTTTCCTTTCCTTTTGCCCTCCTAATGGAGGAGTAGCCTAGTGGTTAGTGCAGCTGACTTTGATCCTAGGGAACTGGGTTCAATTCCCAGTGCAGCTCCTTGTAACTCTGGTGACATTGTTCCAGGTACAAATAGGTACCTGTATATAGTATGTAAACCAATTTGAATGCAGTTGGCAAAAACTACAGAAAGGCAGTATATCAAATCCCTTTCCCTTTGTGCCTTTTTCTTCTACCTCTGTGCAAGGTCTTGGCTTCAACTTCTCCTAAATATGAGGAAAAGAGTATAGCACCTTCTTTCCACCCCCCCCCCCCCCCCCACACACCATATCGAGCCCTGTCAGATATTCTTCTACCCAGCACCTTCTGTCTTTTAATCTTATTCTCTTATTTCTTTTTCCCATTTTCATCACCTTTGCAGACTCTTTTCAGCCTTTGGTGTTCTCTTTTAAGATGTCCCCTTTCTTCATTTGGCCACATACCTTATTCTCTCTCTCTCTCTCTCTCTCTCTCTCTCCCCTCTCTCTCCCCCCCCCCCGCCATCTTGGTCCCGTGTGCTCCTGTGCTAATGTTGGGGTACATAGAGAGCTTAAATTGACTTATTGAGTAAGGTTGGGGCTAGGCATTAGGCTTCCCTGACTTGTGAGCCCTTTCACACCTCCACTTCAAGGTTGCCTGGGTGTCCCTTGTGCTGCTGCTAGATATGATCTTGAGGGGTCTGCCTTTCAAGACTATGAAATCTACACAAAGGGGTCCTTTTACTAAGGTACACTAACGGATTTAGCACACACTAACAAATTGTGAGCTGTGTGGCATTTAGCGCACCTTAGTAAAAGGACCCCAAAATGTGATGATATATTCAGCTGAATTTCTCAATTACATACAAGGGGTCATTTTATGATTTTTAGACAACTGGCTCCAAATTCAATTAACTACATATTTTGAGACTGACATTGCAAAAAAAAAAAACCAAAGACTTTTGAGGGTAATCCCCACATTCAGCTTACTGATTCTGAAATTTGCTCATCTTGAGATTTCTGAGACAATTCCCAGGTGTGTAGCTAGGCCACATCCATTGACGCTGCCTGACCTCCTACATGTCTAAGCCTGACTATGGAGGGACGGGATAAAGCCTAGAGATGGCTGCACAAGACAGAGAGGTCGAGTGTGACAAGGATAGAAGGGTAGTGCAGCCTTTTGGAGGAGCTAGAGGAGAGGGAAAGAAGAATGTTTTTCCCCACGGTACTTTCCAGTTGAGCTCTCCTCATACAAAGACTGGCAAATTTATTTATTACATTTGTACCCTGCGCTTTCCCACTCAAAGCGGGTTCAATGCGGCTTACATAGTAATAGGGTTACATAATGTTGTTAGAGAGAATATATTCACAACAAGATCTAAAATATCACGTCAGCACACACAGGTGCCATAACATTTTCAAATACCCCTCTCCCCCTTCCTTCTCCCCACCAACCCTCCACCCCCTCCCCTTTAAAAAATTATTTTATAAGGTCAGACAACTTTGAGTAATTAGATCTTCAGAGCAATTATTAAATTTTAGGATTTTGGCACAAGCAATTTTGCTTCCACAGTTGGATTACTGCAACTTTTACTGCAATATTTCAGCTAAATTGTAAAAACAGTTGCAGCTATTGCAAAATACAGCTGTTAGGCTGCCAATTTGATTCTGTGACAGCATGTTAGATTTAAAATAGCTTGTTCAGGCCTTGTTTACTAAGGTGCGCTAGCGTTTTTAGCGCATGCTAACATTAGAGACACTCATATTTTCTATGGGTGTCTCTAGCATTAGCGCACACTAAAAATGCTAGCACGTCTATAGCGCAGCTTAGTAAACAGGCCCTTAGTTTTCAAATCACTTCATAGTCTGAATTCTGAAGATTTGGTGGATCTACTTGTGTAATTCCCTATTCTGGACACAATTCTTGTTTTTCTGTGCTCAAAAGCACATCACTGGAGGGGAGTGACAGTCAATGCGCCTAACTATTCTGGGGTTGGAGTTACTAGGGTTCATCATAAACCACCCCCACCTTTTCCTGGTTCAGCATTATAGGAGCCCTGCCTGATATACTGCAGTCTCGGGCTTTTCTGCCACAAGTGAGAGCAGAGACTTTGACAACCCTCGCCTCGCAGGTCTCAACAGGTTAGAGCTCGACAAATGTTGAAGTTGATGGGCCACATGTTATCAACAGCGCATATCACTCCCATGACACATCCACATGCCTGAGGAAAAGCCTATTGATCCCTGAACTATCAAATGATTCTCCCTAGGGGCCCAGCCCCCCCTCCCAGGAAGATATACACACCTTTAATGAGTCATATCCTTTCTCTCCCCATAATGGCCCAGATAATTTTGTCACAGAGATTGGTGATCTATATGGTCACTCCCCTGTTTGTTGGTCTCCACTTTGTACGCTATACCTGGATTCCTGAAGCCCCTCCCTCCTAGCTATTCCTCCCGCTACCCACGCGATCCCCACAACCTCCCTGCCCCCTCCCTCCTCTTGAACCCCTAATACCCCTTGGGTTAACATACAAAGCCTCTCTCAATGAAGGATAGGACTAGGGGACATAAAGATGCCAGAGAGCATAGAAACCCTCCCCCCTCTTACTAAAACAATCATCATTAGTATACACAGAAACCGATAGCATATAAAATTGACATTATTTTCCAACCTGTGTGAACAACCTCAGAGAACTCCCAACTCTATTAAGTTACTGTTCCATGTCGTTTCCAAAATTTGTAGCCTGGCAACTGCCTCCTCAGATTTGGAAAAAGATAGCCACCGGTTGTTATGCTGTATCTTCAGTATTGCAGGATATTGTAAGGAAAAGCAGAGCTTTTTCGCCACCAGTTGGGTACATACTGTAGAAAAGGCTATCCGCTTAGTGGAGAGCGCCGGCGAGTAGTCTTGGAAAATTCTGATTGCTTTCCCCTCGAATTGTGCGTCTTCCGTTTTACTTGTGTAAAGACGTAGTATTTGGGCTTTCTGTGAGTATCGATGAAATTTAGGTTTGTCAGCACTGGGTCTCGGGGCGCCCACTCGATGGACTCTGTCCGAGTAAACTGCCCCCCTGTGCTCCCGCTGTGGGAAAACATGCAAGCAGCCATGTCTCCAACATGGTGGACAAAGAAGATTCTAGAATTGACCAGGGAAGCCCACAAATCTGAGGTTCCGTCATTGTGCTCCGTTTTCTAAATCTTCCAACTTGTCCTGCTGAGCGCGGGTTAAAGCCTCTAGACATTTTAGACTTTCACTCTGTGTTTGTAACAGATCTTCCACATCTGAGACCCTGCATTCCAGTTCTCCAGTTCAGCGAGTCGGTTCTGGGGTACTTTGTGCAATGCCCGCTATCTGTTCCGAGAGTTGCGTGAATCTAGAGTCCAGAGCATTTACTACCGCCTCTGTGAGTTCCGGTATAAACTCCGCAGAGGTCGGCTTAATTGGGGAAGAGGGTGCCATCTTGTCCTCACCCTGCTTCGCCCAGTCTTGTCCTCGGCGTGGTGGTTTGGCTGACATTTGTGGCGTGGTGGTTTGGCTCAGATATTTGTCCATAGACTCCTAGACCCATGAGGTGTGTTTGTTAGTCAAAAAAGGTTTTCCATCGATGTAGAAAGTTGGTGAGAGGGGTGCGGGTTCTCACAGCGGGCTAAAATGCGTCTGCTGCTGCTCACAGCATCACGTCTGTTTTCTAACCAATTTTTAATCCACAGTAGAACACTACCTCCTAGCCCATGAGTCTCCAATTTCCTCTGGAGTCTTTCATGAGATACTGTGTCAAATGCCATCTGAAAATCCAGATACACAGTACCAACCGGCTCACCTTTATCCACATGTTTGTTCACCCCTTTAAAGAAATGTAATAGATTGGTGAGGCAAGATTTCCCTTCACTAAATCCATGTTGGCTTTGTCTCGTTAATCCATGCTTTTGAATATGCTCTGTAATTTTGTTCTTTATAATAGTCTCTACCATTTTTGCCCGGCACCGACATAAGACTCACCGGTCTATAATTTTCCGGATCTCCCATTGGTAAACGCACAGTTTCTAATTGATTAGCAGATTGCATCTCCTTTACTTATGCCCAGGCTGGGCTGACTCTAGAGGGTCATGCTGCTTTTAAATCCTAACCCTTATTTTATCATCCTCACTTTAATATTCCCTTATCTCTTGTTTGTCCTGTTTGTCTGTCCTAATTAGATTGTAAGCTCTGTCGAGCAGGGACTGTCTCTTCATGTTCAAGTGTACAGCGCTGCGTACGTCTAGTAGCGCTATAGAAATGATAAGTAGTAGTAATGTGAAGGCTCAAAATGTCAGAGCCATTGCATCAGTAGTCCACTTGAGGTCAGCCTCCATAGAAGAGATCTGCAAAGCTGCAATGTGGTCTTTTATCCACACATTCACATCTCATTGCTACCTTGAGCAGGATACCCGATGTGACAACTGGTTCGGTCAGATAGTTCTGTGGAATTTGTTCAGTGTCTATTCTATTCTATTTCAGTCTTATAGTCTGCTAAATTCCACAGTGGGATTCAAAGCAGAACACAAAAGAGAAACCTCAGCAATAGAGGGAAATATAGTACAGTTAAATATAAAAACAACAAAATTAAAGATTAGATATCAAACATGAGAACAGATAAGTACTCAAAACTTCCTGAAAAGTAAATAGAATGGCAGTTCTCTGACTAAATTCAGTAGACTAGTCTATGTCCTTGCTCCCTGAAAAGGGAAGGACAGTTCCAACTGCCTTTTTTTTAGAAATACCTTTTAAGTGTGGAAAGCCAAGCTTCAATTTATGAGCCTCACAAGCAGTATGTAAATTAGAAGGAATAATTAGAATTTTAACAACACTGTCAGAATTCAAACCATGCATTGATTTATAAATCGAACATGCTACTTTAAGATCAATACACAAGCAATCTGGTAACCAATGCAAAGAGTGGAGAGGCATTCTCAAACCTAGATGCCTCCAATCTGCAACACAGCAAAACCATAGACTGTATTGGACACTATATATTACTTCCTATCTTCGATCCCTAGGCACCTTGCATATACTAACTTTACCCGACCCTAATATCAAATTGTATTTGTTTCCGTACCGGTCTAGGCGATCGTCTTACGGTAAGATGTAAGCTACATTGAGCCTGCAAATAGGTGGGAAAATGTGGTATACAAATGTAACAAATAAATAAAATAAATAAACCTGCCTTTACCAAAATTGAGCGTAACTGCAGTGTTCTGCAAAAATTGAAGCTTTCGTCGTAATTTAGAAGACAATGAACAGTACAGAGAATTACAATAATCTAACCGTGGGAGTACTATAACCTAAGCTACAACCCTAAAGCACTCATTATTTAAAGATGACCTTATCACCCTTAATTGGCGCAATTAAAAAAATAACCTTTTTCATTAAATTAGCTATATGCAAATCAAAAGTTATCCTGGAATCCAAAAGAACACCAAGCAGCCTTGACTCACGTTCAGTTTTCAGCATTTCCCCAAATTCCAGTCTCGGTTCCTTTGTTGACAGGGACTCAAAAATCACCAAACCATAAATTCTTGATTTTTAATTTATTTTCAAAAAATTCGCAAAATTCAACTGGTCAACCAAAGAAACATCACGACTCAGACTATTGAATGTCAAAGAACCCAAGTCAGGGCAAAGCAAAAAGATATCAACTGCAAAAGTCAGTACAAAGAAGCCCAGACCAGATACCAACGATAAGCATAGAATCCAACTCCACCACCCACCCTTTTTAATTTTCCCTTTCATTTAGGATCTCTCAGATTATGTGGACTTGAATTTTAAAATAAGTTTTATTGGAGATTTGTTTTAGCAATTCCTGTTATTACAAGGTTTTTCTGTACAAGTGTATTTTGTTTGCTAGTTTTGATAAGTTCATAAATAATTTTTTTTTTTAATGTCAGTGGTGAAAACTAGGGGGATTTAGATTTGGTTCATCCCTTTTCTCAGTTATATTCAGGTATGGTAGGTATTTTCCTGTTCCCAGAAGGCTTACAATCTAAGTTTATACCTGAAGTAATGGAGGATTATGTGACTTGTCCAAGATTACAAGAAGCTTTAGTGGGATTTGAGCCAGGCTTCCCTGGTTCTCAGCCTGCTGGTCTAACCACTAGGCTTCTACTCCACTTGACAGAAGGAAATCCTGCTTCCATTTCACTCAACAAAAATGTCCAAACTCAAGCTGTTCTATAATTAGGAAAATACTATAGCCTTATGCCCTGGGGGGGAACACTGTGATTCGACACATTCATCCTTTTTGTAAACACGTTCTTTTAGTAGGGCTGTCATAGGGTAGCTGACATTATTTGCCTGCCTACATCAACGGTCTCAAAATTGTCCAGCCTGTAGGCAGGTAGAAGTATTTACATTGAATGGAGGCATTTCCAGGTCGCGGGGTCATTGGCCAATTCTATAACTTAGGCACGTATGTGCATACTTATGCTTGTATATGCCAGCATGCCACCTAACATTATTACATAGCAAGTATTTGCAGAGGAGCTATATACAGGGACAGAGCAGGGGTGGTACATTGACAGGGCTCTAATGTACATAACTTACAAAATGGTGTAAGTTACTCAGATACCTGCTACTCTTAGGTGCTCACATTTACATCAGTATTGTGGCTGACATAAGTGTTTATGTCTAGATATTAGGTACATTCATACCTAGTTAGGCTAGTATTCTATAAAAGAAAGTGCAGCCTACATCCCGTTATCGAATGGGCTCCTATCATGCACCCTCCAGCTGGTTAATTCTAGGGACTTTGTTACAGAATTACCACCAGTGTGCTTAGTTTTGCAATTTCAAAACTATGTGCATTATTGGAAAGGAAAATTTATCCATAGAAAATGTAGGTGCAAATCCCCGTGGGCATTCCTTCCCCCCCCCCCCCCCCCCCCAATGCGATATTCAAAGGGAAATTACAGATGAAAGAAACCATGCATAGACTTTGCAAATTCCTGCATTTTGCTGAAAATGACCGTCTTAATAGCAAGCAGTATGAGATTAGCAGAAAGTCTCTTCTGATCCTTGTTCTGATTGACTATCTCCCCTGTTTACAAAGCCGCACGGAAATGCTGACACAGTCCATTCAAAGTGAATGGGCTTTGTCGGCATTACTCAACTGCCAGCCCCTAGTGCGGCTTTGTAAACAGGGGGGGGGTATGTATTTTGATGAGTCTGACACTACTGCCTCCCTCCCTGTCACACTGAGTTGTAATATTTGTATGCTGATTCTGATTGCTGCTTGTATGTCTTTCAGGCTCTTGGAATGCTGTTTTGGCATAAACACAACATTGAGAAGTCTTTGGCCGATCTGCCCAACTTCACACCTTTTCCTGACGAATGGACAGTAGAAGACAAGGTTTTGTTTGAGCAAGCCTTTAGTTTTCATGGGAAAACATTTCACAGAATCCAGCAGATGGTAAACAGAGTTACGCACTTACTTTGAGCAGCACTGACCAAAGTAGCAGTTCATATGTTTTTATGATCTTTTATGATTTTTTATGATTTTTTCCCCCTTGAAAACTTATGGGGAAAAAGATGACGCGTTTAGGATGAATGACCAGTGATACCATGTATGTTTTGATGGATCGGTTTTCCATAATTATAGATACCTTTTAAAACTCTTTGATATCCATGCTTTAAAATACTTCACTTGGGATTGCTGCATCTGTCATTATTTTCACCTCCAAATAAAAATTTGGGGATTGTGGTGCCTGATGTGTGATTACAATGCTGCTGGGGCAGGAATAGAGTTCTGTCTTTGTTGTCCCTTCAATTATGAATAAATTGCGCTATATGTGTGGTTGCCCCCCCCCCCCCCCCCCCTTGAAAAGGATAGTCAATTTGTTGTGTTAATGCCAGGGGAGAGAACATTTGAACCTGGCAGACAAGTGCTCAACCAAGCTGATGGACTCTTGTAAGAGAATCATCCTTTTCAAGTTCCTCAAAGTTCAGTATATATCTCAGTATGTTTCTATGATAAGGTGACGATACAAATGCAATTATCTAGAACAGTGGACCTCAAACCTGTCAAATTTGTTCTGGGGGACCACCAGCCAGTTGCATTTTCCTGATAACCCCAGTGACTCCACTTAATTCACACTCAGTCCAAGACACATCGCTTTCCAATTAAAACCGGTACTTGGTCAACCCTCAGACTGATTCTTTGACTACACTCTTCCTTTAAAACATCCATGTGTCCCTTAGATCCATTCCCCTCATCTTGGCTTTGGGAGACACAACTTAGGGCTTACCCCCCCTTCATTATGGCAATAATTGTAGTCTTTCTATCGGCACCTTCCCTGGCATTTGGAAACAGGCTCTTGTCTGTCCACTTCTAAAGAAACCTTCCCTTGATGCATCAGTGGTTGACAGTTATCGTCCAGTTTCTAGTTTTGCTTTTCTCTCTAAAGTTTTAAAGAAAGTGGTTTTCCAACAGTTTTCTCAGTACTATGAGCAAACCACAATTTTAAAACCTAGACAATCCGGTTTTGGAGTTCATCATTATTGTGGTCTCTTTACATAATGGCATGCATAAGCATTTGATCTCAACAAAGTAGTCCTGGCTATATTTTTAGATCTTTCTGCAGCATTCGATATTGGGATTACTCTGTTCTGTTGTCCAGACTACATTCCATTGGTCTTGCAAAGCAGGTTTGGAGTTGATTTTTATTTTTGCTACAGAACCGTTCCTTTAACTTTGACTTTCATTTTTACATTTCTGCACCTCAGTTGTTATCCTGCGGGAGGTACCTCAGGGATTAGTTTTATCACCCTTATTGTTTAATATTTTCCTAAGCCCATTAGCCACACTTGTCCAAGACACAGGTGTGTCTGCCTATTATTATGCAGATAGAGGTTTTGGTTTTTTTTGTTACATTTGTACCCCGTGCTTTCCCACTCATGGCAGGCTCAATGCGGCTTACATGGGGCACTGGAGGGTTAAGTGACTTGCCCAGAGTCACAAGGAGCTGCCTGTGCCTGAAGTGGGAATCGAACTCAGTTCCCCAGGACCAAAGTCCACCACCCTAACCACTAGGCCACTCCTCCACTGTTCATACTACCGATTCCCATACCCCAGATATTGCAGCACTTCAGAACTCTTTTATTTATTTCTTCATGGCTTTCTGATCTCTTAGTTTTAAACCTATCTAAAACAGTTACCGTGTAGTTCTCCAATGGCCTTCCACCCCCCCCCCCCCCCCCACCCCCAGTATTAATGCCTAGTCTTTGTGGTATGCCAGTTCAACTTGTTACCTTCTTTAAGTAATTAGGAGTAGTTCTAGATTCTCATCTTTCCTTTGACATCCATATATCTCAGTAGTAGTCAAACGTTGTTTTTTTTTTGTCTTATACAAAAAGAGAAGTCCAAATCTCCCATGAAGACAAAACAAAACACAAAAAAAGGCGGAAGACAACCCAAAACAGACCAAAAACAAGGGAGTTAGAGCGCCAGAAAAGTTTAATAGGACCCTACACGGTCCGTGTTTCGGCCAGCAGGCCTTCCTCAGGGGTCCTGAATCTGACGTTTACAGGTACTCCTCCAAGATATTCATGAAACAAAACAGGATCAGTGCCTCCATCTTTCTCGCTCCTGCCGACGTGGACCTACTTTCGCTCTGACACCGTTCACACCTGATATATGAATATGCAAGAGAGATTTGCATGTCTACCAATCAGGTGTGAACAGTGTCAGAGCGAGAGTAGGTCCACGTCGGCAGGAGCGAGAAAGATGGAGGCACTGATCCTGTTTTGTTTCATGAATATCTTGGAGGAGTACCTGTAAACGTCAGATTCAGGACCCCTGAGGAAGGCCTGCTGGCCGAAACACGGACCGTGTAGGGTCCTATTAAACTTTTCTGGCGCTCTAACTCCCTTGTTTTTGGTCTGTTTTGGGTTGTCTTTCGCCTTTTTTTGTCTTATGCCATCTAAGATCAGTGTGCAGTCTGTTTATTGAATCCTTCAGCCCAGTGCACCATCATATGTGCATTTGTACTCTAAAGATTGGACTACTGTAATGTTGTGTTAGCAGGCCTACCTCTGCTCTCTATCAAACGTTTTCAAACTTTTCAAGATGCTGCAATTAAGATATTTGCCATTCTCGTAAATTTGACCATGTATTGCCATTACTTATTCATCATCATTGATTGTCTGGCCAATTCTGTTGTCAATTTAAAATTCTTACGCCAATATGTAAGACACTATATTCTGATGCTCCCTTATATTTATCCTCACAGCTCTTCCCCTATAAACCATCACAACATCTCTGTTGTTCTAATAAACTATTTCTTTACCTACCCTGCCCTGCCCATTTGGAAAGCACATGTCCATTCTTCTTCTGGTCCTCCCTTGTAGAACTTTCTTCTTAGTGAATTGAGAACTGAACCAGTACTTACTAAGTTTAAACCTCAATTTGTGTCATATCTGTTTATGTAAGTTGTCTTTTCATGTTTACACAAGTCGTCTTATCTGTTTATATAAGTCATCTTCCTATGGATTAGACTCGGGGATCTGCCTGCAGTAGACATAGATATTAGAGTAAATTATGGTATTTTTCTTTCTCAGTTTGGATACTTTCCTGGTCTTTAACAATTTTTGTGTTCCTTTTTGGTTTGGTTTTGTTTTTTTAGTTTCATAATTTTATTATGTTTTTTATTGTTTTATTTTGTTCATCACTCAATTATACTTGGTATTAAAAGTGGCATGGAGGAGTGGCCTAAAGATTAGTGCAGTGGGGTGCAGACCTGGGGAACCAGATTCAGTTCCTTCTGCAGCCCCTTGTGACCCTGGGCAAGTCTCTTAACCCTCAGTTGCCCCAGGTACAACAGTAGTACAACGTACTACTTAGATTGTGAGCTTGTAGGGACAGACCCAGTACTGTAAAATGAAACTGTATACCACTTAGGTCTAAGCGTTATATTAAAAAAAACTAGTAAAAAAGGCCCGTTTCAGTAAGAAATGAAACGGGCGCTAGCAAGGTTTTCCTTTGAGTGTGTATGTTTGACAGAGTGTGTTTGACAGTGACTGTGTGTGAGAGAGAGAGAGAGAGTGAATGTGCGAGTGTGTGTGTGACAGTGTGCGAGTGTGAGACTGTGTGAGAGAGAGAGACTGTGTGTGTGAGTGAGAGATAGACTGTGACAGAGTGTGTGTGTGTGGGCCGACTTAGTGTGTGGGAGAGAGAAAGAATGTCGATTGTGTGTGTGTGTCACAGACAGAGAGACACAGCGAGGCTGTGTGAGAGAGAGAGTGATTCACTGTGGGTGTGAGATACCGACAGAGTGTGTGTGTGTGTGTTAGAGAATGTGTCTGTGAGTCAGAGAGAGGGTGGGGTGCGGGGTAGGTGATTTTCGAGGAGGGGGGGGCAGCGTGCACAGAGGGGGATCGGCGGGGCCAGTCGGGTGAGGAGGGTAGCAGCATGGGTTTTGGCATCGCAAGGAAGTTTGTGTGCGTGTGTGACAGACATTGTGTGTGTGTGCGACAGAGGGGTAGGGACGGGCGTGACGATTTTGGAGGGGTGTGGGTCGACATGCACGGAGAGGATTGGCGGGGCCAGACTCGGAGGGGGGGAGTGTGAGAGATGGAGTGTGTGTGTTAAACACCGTAGCAATATGTGTGTATGAGAGAGAGAGAGAAAGTGTGTGTGTGTGTGGGAGAGAGAAACTCCTCAGTCAGTACCTGGAGGCAGCAACAGTGGAATAGGTCCGGAGTTCGTCAGTGTGAGTGCTGCTCGAGTAGGGATTAGATGCCCGGACGGAAGCACGACATGTGCTCCACAGCGCTGGGCCACTTGTACAACCTGTCTATGGGGCTCCTGCTTTTTCCGTGTTTGCTCCTACTGCGACCTCCATAGTCAGCGTGGTAGTGCGACGTCGGTCTCTCCCTGGCCAAGCCCTCACATGCCGGTTGTTTCGTTGGGTTGCTCCTCCCGGATGCCTCTTCGCAGCTGCTGGCTCAGTCAGATCAAGTCTCTCCCTGCAGTCTCCCGAAGAGCCCAGGGCCCGAACCAGCAGCGAGAAGCATGGTCGTAATCTATGCAGAGGCTCTCTGCTGTTCTCCTTTGGCTCCCCTTGCAGCCGTCGGTTTCAGCCTTCGAATATGGAGTGGGGAGGGGGGGGCCACGTGCACGGAGGGGGATTGGCAGGGCCAGACTCGGAGGGGAGGAGGGGAGGAGGGTAGCGGCATGGGTGGAGGCATCGCCAGGACGTTTGTAATCGGGCGCGGTGTCCTGCAGTGAGTGACGTCAGCCTGGCTACGGAGCCTAGCACAGGAATGCTGAAGGTGCCACGGACACAGGCAGCTACTTTAGAACATTGGAGGTGAGAATTATTATATAGGATACTTAAAATGGTATATTAATCACCAAATAAACTATATTCTTAATGAATATGTATGAGAGATTTGCATGTCTACTACCTCCATTATATGCAGATCTCTCTCATGCATATTCATTAGGGATCTCCTGAAAACTCAACTAGCTGGTGGTCCTCAGGACAGATTTAAGAGCCACTGCTGTAGACTGTATGTTTCTATCACCAACAAAAAGTGTGTACACTGTGAGGCATATTTTCAAAACACTTAGCCTTCCAAAGTTCCATAGAAACCTATGGAACTCTGGAAGGCTAAGTACTTTGAAAATATGACTGTCTCCTAATCTTTATTCTTTCTAAGAAATGTGTGATAGCAATTGTTTTTAGATGGATGACACATGTTGGCTATCTTTCCCTTTATTTATAGCTTCCTGACAAATCAATAGCAAGTCTAGTGAAATTTTACTACTCTTGGAAGAAGACAAGGACTAAAACCAGTGTGATGGATCGTCATGCTCGTAAGCAGAAACGGGAAAGGGAGGAAAGGTAGGTACTCATCCCAATGTGTCCTTGGACACTTAAAACATTTAGAGTTGTATGAGATGGTCATTTCACATATTTGTAACCCCAGTTTCCTTTAAAAAAAGAAAAACCCAGAATTAAAAAAAAAAAACCTTTCATTTCATTCAGTCTTAAATTAGAGGACTAACATTTTAGTATTTTAACTGAATACAATTATGGTAATGGAAAGGAAAAAATGTTAATACTCATACTAATTTCGTCACATGGAGTGTCATTCTATAAAGGGGCGTCTATTTTTAGACACTAAGGGGGAAATTCTTTAAATGGTGCCAATAAAATTCGGCACTCAATGCTGTTCTATAAAGGGATGAGCGTTCTTTATAGAATAGCGTTGAGCACTGAATGTCACAATAAACTTTGGGCACAAAAAGTTATGCCAGCTGAAACCTGTTGTAAATCTTGGCGTTCAAACTGAGTGCAGATCTCCACTGTTCTGTAACACTATCAGGCTCATTTTCAAAGCACTTAGCCTCCCAAAGTTCCATAGAAACCTATGGAACTTAGCCTCCCAAAGTGCTTTGAAAATATGCCTCTATGTGCATCTTTTTTGAATACTCCTGACCCTCCCGTGGTCATGTCTCCTTTTGAGTTGCGTGTGATCCAGTTTAGGCACCCATTGTTACAGAATAGCACACAGCCAGATTGGCGCCCAGATTTTAATTAGTGCAGATTAAGTGCTTGTTAACTGCAATAATTAAATCATTGGAGCCCGTTAACTAATTATTTTGGGCACCAATCTAGGATCTGTGCCCAACTTTGGGTGACGAATCCGGGGGTATAATGCCCCTGTTTGGATCCTATTCTGTAGTGAAAAGTAGCTGCCTACTTTTCCTTCTAGAATATTGGTGTAACAGGTTAAATACATGGCTTTATTTTAGGCATGAGCACTAATCAATCATAGAGCGCGTGTGAATTTTTGTCCCCAGTATTTTATAATCTGTGCATCTAAATGTGCGCCCCACCCATGCTTCGCCCACCCACACAGTATAGGCCATCAAATACTGGCACGCACTTAGAGAATAGTAGCCTGAAGTTGCTCATTTACATGCATATATTTTCACATTGCACGTATGAATGACTTGAATACCGACATTTACATGCATACTTGGCTTATAGAATTCCTCCCATCTGCATTTTCAGTTCTGTTTTGATTTGCTGGAACTGATTTTTTTTTTAAATTGGATTAGCGGTTGTAAATCACAGAAAGAGCTGAATCACAAAATGGAAGGCCCGTTAAACCCTCATGTGCCTAGAGGTCATGCTACTATATAATTTCTTAGCATCAGCTTCACTGTTCTGAACCAGTGGATGTTATTCCTTCCTACCAGCAGGTGGAGGTAGAGAAAACTGAATTTTGCCAGTGACATCACCAGTATAAGCAGAGGTACTCCCTGGAACAGTCCAGTATTTTTCTCTACCTTCAGCAGGTAGTAGGTGGTTTGGATGGTGCTCCTGTCCCTGGCCTAGCTTCCCTCTCTCCTGGCCATGGCCACATAGCGTGGTGAAGCCTAATGGCTCAGGTCAGTCTCGCTAAGGGCTCCTGCATTATGGACACGTTAACTAGTTAGCATGACGGTAATGTCAGCATGCTAGCCGATTAGTCCAAGCATGCCTATTTTCCACTCCTGACACGCCCCCTCCAAAAAATCTATAAAAAAAAAAAAATCACGTACTTATCACATGTGGATGTCAAAACTAACACAGAACGTTTAGTGCAGCCTGCATTAGGCCTTTTTTCCCTGCATTAGGCGCATATTAGCACCTAACACAGCTTAGTAAAAGGGCCCCTTGTTTTTAAAAAATAACCCTGATATTCAGCTGGTGGCGGTGAGCATTTTGCTGCCCGTCGCCAGCGTTATTCCCAGATATTCAATGCTGGGCCCTGTCCAGGCTTTTGGCATTGAATATCAGTTCTTTTGGTTTTTTTTTTTTAAAGCCAGCTAACACATAGGCAGCTAAGTCAATTTTCAGCCAAACTGCTTAAAATAGGATCTCTATTTATGCGGCTCGATTTTAAGCAGTTTACTTACGCAGTCACAGGCTGAATGTTGCCACTTAACCCAGCTCCACCCCTGGAATGCCCATAAGCTAGTTGTGTTTGAGTTTGGCACTAACCGATCATTTTTGGCAAAGGTAACTGGTTAAATGCCACTGAAAATGGATAGCCATGAACAAATTATTTAACCGGTCAGTTAAACAGAATGGGCTAGATTCTGTATATGGCACCTGAAAAATCTTCGTGGAGAAAAAATTACGCGTTTTCTCTACAGTATGCCTAAATTTGATAGAATAGACTTAAATTTCCGCGTGGTATATATAGTACACTGAGCGACTCGCCGCACGGTTAAATTTGGTCATGTCCATTTAGGCCACGTTTCACTTGGTGTAAATCCCGACGCATAAATTAGGTGCAGATCGGATGTATATTCTATAATAATGCGCATAAATTTTAGAAATGTCCATGGCCACATCCCCTTTTCAACTACACGAGTTAGAATTTAGGCGCACCATGTTACAGAATACACTTAGCGAGTTGTACGCGTAAATCTCAATGCCCGTTAGTGCTGATAATTGCTTGTTAACATCCAATTAACAGTACTGATTAGTTACTTAACCAGTTAAGTTATGCGAGTTGTTATAGAGTACGCTTTGGGTTCTGCACGGATTTTCAGGCACCATATATAGCTGTTGCAGAGTTTGAGGATTGTTTATGGTGATGTGAACAGATGACAAAGTGTCTCTAGGTTGAGCCCAAAGTCATTGCACTTGGAAACTTGCATTCCTACACCTCCTCTGACATTTATGGACACTAACTGCACACTACAGTATTGTTTTTCACAACAGAGGTGCTTGTGCTTCTATCTTTGTCTTTTTGTGTTAGTATCTTGAAGTGAATTGTGTTAAAGAAGTCTACAAAATGAAATTTGTTGCCTGTTCAGTCTTCTCCTTATTGGAAGTAACTTAATCTGGGATGTTGTATTTTATAGTTAGTGACAATTTCTCATTTGAACCTCAGTCCACGCACAGTAGTTTTTGCAGGTTCCATTGATTTGCAGCCAGTTTTGTGAGCTAATCAAAAGCCTGTGGAAAAAAAACACAAACACACCTGACAATGCTACTTAAACTGTGGAAAACTGAAACACTTCCTTCTGTGCAGGGGGATTCCTTTTAATGGATGAATATGGAAATTGTACAGACTTCCTGAGCCTGTACGTCTAACTCCATCTCTACCTGTCTTCAAATCTATGCTGAAAACCCACCTTTTCACCACTGCTTTTGGCTCCTAGCCACTACTCAATTGCCTCCCCTTGTTCCTTCTCACCCAGTACTTCCCTCGCCCCTAATTGTCTTGTCTGTCTGTATTTTTAGATTGTAAGCTCTATTGAGCAGGGACTGTCTCTCTGTGTCAGTTGTTCAGCGCTGCGTGCGTCTGGTAGCACTATACAAATGCTAATAATAATAATGTGTTGCTCTGCGTGAGCCTTTCAGAGGAAAGCCTAGTTTGATAGTCTAAGAAAGGATTATATATTGGTCCCATAACAGAATCAATCATACATTTCAAAGAACGTATGATTTTTTTTTTTTTTGGTTCAGATATTTATTCTTTGCATCAGGGCTTGAGAGGAAAATGTTCATTCTGAGCTTAGCAGCAATGGGAAATCTTTTTGAGCTCAAATACCATAAATTGCAAAGCATTCTAGATTCTCCGAGGACAAGCAGGCTGCTTGTTCTCACTGATGGGTGACGTCCACGGCAGCCCCTCCAATCGGAAACTTCACTAGCAAAGGCCTTTGCTAGTCCTGGCGCGCTCATGCGCACCGCGCATGCGCGGCCGTCTTCCCGCCTGAACCGGCTCGTGTTCGTCAGTCTTCTTTTGTCTGCGCTCGGTACGGTCGTGTTTTCGCCGTGTCGTGCCCCGCAAAGTCGACCTCGCGCGTTCTCTTCGTGTTAAAAAAAAAAAAAAAAACATTCTATGTGTGGAAAGGGACTCTTCGGTCTCTTTTCCCCCAATATTTCCAGCTTTTTCGCCCCGGTAAGTTTTCTTTCGTCGTCGGGGTAGGCCGCTTTTAGGCCTCGGGTTGAAGTTTTCTTCCCCTTGTTTTTGTGGTGCCTTTTCCGCCATTTCGACTTTTGATCTCGCCGGCGTGATTTTTCCGCCCATGACATCGAAGTCTCCCAGGGGCTTCAAGAAGTGCACCCAGTGCGCCCGGGTCATCTCGCTCACTGATAGTCACGCGTCGTGTCTTCAGTGCTTGGGGGCTGGGCACCGCCCGCAGGCCTGTAGTCTGTGTTCCCTTTTGCAAAAGCGGACTCAGGTAGCGAGATTGGCCCAGTGGAACGTTTTGTTCTCGGGCTCTTCGTCGGCATCGGCACCGGGGGTATCGAGTGCATCGACGTCTTAAGCGTCCAGACCTTCATCCTCGGCCGCCAGTGCATCGAGTGCATCGAGGCATCGGCCCTCTGCATCGGCGCTGAGACATCGGACAGCTGCGTCGACGTCGGTGGTACCGGGACCTCGTCTGCTGATGTCGTCGGATGGTGGTGCTTCGTCTGGAGTGCAGGTGAGGGCTGTCCATTCCCCTGCTGGTGGTGGTGAGCCTTCGGGTGGGTCTCCCCCTACCCTGAGGGCTCCTGCGGTACAGCCCCCCCCCCGAGACCGACCTCCTTCGGCCTCGGCCCCGAGGAAGCGACGGCTGGACGGCTGGATTCTACGTCCTCCTCGTCGGTGCCGGGAAGCTCCGGTGACATGCTTCGTTCCAAGAAGTCGAAGAAGCATCGTCATCGGTCTCCTTCCCGTGTCGGCACCGAGAGCTCTGGGTCGCCGAGGGAGTCGGCACCCAGCAGGCATCGGCACCGAGAGGACCGCTCACCCTCTGTTCAGGAGGTGTCGATGCGCTCCACTCTGGACAGCCCGGAACAGCCTCCACGCCCGGAACAGGTTCTGACGTCGACGCCTGCATCGACCTCCATGCCTTTCTCTGCAGCCGCTGTGAACGAGAGCCTCCGGGCCTTTCTCCCAGAGATTCTGGGAGAGCTGTTGCGCCCTACTCCGGTACCGGCGGTGCTTGCGCCACCGGTACCGTCGAGCGTGGCGCTGGCTGGTCCATCGCCCGGGGTGAGGTCTCCAGCATCGGTGCCGCGTGCGGTACCGGCTGCCGTCGCCTCCCAGGAAGGCTCCCCGACTACGTCGGCGTAGGGAGCTTCGCCGACGCGGGCGAGGGAGTCTACCTCTCGACGCCCCCATCGTGGACGTGGCTCCACAGAGTCGAGTCGGGCACGGTTGCAGACACAGGTCCGTGAACTTGTGTCTGACACCGAGGGTGAGGCCTCGTGGGAAGAGGAAGAAGACACCAGATATTTCTCTGACGAGGAGTCTGAGGGTCTTCCTTCCGATCCCACTCCCTCTCCTGAGAGACAGCTTTCTCCCCCCGAGAGTCTGTCTTTTGCTTCCTTTGTCCGGGAGATGTCTACGGCCATCCCCTTCCCGGTGGTTGTGGAGGACGAGCCCAGGGCTGAAATGTTTGAGCTCCTGGACTATCCTTCTCCACCTAAGGAAGCGTCCACAGTACCCATGCATCATGTCCTAAAAAAGACATTGCTGGCGAACTGGACCAAGCCTATAACTAATCCCCACATTCCCAAGAAGATCGAGTCCCAGTACCGGATCCATGGGGACCCAGAGCTGATGCGCACGCAGTTGCCTCATGACTCTGGAGTTGTGGATTTGGCCCTAAAGAAGGCCAAGAGTTCTAGAGAACATGCTTCGGCGCCCCCGGGCAAGGACTCTAGAACCTTGGACTCCTTTGGGAGGAAGGCCTACCATTCTTCTATGCTCGTGGCCAAGATTCAGTCCTACCAGCTCTACACGAGCATACACATGCGGAACAATGTGCGGCAGTTGGCGGGCTTGGTGGATGCGCTCCCCCCTGAGCAAGCCAAGCCTTTTCAGGAGGTGGTCAGGCAGCTGAAGGCGTGCAGAAAATTCCTGGCCAGAGGGGTGTATGACACCTTTGATGTTGCGTCCAGGGCCGCTGCTCAAGGTGTGGTGATGCGCAGACTCTCATGGCTGCGTGCCTCCGACCTGGAGAATAGAATCCAGCAGCGGATTGCGGACTCGCCTTGCCGTGCGGATAATATTTTTGGAGAGAAAGTTGAACAGGTGGTAGAGCAGCTCCACCAGCGGGACACCACATTCGACAAGTTCTCCCGCCGGCAGCCTTCAGCATCTACCTCTACAGGTAGAAGATTTTTCGGGGGAAGGAAGACTGTTCCCTACTCTTCTGGCAAGCGTAGGTACAATCCTCCTTCTCGACAGCCTGCGGCCCAGGCTAAGCCCCAGCGCGCTCGCTCTCGTCAGCAGCGTGCGCCTCAGCAAGGCCCATCGGCTCCCCAGCAAAAGCAAGGGACGAGCTTTTGACTGGCTCCAGCAGAGCATAGCCGACATCCAAGTATCAGTGCCGGGCGACCTACCAGTCGGGGGGAGGTTAAAAGCTTTTCACCAAAGGTGGCCTCTCATAACCTCCAATCAGTGGGTTCTTCAAATAGTCCGGCACGGGTACACCCTCAATTTGGCTTCAAAACCTCCAAATTGTCCACCGGGAGCTCAATCCTACAGCTTCCAGCACAAGCAGGTACTTGCAGAGGAACTCTCCGCCCTTCTCAGCGCCAATGCGGTCGAGCCCGTGCCATCCGGGCAAGAAGGGCTGGGATTCTATTCCAGGTACTTCCTTGTGGAAAAGAAAACAGGGGGGATGCGTCCCATCCTAGACCTAAGGGCCCTGAACAAATATCTGGTCAAAGAAAAGTTCAGGATGCTTTCCCTGGGCACCCTTCTTCCCATGATTCAGAAAAACGATTGGCTATGCTCTCTGGACTTGAAGGATGCCTACATACACATCCCGATACTGCCAGCTCACAGACAGTATCTGCGATTTCAGCTGGGCACACGTCACTTCCAGTACTGTGTGCTACCCTTTGGGCTCGCCTCTGCGCCCAGAGTGTTCACGAAGTGCTTGGCTGTAGTAGCAGCGGCACTTCGCAGACTGGGGGTACACGTGTTCCCATATCTCGACAATTGGCTGGTGAAGAACACATCCGAGGCAGGAGCCCTGCAGTCCATGCAGATGACTATTCGCCTCCTGGAGTTACTGGGGTTTGTGATAAATTATCCAAAGTCCCATCTTCTCCCAGTGCAGAGACTCGAATTCATAGGAGCTCTGCTGGATTCTCGGACGGCTCGCGCCTATCTCCCAGAGACGAGAGCCAACAACTTGTTGTCCCTCGTCTCGCGGGTGCGAGCGTCCCAGCAGATCACAGCTCGGCAGATGTTGAGATTGCTAGGCCACATGGCCTCCACAGTTCATGTGACTCCCATGGCCCGCCTTCACATGTGATCTGCTCAATGGACCCTAGCTTCCCAGTGGTTTCAGGCTGCTGGGGATCTAGAAGACGTGATCCACCTGTCCACGAGTTTTCTCGAATCCCTGTATTGGTCCAATCTGACTCTGGGACATCCCTTCCAAATTCCTCAGCCACAAAAAGTGCTGACCACGGATGCGTCTCTCCTGGGATGGGGAGCTCATGTCGATGGGCTTCACACCCAAGGAAGCTGGTCCCTCCAGGAACGCGATCTGCAGATCAATCTTCTGGAGTTACGAGCGATCTGGAACGCTCTGAAGGCTTTCAGAGATCGGCTGTCCCACCAAACTATTCAAATTCAGACAGACAACCAGGTTGCCATGTACTACGTCAACAAGCAGGGGGGCACCGGATCTCGCCCCCTGTGTCAGGAAGCCGTCAGCATGTGGCTCTGGGCTCGCCGTCACGGCATGGTGCTCCAAGCCACATATCTGGCAGGCGTAAACAACAGTCTGGCCGACAGGTTGAGCAGGATTATGCAACCTCACGAGTGGTCGCTCAATTCCCGAGTGGTGCGCCAGATCTTCCAAGCGTGGGGCACCCCCTTGGTAGATCTCTTCGCATCTCAAGCCAACCACAAAGTCCCTCAGTTCTGTTCCAGGCTTCAGGCCCACGGCAGACTGGCATCGGATGCCTTCCTCCTGGACTGGGGGGAGGGTCTGCTGTATGCTTATCCTCCCATACCTCTGGTGGGGAAGACTTTGTTGAAACTCAAGCAAGACCGAGGCACCATGATTCTGATTGCTCCTTTTTGGCCGCGTCAGATCTGGTTCCCTCTTCTTCTGGAGTTGTCCTCCGAAGAACCGTGGAGATTGGAGTGTTTTCCGACCCTCATCACGCAGGACGAAGGGGCGCTTCTGCATCCCAACCTCCGATCCCTGGCTCTCACGGCCTGGATGTTGAGAGCGTAGACTTTGCCTCTTTGGGTCTGTCAGAGGGTGTCTCCCGTATCTTGCTTGCTTCCAGGAAAGATTCCACTAAGAGGAGTTACTTCTTTCTGTGGAGGAGGTTTGCCGTCTGGTGTGACAGCAAGGCCCTAGATCCTCACTCTTGTCCTACACCTTCTGCACTTGTCTGAGTCTGGTCTCAAGACCAACTCTGTAAGGGTTCACCTTAGTGCAATCAGTGCATACCATTACCGTGTGGAAGGTAAGCCGATCTCAGGACAGCCTTTAGTTGTTCGCTTCATGAGAGGTTTGCTTTTGTCAAAGCCCCCTGTCAAGCCTCCTACAGTGTCATGGGATCTCAATGTCGTTCTCACCCAGCTGATGAAACCTCCTTTTGAGCCACTGAATTCCTGCCATCTGAAGTACTTGACCTGGAAGGTCATTTTCTTGGTGGCAGTTACTTCAGCTCGTAGAGTCAGTGAGCTTCAGGCCCTGGTAGCCCAAGCCCCTTACACCAAATTTCATCATAACAGAGTAGTCCTCCGCACTCACCCTAAGTTCTTGCCAAAGGTTGTGTCGGAGTTCCATCTGAACCAGTCAATTGTCTTGCCAACATTCTTTCCCCGTCCTCATTCCTGCCCTGCTGAACGTCAGCTGCACACATTGGACTGCAAGAGAGCATTGGCCTTCTACCTGGAGCGGACACAGCCCAACAGACAGTCCGCCCAATTGTTTGTTTCTTTTGATCCCAACAGGAGGGGAGTGGCTGTGGGAAAACGCACCATATCCAATTGGCTAGCAGATTGCATTTCCTTCACTTACGCCCAGGCTGGGCTGGCTCTTGAGGGTCATGTCACGGCTCATAATGTTAGAGCCATGGCAGCGTCGGTAGCCCACTTGAAGTCAGCCTCTATTGAAGAAATTTGCAAAGCTGCGACGTCATCTGTCCACACATTCACATCTCATTACTGCCTACAGCAGGATACCCGACGCAACAGTCGGTTCGGGCAGTCAGTTCTTCAGAACCTGTTTGGGCTTTAGGATCCAACTCCACCCCCCGAGGGCCCTGTTTGTTCTGTTCCAGGCTGCACTCTCAGTTAGTTGATAAATTTTTTAGGTCAATCTCAGTTATGTCCTCGCCGTTGCGAGGCCCAATTGACCATGGTTGTTGTTTTGAGTGAGCCTGGGGGCTAGGGATACCCCATCAGTGAGAACAAGCAGCCTGCTTGTCCTCGGAGAAAGCGAATGCTACATACCTGTAGAAGGTATTCTCCGAGGACAGCAGGCTGATTGTTCTCACAAACCCGCCCGCCTCCCCTTTGGAGTTGTGTCTTCCCTTGCTTTGTTTGCTACTTATGGGACTGACGAACACGAGCCGGTTCGGGTGGGAAGACGGCCGCGCATGAGCGCGCGAGGACTAGCAAAGGCCTTTGCTAGTGAAGTTTCCGATTGGAGGGGCTGCCGTGGACGTCACCCATCAGTGAGAACAATCAGCCTGCTGTCCTCGGAGAATACCTTCTACAGGTATGTAGCATTCGCTTTCTAGTAACAAACTTAGTGGTTAGGGTGGTGGACTTTGGTCCTGGGGAACTGAGGAACTGAGTTTGATTCCCACTTCAGGCACAGACAGCTCCTTGTGACTCTGGGCAAGTCACTTAACCCTCCATTGCCCCATGTAAGCCGCATTGAGCCTGCCATGAGTGGGAAAGCGCAGGGTACAAATGAAACAAAAAAAAAAAACAACTCTGGACTTGTGTTCACTTTTTGTTGGTCTGTATTACTTTTCTGACATTGCATCCCTGCTTCCTCAGTTAGTGGAACAGGAAGAAAGAGAGTCCCACACTCTGAGGATGTTACCGATGATGCTGAGATACGAATGGTGACCTAGCTATAACTTTAAAATAGCTCCCATTTATTTGGGAGGGGGGGCTGCTCCCCGATATCTGGAAGGGTATGACATTGACAGTGGCCCGGATGTCCTGCTGAGAGAACTTGGATTAAAGAACAGTGGCGGAGTCCACGTGATGCGATGAGCTGAGCAGACGTGCAGTGCTGCAGCTCGTGGGCCTCAACCCCGTACTCTTAAAAATACTGCTCGAAAAACATCAATAAAATAGCCGCCGGCTACAGCATAACTACATGGACAAATACCTGAACAAAACCCCGATTGGAATGGCGCTTCGGACCGGGAAAAAAGAGAAAGAAAAGGTTAAGTTGCCTGCCTCCGAATCTAAAATGGCGGACGAACCACAACAATGTGAACAAGCGTTTTCGACGTCGCAACTGGAACAACTAACAGCCGCGGTGGCGAAGGCCTGGCAACCTCGGTGGGACACTGTTGAACAAAAAATAGACACTTTCCACGCTAAGTTGGAGGGACTGGAGACCCGCGCGGAGGACCTTTCTGTGCGGGTTTCGGCTTTAGAAGATGACTCACAGGCCTATAACGTGGATATCCGCGAAATTAAACAACAGCTCCAGGAGCATTACGATAAACTGGAGGACTTAGAAAACCGCTCCAGGAGGAACAATGTGAGAATTGTAGGCATCTCGGAAACCATACCGGACAGAAACTTAGTGCCTTGGCTCACAGACTGGCTATCTAAAGAATTGGCCCTATCAGACTCCCTTGGGCCTTTAGTACTTGAGCGCGCACACCGCGTGGGACGCAAAACTGATAGTCAAAAGAGACCTCGTGTCATAGTGGCGCGAGTGCTCAACTACCGCTCTAAAATGGAAATACTGAATGGATTTAAGATTAGGAGGGGAGACTTAACACATGAGGGGCGCCCAGTTTTGATGTTTCAGGACTACTCCTTTGGCGTACAAGAGCAACGGAAAAAATTCCATCAGATATGCTCAATGCTAGCACAGAAACAAATTCGCTTTAGGCTCCAATACCCAGCTACACTAAAAGTTCTGATACAAGGACAGTGGCACACTTTCCAAACCCCAGAAGAAGCCAAGACTGGATTACAGGAGAAGGACATCTCTGAGGGTGATTAAAAGTCCCAAACGCTTGCTGTGAGTCGGAGACTAATATAAATAGCAGCAGCAGTAAGTACATGAAACTTAAATTATACGGGGAGGAGGGCTCCTCGCTACACAGGTGGACTCTAGCCGTACCCAGGCGCAGGTCTGGGCCTGGATGATGGCAGAGGGATGGAAGAAAGGGCGGGGGGTAAGGGGGGGATTGGGATTTGAGATGTTCTTAAGTTCAAAATCAAAGAGTACCAGAAGTTTAAAATTACTGTATGTTAAGGATCAATGGGGTAATATGGAACACTTAGGCAACTTGGGCAGTTGGGGTGAGTGGTCGGGGAACTGGGGGGATCTTACAGTTAAAGAACAGCGAGAGACCGTAAAGTTGGGGGGCAAGATCACTAAAAATGGTGAGTATAGTAAGCATGTCCACTAGAATTGTAACCTGGAATGTAGGAGGAATAAGCTCCCCGATTAAAAGATCTAAGATCTTATCAGCATTGAAAAGACATAAAGCTGATGTGGCATGCTTGCAGGAAACCCGCCTCACGGAGAAAGAACATTTAAAGCTGCAAAAATCATGGGTTAGCGAAGTATTTGCCGCCCCATCTCGCGGTAGGAAGGGAGGAGTTGCTGTGCTATTTCGAAAAGGACTCCCCTATAAAGCTACAATCTTGGAAAGGGGGGATAGAGGGGATTTTATTTTGCTAAAAGTGTGGCTAGAAGGGAGGAACCTGTTGCTGCTGGTATTATATGGGCCCAATAATTTTGATGCTGCATTCTTTAAAGATCTGGCCGGGAGATGTTTGCAGAGTGGGGGAGGAGATTTGATAGTAGCAGGGGATTTTAATGCGGTTATAGACCCTCGTCAAGATTGCACTAATATCCTGGCCTCCAACTACCGTGGGACGAGGGCGCGAGAGTTCCAAATGTTTAATAAAACGTTAGACTTAGTGGACACGTGGAGGGTGCTCCATCCTGGGGAGAGCGATTATACACATAGGTCAAGGGCACATGGCTCTCATGCCAGGATAGATTATATCATGTTGGCCCGTCCCTTGTTTCACCTGGTGGAGGCGGCAACCATAGGTCCCGAAGAAATATCCGACCACGCCCTGGTATGGGTAGATCTTAAGCTTAGGTCAGAGTTCAAGGGGGGGACAGGATGGAGGTATCCGGCTCATCTACATACTGACCCGCACCTGCGGGCGCATGTACAAAAGAGCTGGGAGCAATACATAGAGCATAATGGCATACATGCAGATCTCCAACCTGAGCTGTTCTGGTCAGCTTCAAAGGCAGTTCTGCGGGGGGCTATCATAGCTTACTGTAGCGTTAAGAATAAACGGAAAGCAGCTAGCATATTACTCTTAGAACGACAGCTACAGAGGGCTAAAAAGATACACTTACATCATCCCTCTTTGGCTACCCTGGAAAATTTAAAAGCTACTCGGGTAGCATTAAATAGTCTGCTACATGAGAAAGAGGTGAAGTCTTCTTTGTTTTATAAATACAAATTAGAGAGGTTTGGGAACAAAGTAGGCAGAATGATGGGGCGATTAATTAAAACTGTAGGCGGCCCACGGACGGTGACCTCCCTAAAAAACCATAAGGGAGAACTCATAACTGATAATAGAAAGATAGGACAGACATTTACAGAATATTTTGCTACTTTATATCAAAAGCAAACACCTCCAAATGCACATGCAATACGAGATTATTTGCAGCACATAGACCTCCCCAAATTAACGGAGGAACAGCTGGAAACCTTAAACCAGCCATTGACAATGTCCGAGCTGCAGAGGGGGGTCAAAGCGTTAAAATTGCGGTCTGCACCGGGTCCAGACGGTTTTTCTGGGGAATACTATAAAATCCTGCCTGGTAAAGCCTTAGCAGCACTCCTGGAATATTTCCAAGAGGTCATTGAAGAAGGGAGTTTCCCACGATATGCGAACACGGCGTTGATAACGCTCATTCCTAAACCAGGGAAACCCTTAGACAAAGTGGAATCATATAGACCGATATCGCTATTAAATGTAGACACAAAAGTATTGGCGAAAATAATGGCAGATAGGCTGGCACACTGCTTGCCCTCACTGATAGGTACAGAGCAGGTGGGATTCGTGAGAGGCCGACAGGCGGTACATAATGTCAGAAAGCTCCTTTTGGCAATAGCAGCAAGTAGACAAAACGAGGTACCCACCCTGATTCTGAGTCTTGATGCTGAGAAAGCCTTTGACCGGGTTGGGTGGGACTTCATGTTTCAAACATTGGAAAAGATGGGTATAAGGGGGTGGTTTACACAAGCGGTAGAAACTCTATACTGTCAACCCAGAGCGAGTGTATTGGTGAATGGTATCAGGGAGACAGAGTTTCAGATTTACAGAGGTACCAGGCAGGGCTGCCCCCTGTCTCCCCTGCTGTTTCTATTGTCTCTGGAGCCCCTGATACGAACGGTCCTCACAGCCCCGGACCTACAAGGGGTTACATTGGTGGGTCATACAATAAAAATTCTGGCCTACGCAGATGACTTATTGGTGGTACTGAGGGAGCCCTCCAGAACCCTAGCACGATTACTAAAGATCATTGAACAGTATGGGAGTCTCTCTGGCTTCCAATTAAACCTACACAAATCCACAGCACTTCCAGTGCTCCCGGAGATACAAGCAACCTGGCCTGGAATTTTTCCTCTACAATGGGCGCGGATCTCGTTGACCTATCTGGGAGTCCACATCCCCATGGATTTGTCCAAACTTTATGAACTCAATGTACAGCGGCTTTTGCGGGATACAAAAAAACAGTTGTTGGCCTGGAGGGCGCTGCCACTTTCTCTAATGGGACGAATTGCCCTGGTCAATATGGTCATAGTTCCTAGATGGCTGTACACATTTCAGACCCTCCCGCTCTTTTTAAAGAGGACTGATGAGCAACAACTGATAAAAACTGTGCAGGTCTTTGTATGGAGGGGGGAAAAAGCCACGCCTCCCATACTCAGTGCTATGTATCCCGACAGAATATGGCGGCATGGGACTCCTGAACATCAAATTTATGACAGTGGCCAGTGGCATGCGCCATATAAATGACTGGTTCAGAGGAACTCAAGATTTCACAAACACAGCACTTGAACTACAACAGCACCCTGAAATACATTTTAGTACCTACTTACATGTAAGGGGGCCCCAGATACCTTACATTTTGAGGGTTTCTGGAATAATGAAGACAGCAAGAATGGTGTGGAAATGGATTTGTAAACTTCACAACTTTTCAGCGAGGACCACTCCATACCTACCCATATGTGGAAATCCGGCCTTTGAGGCTGGCTTACTATATCCAGCTTTTCAGAGATGGGGACGCAGTGGGATGCGATATTTACTACATGTTGTTACCCCGGAGGGAAAACTTAAATCCTTTCCGGAGCTGCAGAAAGAATATTTACGTCCCTCGGACGAATTCCATTACCTCCAGCTGAGGCATTATGTGCAATCTTTACCGTGGGAAGACTTAGCAGAGGACGTTCAAGAGGAACTAACTTCAGCCTTTTCTCTCACAGCGCAACAAAAGATTCCACTCAAATTCCATCATAGACATATTAAAGATACAGCAGAAGAATTGGATTACAATAAACTACTGGCCATGTGGAAAAATGACATACAATTAGATTTGACGGCATCTCAACTTAAAGAGCACCTGTTAAGGATACGGAAACAAACCAGCATGACTATGCATTGGGAACTGCAATTTAAAATAGCGCTCCGCCTCTACATATCCCCGAGAAGAGCTTTCCACATGGGGCTCTCCTCGTGGGGAGAGTGCCCCAAATGTGGAGAAGTCGGAGCCACACTGGGACATATGCTCTGGAGTTGCAGGGGTGTAGCGCGATTCTGGACACTTCTGATTCAATATGTCTCTGGCCTGTGGTCAGCACAATGGAAATATGACTCTGGGTTATTGCTGGGACACCCAAAATTCATCTATCCAATCCCAGCAGGATTTACAATTTTTGTTCAGAAAGCAATTATAGTTGCCAAACAAGTGATCATGGCTGGCTGGCTGTCTCGACAGTGTCCCACGCGGACTCAGTGGAGGACGCGCATGATAGCACTATTGAGGTTGGAGAGAATGGGGATAGCGGACTTTAATTCCAAAGCTGGATCACAGTTTCAAGTTGTATGGAACACATTTCTTCACACACTAACTCCGATAGCTAGGAGTAGACTATTGAATCACTAATGGTACTCTGTAGACTAGCAATAAGGGGATGGGGGGAGGGGGGAAGGGGAGTAGGGGGGAGAGGGGGGAGGGAAAGGGGTTAGTTGGGGGGGAAGTATATACAAAACAAGTTCTGATTATTGCGTTTTTGTAACAATGTGTTTTACTTTGCCTTGCAATAAAAAAGATTTAACATAAAGAACAGTGGCTCCCGTTTGCTAGAGATACTGAGTGCCCACGGGGGGTCATAAGAGCAAAGACGCTCAGTGGGCCTCTGGAGCTTGGTTACTCTGCTGCCGGACTGGAGGTGTATCCATAAGGTAGAGTGTTGTTAAATTGGGAGGCCTCCGCCAGGATAAGTTTTTTTTTTTTTTTTTCCCAAATATTTTTATTGCTTTTTCAATTTCAACAAAAACAACATTAGCCAAGTCTCAGACATAAGCTTTCAAATACAGTATCAAAACAGTTATAGATAAAGCAACCCTTCCCCAGGATAAGTTTTAATGTTCAAAGTTGAATAGGATTATGGGAGAGGGTGGGGGAAATGGGAGAAAATATGTTATGATGGTGCGGACTCTGCTGAAATTGATAACTGTTCATTGGAGTATGTTTATGATGCTTTATGTATTGGATGCGTTTGACATTTACCATCAATAAAAATGATTGAACTAAAATAGCCCTAGAGGCTTTTCCAAGAATGTCCAGAAGGGTCTTCAGGTGCACTGTGAGGCATAAGAGCATAAGAAAGCCATGCTGGGTCAGACCAAGGTCCATTGAGTCCAGCATCCTGTCTCTAACAGTGGCTAGTCCAGTTCACAAGTGCCCAGAAGAAAGTAGATCTGTTTCTTGTAGCGTATTTCCATTTTGTAACTCAAATCCCTGGAAACCAGATATATACTATTAAAATTTGTGCAGTGAATATGCTCAAAACCCCAATGTGACTCAAGTGAAATTCACAGATATAGTCACCATTTCTTATCATTACCCTTCCTCATTCATTTAAGGCTACAGTTTTAAAGAAGAAAGATTAAAAAATGATGGAAATATTATATGTCAGAGGAACAGATCTGCGTTGATAAATCCGGTGTCTAAAACTCTATTCAAATCTTCCCATTTTACCCCTGTAGCCTTAAATGAATGAGGAAGTGCACTGATAAGAAATGGTGACTATATCTGTGAATTTCACATTAGATTTTGAGCACATTCACTGCACAAATTTTAATAGTATATATTATGGTTTCCATGGATTTGAGTTACAAAATTTAAGTAATTGTTACCCTGGGTGTACATTTGGGTTGGATGATTTGTAGAATCCAGTGGCGTAGCCAAGGGTGGGCCTGGATGGGCCTAGGCCCACCCACTTTGGGCTCAGGCCCACCCAGTAGCAGCACACCTATGATGTGTCTGGCAGGGATCCCCAAGCCCCACCAGCCGAAAACTCCCAACAACTGTCCCTCCTGCATACCAGCCTTCCCTCTGATGTATTCCCGCCTATGCGGAAACAGGAAGTTGCATCAGAGGGAAGACTGTGGGGCCAACATGAGCAGTGTGTATTAGTTGCTGCTCACTGCTGGTGAAAATCTGCTATTTAAAAGGTATGCAGGGTAGGGGGGATGTTTGAGAGACTATGGCATGCAGGCAAGAGAGTGAGAGACCAAATCACTTGTGGGACAGGGTGGAGTTCTTCTGCCCACCCATCTTGAGCCCAGGCCCACCCAAATGTGGGTGTCTGGCTACGCCCCTGGTAGAATCCCATATTAAAGTTTTTGTGATAGCTTATTTCCGGGGATATGTAGTGTCTTTCCCAAGTCTACTTTTTATGGACTTTCCCTCCAAGAATTTATCCAACCTTTTTTATTTTTAATCCCACTGGGTTAGTCACCTTGATTCCAGTTCTTCTGTGGAAAGAGCTGGATGGGTCCTGTGGTGCTTTTCATCAAGCTTTAACTTTCAAACACAGAGCTCCCTCCTAACAAGGTGTGTTTTTTTTTCCTCACAACAGTAGTTTCAGCAATCCTGCCTCCCTTTTTGTTGGAGATTTGAGGGGGTTTTCATCATTTCCAAAACTTTCTATATTTCACCAAAGCTGAGGAGAGGGCCCCTGGTTTTAAATGGTCTCCAAACTACAACAGAAAAATGTCTATTATGGACAATCACATAAGTACCGCCATACTGGGAAAATACCAAGGGGTCCATCAAGCCCAGCATCCTGTCTCTGACAGTGGCCAATCCAGGCTTCAAGAATCTGACAACCCCCCCCCCCCCCCCCCCCCAAAAAAAAAAAAAATTTAATAATGTTCAATGGACTTTTCCTTCAGGAATCTGTCCAAACCCCCCTTAAACTCCATAAGGCCAGCCGCTGCCACCACATTCTCCGACAACGAGTTCCAGAGTCCAACTACACACTTGAGTAAAGAAAAACTTTCTCCTATTCGTTTTAAATCTACCATATTCTAGCTTCATCTTGTGTCCCCTGGTTCTATTATTGTTTGAAAGTGTAAACAAACGCTTCACATCTGTCCGCTGTACTCCGCTCATTATTTTGTAGACTTCTATCATATCACCCCTCAGCCGCCTTTTCTCCAAGCTGAAGAGCCCTAACCTTCTCAGCCTTTCCTCATAGGGAAGTCATTCCATCCCTTTTATCATTTTCGTCGCCCTTCTCTGTACCTTCTCCAATTCCTTTAAATCTTTTTTGAGATGCGGTAACCAGACATGGACACAATATTCGAGGTGCGGTCGCACCATGGAGTGATACAACGGCATTATAACATCCTCGTGTTTGTTTTCCATCCCTTTCCTAATTATACTCAACATTCTGTGCGCTTTCTTGGCCGCCGCAGCACACTGAGCAGAAGTTTTCAAAGTCTTGTCAACGATGACTCCCAGATCCCTTTCTAGGTCAGTGACTCCTAACGCAGAACCTTGCATGACATAGCTGTAATTCAGGTTCCTCTTACCCACATGTATCACTTCGCATGTTTTCATTGTTTAGGTGCAAAATATGACCTTAACATTATATAAATGGATGCCAAGGGTGGCCCATCTCAAAACTGGAAATTTACCATTGCTCTGCTGGAGATTGAGGGCCAATGAATGAAGTTTTTCTTGTGGGCCCTAGCCATATTTTGAAACAAGATCTGGCATATGTACATTCCAAAAACTGGCATATTCTATTCAAATAGAAAATAAAATTCCATTTCCTACCTTTGTTGTGTGATCATTTTACTTTTCTAATCATATTAGTCCTAGTTTCTGATTTCTTCTTTGTCTTCTCTTAAGTCTCTTGCCAGGTTCTCCTTGTCCATTTGACATTTCTTCTCTCCCCAAGTCCATCAATCATCTTCCCTCTGTGTGCCTGTCCCTATCCTTGTTCTCTTGCTATGTTGAGTATATTTCTTCACTGTGTCCTTATTCTTACCCCCCCCCCCCCCTCCGAGTCCAGCATCTCTCTGTCTCCTATCTCTGCAATTACTGACATCTCTCACTCTCTCCCCCATCCCCAGTAGACCATAAACCTTTCCTGTGTCGCTGGTACAGGTGTGCATGGGGATGGGGACAACAGGAAACCTGTGGGGAAACTGCAGGGACGGGAACAAAAAAGTCACCACTACCGCGGGGACAGATCAAACGTGAATGGGGATGGGAGGGGATGGATTGGAAGTGAATGAGGACGGGAGATTATGTCCCCGTACACATCTCGACTCAGAAACTTGACACCAACACCTCAAATAAAAAATTTTAAAAAATTGAGAGGAGCACACCTTGATGAAAACTGGTGCATGTGTTCACAGGTTTTGACAATGAAAGAGACCATTGATGAACAAACTAGTGAGAATATTTGTCAGGTTTTTCAAGCATTTTGATAGAGTATAATCTCCAACGGGCTAATCTCATCTGTGTGATTGATCATTCAGCTAATATGAAAGCAGCATTTCAAGATGAGGTCTGGATAGGTTGCGCAGGTCATAATCTCAGTCTCCTGCTCTTTCATGGACTCAGCCATCAAAAACTGGAGTTGATCCAAATGACCTCCCCAGTGAGGTAAGTGAGCTTATAACATTGTGCAAAGAGGTGGTTACATTCGCTGAGCAAGCAAAAGTGAACTGTTCACTGAAGAAAACGCTCAAGCAGTGCGTGTCAACTCGGTGGAACAGCATTCTACTGACATTGAAATCTGTAGCAGAGAATACGGAGAGACTGCATTCAATTGTCACTGAACCCGTTGCAAACAAGCAGTTCCTGACCAAATTGTTTGCAGTTGATGACTTCTTGCTGGCAGAAGTTGTTATGGCGTTGGAACCGTTTGACGGGGCTACAAAAGAACTGTCGACAGATACTAAACCTTCACTACATCTGGTGGTCCCAACAAAATATCAGTTGAAAAGGCATCTGACAATTGCAAAGCTCAGACAGCCGTGTGAAAGCAACCCTAAAGAATCATCTTGCAGATCATCTGGATTGCTATTTTACAGCTACATAGACACTTGGCAGCAACATTGCTGAATTCAAGGCTTGAAGGGTCGTTTAGATCTGATGGCAGTCAAAGGGTGGACCAGTATAAACAAACTGCGAACACTGACAACAGATCAAGCTGTAGTCAAGGTGCAGCCAGTTGCCAAACCACCAACAAAATGTCCAAAATGAGAAGCGTTAGAGGCGGATCCTTTTGGAGACTTATTCAAGAGACAGAAAACAGCTTCGGTGATCGGTGACGTGGATATATATTTATATTTATTTTTGTTACATTTGTACCCCGTGCTTTCCAACTCATGGCAGGCTCAATGCGGCTTACATGGGGCAATGGAGGGTTAAGTGACTTTCCCAGAGTCACAAGGAGCTGCCTGTGCCTAAAGTGGGAATCGAACTCAGTTCCTCAGTTCCCCAGGACCAAAGTCCACCACCCTAACCACTAGGCCACTCCTCCACTGTTGCTACTATTTGAGATTCTACATGGAATGTTGCTATTCCACTAGAAGTCAGCCCTTGCAGAACACCAATGTGGCCGCGCAGGCTTCTGCTTCTGTGAGTCTGACGTCCTACACGTACGTGCAGGACGTCAGACTCACAGAAACAGAAGCCTGCGCAGCCTTCTATATGGAATGTTGCTAGTGGAATAGCAACATTCCATGTAGAATCTCCAATAGTATCTATTGCCCAGAGTCACAAGGAGCTGCCTGTGCCTGAAGTGGGAATCAAACTCAGTTCCCCAGGACCAAAGTCCACCACCCTAACCACTAGGCCACTCCTCCTCCTATACATATCGAGCTCGAACAAGGAATTCTGCTCTTCTCTTACTACCTACTGGCAACAGAGTTCCCGTGTGTGCCTGAAACCGACATGGTTATTTTCTGTTTCTTATATTTTTAACACTTACCTTTTACTTATAAATGTATATTTGCTTTTAGACTCCTGATGCAGGCCTAGCGGCCGAAACACAACTTTGTGTCGAGTCTTTTTATCAGTAAAGGTTTTCATTCAAGGACGAGTGTCTCCAGTCTCTGGTACCCATGGTCAATCCCCCCCCCCCCCCCCCCCCCCCCACACACACACACACCTTTTTATTATCTTCTGTATTCTGCCGTGGGATGCTTGGGGTCTCCGCTTCTGCAGATTCTCCTGGAACTCCTGCCACCAGCATGTCACCAGAATGTTCTTTTTCAGTTGCAGGACAATCAAGGAATGTAGAACGGAACCGAGCTCTGGCTCTATAGATGGTTTAGTATTTTTACATAATTTGAAATGATTTGTCGCAGTCCATGTTAATAAATGTTTTTCTTGCATAATTAACAGTTATGCTGCTGTTTTGTGTTAAATTTCAACAAGTTATAGAATGCATTTTATATTTTGCTTGAAGTTTTAAATATAGGGTTGGGTACAAGGATGGGAAAGAAGACTTAGGCCCCAGGACATCTACCAAATCATCATAATCCTGTTTTGAGACCTTGACGTAGAAATCGTCAAAACTCTCTACACAGGGATATGGTGATTACCCCTATTTACCATATTTTAAAACGCCCTCAGATGAAAATTTGGGAGATCCCACTTGCTGCTTCCCCTAATGAGTAAGTGTTTCAGATGTAGAGTACAGTTGGTTCCCAGCATTCAGTTGAGTTGCTCAAAGAAAGCTAAACCTGGATCTGTTTGCCAAGTAGTTGTTCCAAATCACATTGCTGTCTGCCCTGCATGTCTGTGTACCAGCCTTTAATGGTAAAATAGATGCACCCCATTCCACACAAGTTTCATCATGTCTGTGTCGGATTACTGCCCTTTAAGGTACTTATGCGGTTCGGACCGGGACCGAGTCCTGGAGGAGTGGCCTAGTGGTTAGGGTGGTGGACTTTGGTCCTGGGGAACTGAGGAACAGAGTTCAATTCCGGGCACAGGCAGCTCCTTGTGACTCTGGGCAAGTCACTTAACCCTCCATTGCCTGCCGCATTGAGCCTGCCATGAGTGGGAAAGCGTGGGGTACAAATATAAATAAAATAAAATAAATAAAAAATAAAATACGGGCATTCAGACACAGGCTGGAAAGCACCCAGGAGTAAGGAACTGCATTCGTATAGGAAAACACTTAAATCTGGATTTTGTCAGCAGCTAGATCTGGAGTGGAACTAGAATCTGAACTTGTGCTTAGGTAGACAAGAGGCCCAGATCTGCAAGTAGTGAGAGCAGCAGCAGAACTGGAGCACATAGGAAACTGCAGGTCTGGAACTGGAATCTGATAACAGGTAAGCTTGGAGCAGAGACAGTAGTTAACAAGAACTCTGGGGCTGATACAGAAAGCACACATCGAAATTAGCTCAAAAATACACCGCAGCAATAAGCATGCAAATTACTGCTGCTTTAATAGGCAGCTCATCGCTAAAATGCCCCCTTCCTGTCAGTGCATGAACGGTGGTGATTGGCTCAGGTACTGGCAGGAAAGGTGACCAAAAAAACCCCACAAGCCTCTGGGTCTGCATCTCAGCCTGAGCCCCCTGTCCCAACATTGCTTTTGCATCAGCCCCTTTAATCCCTGGTAGTATGGGCAGAGACTACCAAATAAGAGAAACAGTCTCTTATTTGGCAGAATGACCCTGTTCGTTGCATCCCAGGATACACCACACAGGGTTAGGCATCGCTTTTTTCCAAGATGGTGGTGTGGAGGTAGGAGCAAGTGGGCATTGTTCCTGCCTCTTCAAGGTATGCTGGAGCAGGGTCTGGGGTAGAGGTGCGGGTGCCGCTACACACCAGGCGATTTTTTAAAAAATATTGGGGCAGGAGATCAGGTCAGGGAAAGGAAGGGGGACGCTAGACTACCAAGACTGTGGGTTTGGCGGTCAGGGGGATGGGGGGTGCCACTAGACCCCAGAATTGTTTTTTTTTTGGGGGGGGGGGGGAGGTTGGAGGGTGGTTGTTCAAGCTGAAATGGTTGAAGGCACAATATGGAAGACCTCCCTGACGCATGTATGACATATCTTGTCAAAACAGTCTCCTAATAACTGTCTGCTGACCTCTGATAAGATATTCAAAGTTACATATTTGAAATATCATATGGCATGAACTGAATTGATACACGAATGTATATAATCAACCTGATTTTATTTAGAAAATATTTTATTTATGTTACATTTGTACCCCGCGCTTTCCCACTCATGGCAGGCTCAATGCGGCTTACATGGGGCAATGGAGGGTTAAGTGACTTGCCCAGATTCACAAGGAGCTGCCTGTGCCTGAAGTGGGAATTGAACTCAGTTCCTCAGTTCCCCAGGACCAAAGTCCACCACTCTAACCACTAGGCCACTCCTCCACTAGCAACATTCCATGTAGAAGCCTGCCCTTGCAGCCGTGCAGGCTTCTGTTTCTGTGAGTACGTGCAGGACGTCAGACTCACAGAAACAGAAGCCTGCGCAGTCTTCTACATGGAATGTTGCTAGTGGAATAGCAACATTCCATGTAGAATCTCCAATAGTATCTATTTTATTTTTGTTACATTTGTACCCCACGCATTCCCACTCATGGCAGGCTCAATGCGGCTTACATGGGGCAATGGAGGGTTAAGTGACTTGCCCAGAGTCACAAGGAGCTGCCTGTGCCTGAAGTGGGAATCCAACCCAGTTCCCCAGGACCAAAGTCCACCACTCTAACCACTAGGCCACTCCTCCACTGTTGCTACTATTTGAGATTCTACATGAAATGTCGCTATTCCACTAGAAGTCAGTCCTTGCAGATCACCAATGTGGCTGCACAGGCTTCTGCTTCTGTGAGTCTGACGTCCTGCACGTACGTGCAGGACGTCAGACTCACAGAAACAGAAGCCTGCGCAGCCTTCTACATGGAATGTTGCTAGTGGAATAGCACCATTCCATGTAGAATCTCCAATAGTAGCAACATTCCATGTAGAATCTCCAATAGTATCTATTTTATTTTTGTTACATTTGTACCCGGCGCTTTCCCACTCATGGCAGGCTCAATGCGGCTTACATGGGGCAATGGAGGGTTAAGTGACTTGCCCAGAGTCACAAGGAGCTGCCTGTGCCTGAAGTGGGAATCAAACTCAGTTCCCCAGGACCAAAGTCCACCACCCTAACCACTAGGCCACTCCTCCACTCCTATAATATAAGGACCTATAATAATATGGGCTGATGAAAATATATTGCTGTGGAAAACTCTTCAGCCATTGTGATCATCTGATGGTCCTTTAAAGTATATTGGTAGATTAGGTGTTGATATTAATATCTTTAAGTACAGATATTGACATTATATAGCCAGACAACATGGGCTTATGAACGACTCCTTCTGCTGTCCACAGTTACTGTTAAGCAATGTTACTTTCTCTGACAATAACTTCATTAAAAAGACATCTGTATTCTGTTGTTGCCAGAGTAACATGAGTTACAGGAACCTACTAGAGCAGCACAAAGTGACCTGCTAGAAACACTTAAAAATATTTATTTTTGGAGCAAAATGAGTCACTATGACATTTGCTTTTACCAGTTTTATGTCAATGCTGCAGCTTCTACTGATAAGAAATGCTGATATGTATGCATAGTTCTCCGAGGACAAGCAGGCTGCTTGTTCTCACTGATGGGTGACGTCCAGCGGCAGCCCAGGACCAGAAAATCTTCCCTAGCAACAAAAGTTTGCTAGTCTCGCGCTTCCGTGCGCACCGCGCATGCGCGGCCGTCTTCCCGCCCGATCGCGAGCGTGCTCGTCAGTCCAGTACAAAGGTAAGGGAAGACACAACTCCGAAGGGGAGGTGGGCGGGATTGTGAGAACAAGCAGCCTGCTTGTCCTCGGAGAAAGCGAAAGCTACATACCTGTAGAAGGTATTCTCCGAGGACAGCAGGCTGATTGTTCTCACAGTCCCGCCCACCTCCCCTTCGGAGTTGTGTCTTCCCTTACCTTAGCTTTGTACTGGACTGACGAGCACGCTCGCGATCGGGCGGGAAGACGGCCGCGCATGCGCGGTGCGCACGGAAGCGCGAGACTAGCAAACTTTTGTTGCTAGGGAAGATTTTCCGGTCCTGGGCTGCCGCTGGACGTCACCCATCAGTGAGAACAATCAGCCTGCTGTCCTCGGAGAATACCTTCTACAGGTATGTAGCTTTCGCTTTATGGAAGCAGAATAGTTTTAATATATTCATGAGCAATCATACTGGTTTTCTAATGGGCCTACACTCTAAAGACCCGTAAAGATTTTTCTTGTAAATGAATTTGTAATATAAATTATTGTACTTCCTTAAGAATAGCATCCCTTCCCTTCCCTTCCCTCTATAAACCTCTCAAGTAACCCTCTTTACCGACCTTGGAAAAAGAAGGAATGTGCTATTGATTCTCTTGGATTTATCTGCAGCGTTTGACACAATTGAACCGTATTGTTAGGACACTTTTTGCAGAAATGTAAAAGTCCTACAGCTTGGTTTTTAATCTTGTATCATGGATAAAACTTTTGTGGTGCATTGGAGAGGGGAGCGGGCCTTATGCTGTAGCTGGCCCTGTAAGAGACCTCAGGGTTCAGTTTTGTCACCATTGGTGTTCAGTACATTCCTAGCCTGCTTGGGGGAATTTACCCCATTCCAAGATGAAGTGTCATTTATGTGGATAATACTCAAGGGGTTCCATGGGGTGGCGATAAGAGGTTTGAATTAGGACTGCATTTTGATTAAAATTTGAATCACAATCATGCGATTAAAGGTAGGCTATTAATATTTTTCGGCACTGCAGCTCCTTGTGACTCTGAGCAAGCCACTTTAACTCTCCATTGCCCAGAGTCACAGGGAGCTGCGGTGGGGGAAAAGCAAATAAATAACATACCATTTAATCGCACAATTAATTGCGATTACAAATTTTAATCAAAATTCAGCCCTAAAAAAAACTGAAGAATAAAAAGTAATCCTATATAATAATTCTCACCTCCAACGTTCTAATGTGCCTGGGACCGTGCCTCCCTCGGAGGTGGTCTGCTAGGCAGGCACGCACTGATGTCAGTGACGTCAGTGACAGCTGATTCCAAAGCAAGGGAAGGAGCTGTCAGTGCGCCGCTCCCTGCCACTTCGGAGCAAGTAGCAGGGAGCGGGGCAACACAGACCCCCCCTCGCCGCATCACCAACCCCCCCACCCCACCCGACGACCGTGAACACCCCATGTCCCCTCACGCACCTCCCACCGAGTTCCACACTCCGCCCTCCCTCCGATTTCAACAGCCCCCCGCGTTGTGGCCCCCTGTACCCCCCCTTCCGCGACCTTGTCGACCCCCCCCCTTCCCGCCGAAACCCGTCCCCCGCCGCTGTCCAGTACCTGTGCTGACGGGGGACCCCAACCCCCGTCAGCCGAAGTCCTGTGCTGGCCTTCGCGGCGTTGCTTCTTCAGATCTTCTGTTGAAGTTCCTCTGCATGCGTCTGACGTCAGACGCACGCAGAGGAACTTCAACAGAAGATCATTGAGGAAGCAATGCCGCGAAGGCCAGAACAGGACTTCGACTGACGGGGTTGGGGTCCCCCGTCAGCACAGGTACTCCACGGTGGCAGGGGACGGGTTTCGCCGAGAAGGGGGGGTCGACAGGGTCGCGGAAGGGGGGTATGGTATCCGTAACGAGGAGGAGGGGGGGGTGAAAATGGAGGGAGGGCAGAGTCTGGAACAGCAAGAGAGGGTGGGGGATGGCCTTGCTAGCGCCCGTTTCCTTCCCTTAAGAAACGGGCATTTTTTACTAGTGGAAAGATAAATACAAAATACAAAGTGACAAATTACGAAGAATAAAAAGTAATGGAAAGATAAGAAATACAAAATACAAAGTGACAAATTACAAACTAAAGAATCTAAAACAGCCTTACAATTTTCACAGACTACTTCAGAAAAGCAAGCCTAGTTTGAATGAGTGTTTGAATACTGTACGCAAGTGGCTAGAAGTACATCACTTAAAACTGAACCCTATGTAGACTGAGGCAGTATGGTTTAGTCACGGGCAAAAAATTTTAAATTGGAGGCGTGGAGGGGCATAATTGAACGGGGCGCCCAAGTTTTCCTGGGGCTGTCCTCGCAGGACGGCTCCGTAAAGGGGCGGGGAAACCTGTATTATGGAAACAAGATGGGCGTCCATCTTTCGTTTCGATAATACTGTCGGGGACGCCCAAATCTCAACATTTAGGTCGACCTTAGAGATGGTCAACAAAAATTTTGAGATGGTCGTCCCCGATTTTTCGGCGATAATGGAAACCGAGGACGCCCATCTCAAAAACGACCAAATCCAACTCATTTGGTCCTGGGAGGAGCCAGCATTCATAGTGTACAGGTCCCCCTGACATGCCAGGACACCAACTGGGCACCCTAGGGGGCACTGCAGTGGACTAACTGATGCACTAACTGAACGGAAAAAGCCCTTCCCTTACCGATCCCTTAGCGATTCAGAAAGGAACGGGCATGCATGAAGGAAATCGCAAGCAAATGAGCTGCTCGCTGTTAGTTCATTTGCACATGATTTCCTTCCTTGGCTGCTCTACACATGCCAAAGATGGCTTCATACACGTAGACAAGCTGCGTGTATAATAGCCATCTACAACCTTAAATAAATTGCTGTCTACAACCTTAAAAAAACACAAGTCCAGGTGAAAACGTGCAAGTGCTTGTCAGGGACGTCTTTTTTTTTTTTTTTTTTTTTTTTTGAGTATGTGTGAAGGACGTCCGAGTGTTAGGCGCCTTCGATATGCTTCTGTCCCTGCGACGGGCAGTTGAGGACGTCCAAAATGTGGATGTTTCTTTGAGAAGGACGTCCATGCCTTTCTATGCCTCTGACACCCCCTTTATTTATTTATTTGGATTTTGGATCACAAGTAGCAGCAGTGGGATTTGAACCAGCCACCTCTGGATTCCCAGACCAGTGCTCTAACCACTAGGCCAGTCTGCTACTCCTCTACTCCACTTCCTTGAAATTTGGCCGTCCCTGTTGGGGGGGGGGGGGGCAGTTCAGGACGTCCACGCCTTCGCTGTGCCTCCGCTGACCCCCCCTCCCCCCAGGGACCTGCATACTGCTGCGATGGACCTGAGTATGATATTTGAAGCTGGCAAAAAAAGTTTTTATAGTTGTTTTTTTTTCAGGGTGGGAGGGGGTTAGTCACCACTGGGGGAGTCAGGGGAAGTCATCCCCGATTCCCTCCGGTGGTCATCTGGTCAGTTTGGGCACCTTTTTGAGGCTTGGTCGTAAGAAAAAATGGACCAAGTAAAGTCGGCCAAGTGCTCATTAGAGACGCCCTTCTTTTTTCCATTATTGCTCGAGGACTCCCATCTGTTAGGCACGCCCCAGTCCCGCCTTCGCTATGCCTCTAACACGCCCCCCCCCCCCCGGAGCTTTGGTAATCCCCGTGACAGGAAGCAGTTGGGGACGCCCAAAATCGGCTTTCGATTATGCCGATTTGGGCGACCCTGAGAGAAGGACGCCCATCTCCCGATTTGTGTCGAAAGATGGGAGCCCTTCTCTTTCGAAAATAAGCCTGTTAGTAATATTTATTTTGTTATGTATTTACTGTGATTTATTAACTGCCTTTATGAAAAGTTTCAGCCAAGGCAGTGTACAGCAGATACAGCTGACCCCCCCCCTCCCCCACCGCTGCAGCCAACACCCCCACTGCCCTGGTCCTACCTGAAGGGCCCTAGTGGTCTTCGCAGGGGAGGGAGCATGTTTTTTCCTACCCACTGCGCTGCCGCTATTCTCCTGCCTACCGGCACCGCCATGTTTTAAAAATGGCGGCCGAGTCTTCCTGCGGCAGTCTCGCGGGTCTCAACAGTCTCGCAAGAGTTCCACAGGGAGTCTCGGCCACCATTTTTAAAGGGGGAATAATGGCAGCACAACGGGCAGGAAAGAACACATTCTCCCCCGCAAAGGTCACTAGATCACCAGTGGCGCGCCTTTAAAGGTAGGACCGGGGAGGGCTGTAGTATGTGGCAGGCATCCAGGCAGAGCCTCTGGGCCCTTGAGCACTGTCCGGTCACCCGAATGGTCAGTCCGCCCCTGTTAATAGGAGCACACAAATATGATCATGTTCCTCCTATTATGGCTCTGCATTAAGCCAGTAAGTTTATAACAAGGCATTTAGATGAATACGGCAGGAAAGGGCCTCGTAGCTACCTATTTTGTGAAGACACACAAGCGTCCATATGTCAGAGTACTAGCAGAAATCATGCCTAAATTGGAGGTGCAGACATTATTAGCCTTGCTGACGAGTAGGCATAAATGTAAGGGGTAAGGGTACTGTACAGCTGGGTGTATTTATAGAATATGCATGAAAAATCATGATTTTATCCATGCTGTGCCTAAACGCCACCCCTGAGGATGGAGGAGTAGCCTAGTGGTTAGCGCAGTGGACTTTGATCCTGGGGAACTGAGTTCGATTCCCACTGCAACTCCTTGTGACTGTAGGCAAGTCACTTAACCCTCCATTGCCCCTGGTACAAAATAAGTACCTGAATATATGTAAACCGCTTTGAATGTAGTTGCAAAAACCTCAGTAAGGCAGTATATCAAGTCCCATTTCCCTTTCCCTATATGAGATTCTAGATGGAATGTTGCTACTATTGAGATTCGGTTGCTACTATTTGAGATTCTACATGGAATGTTGCTATTCCACTAACAACATTCCATGTAGAAGCCTGCCCTTGCAGATCAGCAATGCGGCTGCGCAAGCTTCTGTTTCTGTGAGTCTGAATGTAGTTGCAAAAACCTCAGAAAGGCGGTATATCAAGTCCCATTTTCCTTTCCCTGTTTGAGATTCTAGATGGAATGTTGCTACTATTGAGATTCTGTTGCTACTATTTGAGATTCTACATGGAATGTTGCTATTCCACTAGCAACATTCCATATAGAAGCCTGCCCTTGCAGATCAGCAATGCGGCTGCGCAAGCTTCTGTTTCTGTGAGTCTGAATGTAGTTGCAAAAACCTCAGAAAGGCGGTATATCAAGTCCCATTTTCCTTTCCCTGTTTGAGATTCTAGATGGAATGTTGCTACTATTGGAGATTCTAGATGGAATGTTGCTACTATTGAGATTCTGTTGCTACTATTTGAGATTCTACATGGAATGTTGCTATTCCACTAGCAACATTCCATGTAGAAGCCTGCCCTTGCAGATCAGCAATGCGGCTGCGCAGGCTTCTGTTTCTGTGAGTCTGAATGTAGTTGCAAAAACCAAGTCCCATTTCCCTTTCCCTGTTGTATAACTATGCCCCAGCGTGCACCGCTTGTACTTTTAGGCATGTCTTAAATTTTATAAGAGCCTATTTACATGCATAAATCACTGTTTTGTAAGCAAAAATCCCTTAAATGGAGGATTGATTGAAAAGTTTTAAATGGTTATATTTAGATGTTTTCATTTCAGTCAACCACCTTATTTGGCATGTGTTATTGAATGTTATATAGATCATTGCAACTCCAGAATTACTTGCTATTGAAGGTTACCTGCATTGTCTAAGATAAGACATACTTTTATTAGGAATTTGACATTTACCCTTGGAACTATGTATGGAGCAGGAATATTTACGTTCTTCTAAGAAGATACTAAGCTTAGTTTTCTGTCCAACCGTTTGGATGATGTGATTTTGATAACAGTTTTAAACAGGGGTTTGTGATTGCCATGTTACTGTCCAGTTTGATGTGTGGAAATAAGGGTCAGAAGCATGTAGGATTATTGGTAATTCCTTTTTATTAGACTAACATATCTTTGGCAAGCTTTTGAGAGTTATCCTCTCCATTACGTTAGTGAAGAACAGTGTGGATTTAAATAATACAAGCTTATCTAGGTTTTACATTGTCTACGTGTATTAGTACAGGTCAGTGAAAAGGGTAGAGGGGTATTTATTTATTTATTACATTTGCACCCCGCGCTTTCCCACATACAGCAGGCCAGTGGCGTAGGAAGGGTGGGGCGGTCCGCCCCGGGTGCACGCCGCTGGGGGGGTGTCGTCTCTGTTGGTTCCTTGCTCCCTCTGCCCCGGAACAGGTTACTTCCTGTTCTGAGGCAGAGAGAGCAAGGAACCAATGGAGCCGACGCAGCTCCCAGCGACGTGGACTCGGAGGGCGGATCGGCCCTCCCGCCCGCCCCTCGCTTCTAAACTAAGAATGCGCTCCGGGGGAGCGTGTGCGCCGAGGGGGGGCGCCGTGCTGCACCCAGGGGGGGTGCGCAACGGCGACCCGCCCCAGGTGTCAGCCGCCCTCGCTACGGCACTGTAGCAGGCTCAATGTGGCTTACATAATAACAGTAAAAAGAATTACAAAGTCTTTAAGAAGATTATACAATTTGTAGTAAACGTAATAACAATGGAGTTAACGAATAAGTAAATTGAACATAGTAGGAACTGAGTGTAGAAGGAATTGAACGTTAGGAGGTAGGCGTTGAGAGGATGGAGAAGAAAAAGGGGGTAGCAATAAGGAGAATGGGAAACATGGTCAATGTATAACAATCATCGGTACAAATCACGTGGGTAGGCTTTAGTTAAGTTGAATCATTGGGGTAGGCTTTCTTGAAGAGATGGGTCTTCAGTGGGTTAGACAAGTGATACGACAGTGATTCTTTACTGTTCAAAAGCTTTCCTTCCCATTATCAGATATAGGACCTTTGGTCTGTAAAAAGGGTTTGTCTTGTAGGTCACCGCAGTCTGTCCCTCACCCTCCTTTAATTGAAAAGTGCTAACATATGCAGATTGCCCTTCATGTCTTCATAACTGTTTTAGCTACCTAGGTACTTTATTGTATTTATAACTTTGATTTCAGTGTAATCTGCCTAGATATGAAAAATGTTAGGTGAAAAAAATAAATATATAAATAAAATAAATAAATGAGGATTTAGGACTGCTTTTTTACTGAATACAATTGTCTGGCCAAACTCTTGTTGGACAGACTGGATGGGCCATACAGGTCTTTATCTGCCGTTATCTATTGTGTAACTAATTTAGATTTATTAAAAACATGTTACCATGTGCTAGCACGTGTTAACATACATCATTTACATTTTATGAAATGGAACTTCTTTGTTAATAAAAGGGTCCTTTTACTAAGCTGCGGTAAAAAGCGGTCTGCAGAAGTGTGAGCGCGTCTTTTGGGCATGCACGCTCTTGGCCATTTTTTACCGTGTCTAGGAAAAGGGGCTGGAAAATGGGCATGCGCTAAAATTGAAACCAGCGTGCTTCCATTTTCAGCCAGAGACCTTACCGCCACCCGTTGACCTAGCGGTAAGTTCTCACACATTACCCGCGTGGTAAGCGTGCAGCATGCGCCAACTGCTGTTTACTGCCGGGTAAGCGGCCTGCGATAGAAAATTATTTTCTACTGCGGGATTCGGCGTTCCAAATTTGGAATTGCCACCTGGCTCAGACGCTAGCTGGATGGTAGTGACGATTTGAAGCACGGTGTACATACGTAAGTCCTTACGCAGCTTAGTAAAAGGGCCTCACAGTGCATTAATGATGTTAACGCATGCTAATGTGGTAGCACACTTAAGTAAATCTTGCCCATTAGCGCTGAATATTATGCTAACTGGTTAAACCCTTAAGCATCTTTCCCAGCGTGCTTCTGACCTGGTCCCCTTTATGACTAGCTAAATCTGTGTGCATTGCAATTTTTTATGCACACATTTAGCTGGGTTGGGGAAGGCAGTTTAACGAAATCAGACACACTTAACCAACTATCAAAGCTAGCAGGTTAAATCTTGAAAACTGACCCCATTGGTTTTGGAATTATATATTTATTGTAAAGGTGATGCTCACCTGTATTTCGACCTATGAACTTTATTTTGGATTGTGCGGAACAGAAATTTGTTAAAATAAAACCATCCTGTTTCATGACTTGTCAAGCATGCTATGAATCTTCATTTAAGGTCTTGCCACCAGTGTTGTCCTCGAGGTTTGCTTGGACAGATCTGAGTACGGTTGGGGCAGAAATACATGAATAATGGGAAGCCAATGTGATTTTTGACATGGTGGGTTTTAGATGTCAACTGATCATAAAAGTAGTCAAATGAAATGTATGCGGAAGCCAAAATAATGGTACAGTAATTGTGGTAGTGTTTTGCTTTTCTGTTGCAGTGAGGATGAAGCGGAAGAAGCTAATGGCACCGTGAATCCTGTTGAAGCTGAAGCTGATGAGAACAAGGAGCCCAGGAAAGAGGTATATTTCATCTCATCACTTTCACAGTCTGTCCACTGTGCAATGATTATTACATAGGTTCACAAAAAAGGCTGCAGTCTTTTTTCCCCTCTTTTCATTTAGTACCCAGAATGTTGGTTGAAAATTTGAATATTTTGCACCTTCACGCAGTTTGGTTAATGAGGGATGCCCCATCTGCCCCGAAGAAACTTTTCTTTTTTCAGTCCCCTTGGAGGTACTTCCCCTCCCTTCTGCATGTGCTACTTAAGATGTTATGAGCATTTTTAATATTTATTGGTGGGAAGTCTGCATCTGTGGCACGTATTAAGCAAGTGATGGGTAATGTGGCCACAGAAGAGATTTGAAACTGGTATCACGCGATTTTGACTTCTTGTAAAAGTTCTTTCTTCCTGCAAAATTTGTTCAGTTTACCACTATTATAAAGATGAAGACTGCTTGAAGGAGAATTTTCCTCCAACTCAGCCTCCTTCAATTAATATCCGTTTCTTTACACAGAGGGGTGAATTCTATAAATCACGCCTAAGAAATTGGCACTGAAAAAAAAATGCTTAAGCACTATTTTATAAGCCGCACTTAAAGTTAGATGTAGTTTATAGAATTGCACTTAAGTCTCAGAGGTTCGGTGCTCATTTGCACCAACGAAAACATGATGCTAATGCTCCCACCTAAGTTTATGCGCAGAACCCTGTTATTCTATAGTTGTGTGTGTAACCCAAAACTACACCCACAATCTACCCTGAACTGCCCATGACCCCTTTTTCGGGACGCATGTACTTCTTAATTGATTCCAATTAGCGCCAATTATTGGCACTAATTGGCTCATTCAATCAAATTAGGTACACGCCTAGATTTGCACGTGCAATTTTTGGTGAGTTTTATAGAATTAGGGGAAGAATTTTCCTTTTTTTTTCCAGAGACTGTTTAGTAATTAACAGAGTTGAATTTTCAGTCTGAAAATTGAACTTCAGTGCCATATAAAAATGTTATCCAGTGAGTCCTGGACCCTGGGTCTTTGTGATATTTTGGTGGGAAATATAAAAATGAAAATATAAGATTCCATGTCATCAGCTGCAGATGAATCCAGACATGTAGGTTATGACCATCTACCAGCAGGTGGAGATAGCACTGAACTGATTTCTGTGATATAGGATGGGTATATTCTTTGGCCAATCAGCATTCTCTATCTCCATCAGGCAGATGAAGGGTCTCTCTCATGAGCTCCTGTCTTGGGTGGCCTAATTCAGTTGAGCTTGGGGTATAGGCTACGTTAGTGCCTATTTCTGGGTTCCCCTCCCCTCCCCTTTGCCCACTGACTCCCTCTTCACTCCTTCCTCACAGAAAAAAATATCAGAGGGAAGGGAATTTTCAAAAACAAACAGTGCAATTTTACTCCTGCTGCAGCTAGCATTGAAGTGAGATGATTCTCTGTGCTGCTCACAGCCCAGCTCCTTCAGGAAAAAGGCAGGCTTCACTGCTGTGGTGAATACCACTTTAAATTTGTGCCTTTTTTTGATCGGACTGTATTCATGGTTTTAATTATTGATGGCAGAGTTAGTGAAGCGCCAATCCTACTGTGGGAAGCGGAGAGCAGCATTGGAGCAGTGTGTTAGCTGTGCGGGAGGGCTCTGTATGGGCCTGGATTGAAGAGTCAGCGGAGCCTTCGTTTTCCCACACAATGAATGTGATGCAGTGTTCTTCTTTTGCTCTGGTGACTCCTGCAGCCATCTTGGACAGCCACGATTCTACTTCCGCTGATGAGGGCTGGCAAGGTACAGCTCAGTCAGCAACTGTCACAGTTTTCTTCCTTGCGGCTGGGGATGGCCTTTACTTTGGTTCTGCTGCAAAGGAACCTTTTTCTCCTGGAATTTGTTTTATGCCTCTATCAGGCATATCTCCTCAAACAGGCTTATCAGCCACTTGGTGCTTAGGCTGCTCCTCTGGGAGTTCAGGGTGACTCTAAAAGGAGGAGAAGGGAGGTTTTGGTGCAAGGAGATAGTGTCTCCCCCTCCTCCTGGGCCATCAGAGGGCGGTGGCTTGGCTATGTCCATGTCTTCTCCCTTCCTTGATCCTTTGGAAGAAGGAGAAGTCGTGGTGGATGAAGCAGATTTTTTTATATGCTCAGGTCAGGGCCTTAGCTAAATAGATGGTCTTGGCAGTCATCTGCTGTGGCTATGCATCAAGGCAGAGGATGCAGCCCATAAACAGCGTTTGATGAAGCTCCCTTTTCGGGAGAAGATTCTTGGGGAGGATCTGGAGAAGTTGGTTAAAGAGTCAGGGGACTCCAAAACCCAACACCTTCCAGAGGATAAACCTAAGGATTCCGCTAGGGCCGCTCAGGCTTGATCTCGCCTAAAGGACTCCAAGAAGTACTGCTCTGGTTGGTCTTGAGCTTTTCAGAGGTCTAGGCATCAGCAGAGGCAGTCCTTTTGCTCCGATAAGTGTTCCTCAGGTCAGGCCTGACCTTCTACAGCCTCCCGTCCTTCCCAACGATGGGCTGCTAGTCCACTCTCCGTCTTGTCTGAGAGTGGGCCAGGGTTACTATAGATCAGTGGGTCTTGGGCATTATTCAAGATGGCTACAAGTTAGTTTGTCTCCCCAATCATAGATTATTTCTTGAAGTTCCCCTTCAATGCCCCACTCCCCCGCAAAAGGAAGGCTGTGTTAACCATGCTTCACTCATTGCAGGCCCTGGGAGCAGTAGTTCCAATGCATAGGCAGGGCCTGGGCAGATATTCCATCTACTTTGTGGCTCCAAAAAAGGGGGAAGGGTCTCCTTCCGTCTGGTTCTTGAACTCAAAAAGCATCCAGAGGAAAAGGATGATCCGAAAACACTGAGGTGGTTTCATAAAGAGGAGCTCCATATGTTGAGATGACCTTTGGTGTCAGGCGTTCCGCTTTTGTTGGTCATGAGGGGGCTTAGAGATCCTTGTAAAGCCTTCTCAATGCATCCAGACATTCAGGACCTGATTACAGAAGAATAGGTCTCATCGGACACGGGGCTGAGAGTGTGCGAACAGCTATGACTCACCCCTACCCATTTGTTCTGGAGGAGAAAGGTAAATTGCAACTTCCCAGGGTAGACTCCCTTGTTACGGTGGAGACTAAGAAGACCACCTTGTCAGTGGAAGGGGGCATTGCCCTAAAAGACCTACAGGATAGGAAACAAGCCTTTGAAGTGGCCTTTTTGGACCTTCAAGCAACAGTATGCTTGTTTGTGGCAAGAGCATGCCTGAAGTGGCATCAGTAGCCTGCAACACAAGATGAGTGCCATAAATGCTCAGCTGGAAGCTGGATGGGCCTACTTGGTGGATGCTGTTTATGATATGTTACAGGTATGGCCTGCGGTATGTTTTTGGCTGTCGCGGTACGTTGACAACTCTGTTTGTAGCATTGGGCAGCAGAAGCAGCATCAGTCACGTCTAGTTAAACTGCCCCTTTAGGGCAGGTGGCTTTTTGAAGAAGATCTCTCTAACTTGGTGAAAGAACTAGGAGAAACTAAGCCACAGCGGTTGCCAGAGGATAAGCCGAAAGCCTCTGTTCGTCCATCTTCAGAGGGCTTTCAGTTTCGAGACAGCAGACTGTACCAGCCTGGTTGTCAGCAATATGTTCAGAAGTCCTGCTTTCAGGCACGCCAATCTTCCTTTCATGCAGACAAGACGTCCTCCTCTCAGTCAGCTAAAGCACCCAGTGCCTCCCGAGCTTAGCAATGATGCGAGGCTGCTCCACTTCTTCCTCTGGTGGGAGGGCATCATCAGGAGTTTCGGGAGAAGTGGGCCAAAATTATGTCATACCAATGGGTTCTGGATATTCTTACAGAAGGTTACAAATTGGAGTTCTCTCCCGCCTGGTCACTTCTCTCTTCTTGCAGTCTCCTTGTCGAAAGGGAACTAAGGTGGTCAAGGTTCAGTCCACCGTATATTCCTTGCTGGTGCTCCAGGCCATTGTTGCAGTTCCCCAGGCTGAACAGGGACAAGGCAGATACTCCGTCTACTTCATTGTCCCAAAGAAAGAAGGCACCTTTCATCCAGTCTTAGATCTCAAAAGTCTAAACTGCTTCCTCCGATTGGCCCGCTTTCGCATTTAAATACTTTGAGCAGTCATAGCCTCGGTTCAAGCGGAAGAATTTCTCACCACCCTGTATCTCAAGGAGGCATATTTGCATATACCCATGGTATATGGTAAAAGGACCTCTGCATCAGAGGTTTCTACATTTTGTGGTGCTGGGTCGTCACTTCCAGTTCAGGCCTTTGCTCTTCAGTCTCGCCATGGCACAAAGAATGTTTTACTAAGGTTATGGTGGTGTGGCAGCAGCGGCGGCCTTCTATCAGTGCCAAGGAATCAGAGTTCACCCGTATCTCGACAACTTGCTTGTTCGTGCGTCATCCTATTCAGACAGCATGGCAGCAATGGACAAAGGTATCCGACTTTTGCAGAGGCCCGTCTGAGATTTGAGATGTTTATTTGGTGCCAAGTAATTGGTCAAATAAGGACTGTCACCTTCTTCCTGCATCTCTCTTGTTCTCTACAAATGGTCCAGAGATGAGAGAGGGCCACACATGTTTCCTCGTTTGGTTAGTGTTAGGGAGTTGCATATACACGTGACTGAGCATAAAAGTTGCCTTAAGAGACAAAGAAAAGAGGCACCCATTGTAGAACACTGTTTAGAACATGGACATGCTTTTTCATCATTACAATTCTGTGCTATTGATCGTGTACCAGGATTCCATGACCAATTGAAGGTGTTACTGCAAAGGGAACAATATTGGATTGTTACCCTT